>NC_053159.1:179190235-179509402 GCF_016835505.1 Polypterus senegalus
CCTTACTGCAAGGCAGCAGCGCTACCCACTGTGCCACCGTGCCGTCCTATTGAGCTTAACATGATAGTGAATTTTTGACCCATCACCAGACTTCCATTTTTATGCGGAAGCAAAACCCACCTGAGAGGACGTGGTCTGCAGCTTCTGCAAGCCGTTCTCCAGTCGCTCCATCTTCTGGCTCAGCTCTTTCCGCTTCTTGCTTAGCAGGTTCTCGTAGAGCTTCATGAGCTCCAGAAAACTCTTGGGCGTTGTGTAATTGTAGTGCTTCTCATTCTGCTGATATTTCAGGCTAACGTCATTCACACTGGTGTGTGCGTAGGAAATGAACTGGCTGATGGAGGCCTTCACCTCAGGCTGCAAAAAAAAAAAGATTTTTGAATAATCAAAATGATCAAAAACAGACAAATGCGTAATATACAGACGTGAATACCCCTCCACGATAAACGAAGAACCCACAATTGTCTCTGAAATAACGTGAAACTGGCAAAAATCATTGACACCCACCATTGTTTGTTACATAAATCTGAGTTTGCTTTCGAGTTTTGATTCAGCAGAATATTTCAAATAAGAACACAAATGAAAATAGCATGGACAACAATGATGGGACCCCCAAACTAATATTTGGAGGCACACTCACTGCACACAAGCGATTCCCGGAGCTCTCAGTGAGACGTCTGCTCCTGTCCACAGGTCGTTTGGCCCACTCGTCCTCAGCAAACTGCTTCAGCTGGCTCAGGGTTGAAGGTGGTCTTCTCCTGAGTGCATATTTCAGGTCTTTCCATTGATGTTCCATAAGATTCAAATCAGAGCTCATAGAAGACCACTTGAGAATACTCCAATGTTTTGTTCTTCACCATTCTTGGGGGCTTTTCGCTGTGTGTTTTGGCTCCTTATCCTGTTGGAGTGTCCATGACATGCGACTGAGACAGAACACACTGACACTGGGCACGACACTTCACTCCAGAATGTCTTGATGGTCTTGTGATTTCATTGTTTCCTGCACAGACTCAATACTTCCCTTGGCTGACACAGCAAAGCAGCCCCAAAAACATAAGTGAGCCTCCTTCATGTCTCACAGTAGCTCTGGTGTTCTTTTCTTTGAAGGCTTCACTTTTTCATCTGTGAACATGGAGCTCATGTGACCCACGAAAAAGCTCCAGTTTTGTCCCATCTGCCCAAAGGACCTTCTCCTAGAAGCACTGTGGCCTGTCAGTATGCATTTGAGCAAATTCCAGTCTGGCTTTAATATGTTTTTCTTTCATCCCTAGAGTCCTCCTGGGTCTTCTTCCATTGAGCCCACTGTCACTCAACAGATGATGAGATCAAACACTAATGGACCCTCACCTTATCTCTTTAGAGGTTGTCCTTGGCTTTTTGACTAAAACTCTCACTAATCTTCTGCATAGCATTTAGAGTTTGCCGTCACTGCACTCAGGCGATTCCTGGAGCTCTCAATGAGACATCTGCATGGGTAGTTTGGTCCAATCGTCCTGAGCTAACTGCTCCAGCTGTGTCTGGTTTGATGGTGGTTTTCTCCAGACTGAAGGTTTCAGTTCTTTCCATAGATGTTCGATTGGATTCAAACCGGGGCTCGTAGAAGATGTGGGATGACACGGACCAAGTTCTGGATTTGAGGAAGCTGCTTTCAAATAAACCATCCTGTTCCCAACACTCTTGAGTTCTGGGATTGGATTCCTGAGCCATCAGAGGTCATACCACTAAGCTTAATGGGAGCCGCGGTTCTCCTTTTGACTGACCATTGAGGGAATTGGCATTAAACCTGGGATTATAGCCACAAAAACGCACGACTGGCCTACTAAGTGATTAACCACCAGGTACAAAGACCACCTTTGCATTGGGAGCATGAAGATATATCTGGGAGGCTGCAGACATCCAATGTAAAGTGATCTGGGATGACAAGAAGTCCAATGGAGACACCGCATACAATGGTTCTTCACTGGCACTTTACTGGGTTGTGTGATTCTTTTGCTTGGAAAACAACTCCTTCATTATGTGGAGGACTCTTTCCATTTGGGCTTTTTAAAGATTCCTAATATTTTGACAAAACAGAAATCTTTAAGGTATATTAAGCAACCCAGCAGGATCCAAACATGAGCTTGGCCCGTGTGACTCTGTGCAGTGAGAGATGCAACCATCAATCGTGAAGCCTTTGGGACTGGACAAATCTGTTATCACCTGTTCATCGTCAGTAATGGGACGCACTCTGGAACCTCTGGAGGCAGTAGTGGAAGACAGAAATGGGGGCCATTATGAACAAAGCTGCACATCCTCTCCATGACACACTAACATTGAGCCAAACGAATCATTCAGCAGACGTGTATCAAGAAACGCTTGGGGGGACTCCTTTATATCAACAGCCATACGTCTATATAGCGCCTCACTGGGACTGGGATGCTTCTCTTTCTTTTACGTCATTCTGGTATACAGTAGAGTCTCACTTATCCGACATAAATGGGCCGGTAGAACGTCAGATAAGCGAAAATGTTGGATAATGGCAGGTGGTAAGATAAAGTCTATTAAACGTCAAACTATGTTATAATTTTACACATTACGAACCTAATAATCATGTTTTACAACAAAACAGAATAAATGAACTGAAAAAAATGAACTTACAGTTACAGAATTGTCTGACATTAAATACAGTATCCATCCATCCATCCATTCTCTTCCGCTTATCCGAGGTCGGGTCGCGGGGGCAGCAGCTTAAGCAGAGAGGCCCAGACTTCCTCTCCCCGCCACTTCTTCCAGCTCTTCGGGAGAATCCCAAAGGCGTTCCCAGGCCAGCCGGGAGACATAGTCCCTCCAGCGTGTCCTGGGTCTTCCCCGGGGCCTCCTCCCGGTTGGACGTGCCCGGAACACCTCACCAGGGAGGCGTCCAGGAGGCATCCTGATCAGATGCCGAGCCACCTCATCTGACTCCTCTCGATGCGGAGGAGTAGCGGCTCTACTCTGAGCCCCTCCCGGATGACTGAGCTTCTCACCCTATCTTTAAGGGAAAGCCCAGACACCCTGCGGAGGAAACTCATTTCAGCCGCTTGTATTCGCGATCTCGTTCTTTCGGTCACTACCCATAGCTCATGACCATAGGTGAGGGTAGGAGCGTAGATCGACTGGGAAATTGAGAGCTTTGCCTTACGGCTCAGCTCCTTTTCACCACGACAGACCGATGCAGAGCCCGCATCACTGCGGATGCCGCACCGATCCGCCTGTCGATCTCACGCTCCATTCTTCCCTCACTCGTGAACAAGACCCCGAGATACTTGAACTCCTCCACTTGGGGCAGGATCTCTCCCCCAACCCTGAGAGGGCACTCCACCCTTTTCCGGCTGAGGACCATGCTCTCGGATTTGGAGGTGCTGATTCTCATCCCAGCCGCTTCACACTCAGCTGCGAACCGATCCAGAGAGAGCTGAAGATCACGGCCTGATGAAGCAAACAGGACAACATCATCTGCAAAAAGCAGTGACCCAATCCTGAGTCCACCAAACCGGACCCCTTCAACACCCTGGCTGCGCCTAGAAATTCTGTCCATAAAAGTTATGAACAGAATCGGTGACAAAGGGCAGCCCTGGCGGAGTCCAACTCTCACTGGAAGCGGGCTCGACTTACTGCGGCAATGCGGACCAAGCTCTGACACGGTTGTACAGAGACCGAACAGCTCTTATCAGGGGGTCCGGTACCCCATACTCCCGGAGCACCCCCCACAGGATTCCCCGAGGGACACGGTCGAATGCCTTTTCCAAGTCCACAAAACACATGTAGACCGGTCGGGCAAACTCCCATGCACCCTCCAGGACTCTGCTAAGGGTGAAGAGCTGGTCCACTGTTCGCGACCAGGACGAAAACCACACTGTTCCTCCTGAATCCGAGGTTCGACTATCCGGACGGACCCTCCTCTCCAGAACCCCGAATAGACTTTTCCAGGGAGGCTGAGGAGTGTGATCCCTCTATAGTTGGAACACACCCTCCGGTCCCCTTTTTAAAGAGGGGACCACCACCCCGTCTGCCAATCCAGAGGCACTGTCCCGATGTCCATGCGATGTTGCAGAGGCGTGTCAACCAAGACAGTCCTACAACATCCAGAGCCTTAAGGAACTCGGCGTATCTCATCCACCCCGGGGCCCTGCCACCAAGGAGTTTTTTGACCACCTCGGTGACTTCAGTCCCAGAGATGGGAGAGCCCACCTCAGAGTCCCCAGGCTCTGCTTCCTCATTGGAAGGCATGTTAGTGGGATTGAGGAGGTCTTGAAGTACTCCTCCCACCGACCCCAGCGCCCGAAGTCGAGGTCAGCAGCGCACCATCCCCACCATATACGGTGTTGACACTGCACTGCTTCCCCTCCTGAGGCGCGGACGGTGGACCAGAATCTCCTCGAAGCCGTCCAAAGTCGTTCTCCATGGCCTCTCCAAACTCCTCCCATGCCCGAGTTTTGCCTCAGCAACAACCGAAGCCGCGTTCGCTTGGCCTGCGGTACCTATCAGCTGCCTCCAGAGACCCACAGGACAAAAAGTCCTATAGGACTCCTTCTTCAGCTTGACGGCATCCCTCACTGCCGGTGTCCACCAACGGGTTCGGGATTGCCGCCACGACAGGCACCGACCACCTTGCGGCCACAGCTCCGGTCAGCCGCCTCAACAATAGAGGCAAGGAACATGGCCCATTGGACTCAATGTCCCCACCTCCCTCGGGGCGTGGTTGAAGTTCTGCGGAGGTGGGAGTTGAAGCTACTTCTGACAGGGGACTCTGCCAGCCGTTCCCAGCAGACCCTCACAACACGTTTGGGCCTACCAGGTCTGACCGGCATCTTCCCCCACCATCGAAGCCAACTCACCACCAGGTGGTGATCAGTTGACAGCTCCGCCCCTCTCTTCACCCGAGTGTCCAAGACATATGGCGCAAGTCAGACGACACAACCACAAAGTCAATCATCGACCTGAGGCCTAGGGTGTCCTGGTGCCAAGTGCACATATGAACACCCTTATGCTTGAACATGGTGTTCGTTATGGACAATCCGTGACGAGCACAGAAGTCCAATAACAAAACACAGCTCGGGTTCAGATCGGGGGGGCCATTCCTCCCAATCACGCCCTTCCAGGTCTCACTGTCATTGCCCAGTGAGCATTGAAGTCTCCCAGCAAAACGAGGGAATCCCAGAAGGTATGCCCTCTAGCAACCCCTCCAGAGACTCCAAAAAGGGTGGATACTCCAAACTGCTGTTCGGCGCATACGCACAAACAACAGTCAGGACCCGTCTGTCCCCCCACCCGAAGGCGGAGGGAGGCCACCCTCTCGTCCACCGGGGTAAACCCCAATGCACAGGCTCCGAGTCGGGGGGCAATAAGTATGCCCACACCTGCTCGGCGCCTCTCACCGGGGGCAACTCCAGAGTGGTAGAGAGTCCAGCCCCTCTCAAGGAGATTGGTTCCAGAGTCCAAGCTGTGCGTCGAGGTGAGTCCGACTATATCTAGCCGGAACCTCTCGACCTCGCGCACTAGCTCAGGCTCCTTCCCCTTCAGAGAGGTGACATTCCACGTCCCAAGAGCCAGTTTCTGTAGCTGAGGATCAGACCGCCAAGGTCCCCATCTTCGGCCACCACCCAACTCACATTGCACCCAACCTCCTTGGCCCCTCCCATAGGTGGTGAGCCCATGGGGAGTAAATAAAATACAGTATGTACTGTACTTAAAATGTTCAGACCTGCGATGATTTAAAGACATTTTTGATCGTAGTCTGCTTTCCTGACGAGTGCCGTTTCTTCGCTGTGAAGTCTCGCCATCTTTGCAGCATCATTATGTCAATTCCTGTAGCTTCTTCTTGTTGCTCAATGTAATTAATTGCAGTTTCTAGCCTTAACTCCGTCACTCATATAGTCAACATCCGTACGAGCGTATACTGTTTACTACAGCATTGTGACTGCGTGTGTGTGTTTGTGCTGTGACGTGCGAGTCCCCATCTTGCACCTGAAAACTCGAAGCTGAGTCTCAGTACTTTTAACAACACCAGCTTTATTAAGCCTGAATTTAGCTGGTCATCAGTTGGCTCGTTTCACATCTCATTTCTGTGTGGCTGCCATTTAATGAATAAACAAATCAATTCAGAGGACTGAATGCTTCAAATCAGGGCTTTAAAATGAAGGGAAAAGAAATTAATTAGCAGTGAAAACTGGTCATTGTTAAGGAAAAAGAGTTAGAATGAAAACCTGCAGCCACTGCGGCCCACCAGACCTGGGGCCTCATGTATAAACGGTGCGTACGCACAGAAATGTTGCGTAAGAACTTTTCCACGTTCAAATCGCGATGTATAAAACCTACACTTGGCGTAAAGCCACGCACTTTTCCACGGTACCTCATACCTTGTCGTACGCAAGTTCTCCGCTCGGTTTTGCAGACTGGCGGCACCCAGCGTCAAAGCAGTGCTACTGTTCTTGTGTGGTTACTCATTATTTTACTAACGCGGCTTTATAAATACACTGAAATTAACCGCATATTATTTATTAGTGTAATGCATCTGATTGTAATTAACTTGTAACAATATAATGATCCAGGGAACAGCCATAGTATTCCAAATACCATAACTGCTTTAGCGTTGTTACTCTCACTTCTTCTTCTTCTTCTTCTTTCAGCTCCTCTTGTTAGGAGTTGCCACAGCGGATCATCTTTTTCCATATTACTCTCACTGCACCACTCGGAGTATTTATATCACTGTATCTGAGTGTGAATCACAGCAGCAGCTGATCGGAAAGAGAATTATCGGTATACGGCATTAAGGACACGCTGTCTCAGCCACTGCAAAACGTTTTAAAGCCTTTCCTGTACGGACCTCGCGGTTCAGAAACAGAAACGATATCATTTATAAGGTGAAATTCAGCAAAATATATTTATTAAATTATACAGATAAAACTTTAACTTCATTTAAATAATCTATATTCTTCACTGGGAGTGTCTTTAAGGACAGACTAATTAAACATGTACTACGAAGATATTTCAATGTTCTTTAAACGTTTTGAAGAATCGGCGCTAAGCTTACAGATGGCTTAACGTCTATTACAGAGCTCATTGTGTGGCGATCGGTTACTTGGGTAAAGAAAAGCACTGACTGCAGTGACGGCTACGCCAATATATATTGAATATAAAACAGAAAGAGAAAATAACAACACAGCTAAAAACACAGCGACAAATTTCGGCAAAAGTTAAATGCTTGTGTCATGAGCACAAGGCGCCTATCCAGTGTCTGCAACGGACGTGGCCATCCACTGTGCATAAGCTACCTTACTGACGGGCGGGCGAAGGAGTCACCGATTCTTCCTCTGCCCAGTGCCACCACAAGCCTAGAGCCACCCCTGATTGTACTGCTGCAATAAATTATTTCATCGAAGTGCAACACATGTTTAATAACGTGCTTTAACTCCTATCATCATGAAAATGACATCACGTATACATCTCAGTATTTTAGTTATTCAGAGAGCTGTAATATCACAAATGTAATGGACTCTGTGTCCAGTTGGAGGAAGAGAGCCGGTATAAGAAGCAAGTAGTGATTCACACACATAGAGCACATACGAGTAGAAGATCAAATACAAAACAAAGCATTTAACGTGCTACTTTAATTACGATGTGATTTTAGAAACTGGTTAATTAAACGATTTTAAGATGAAGTTTATGATGTTCTACTAAATGACAAAATAAACTACGTGATTAAAGTGGAAATGTCGAGATTGAAGTTGACATTTCGTGCTTTTTCCTCACTGTGTGCCTTTTTTTCCTCAGTACCCTAATAAGCTTTCATAAGACACTCAGACAGTGGGCTTACAACTCTTCTTTTCACGGTGACTTTGACATGTGACTTCTTTTTTATTTCCGGCACTGTGCGATTTGTGAATGTGAGCTTTTAAGTTTCTCCAACACGCTATGTCACTCGATCAGCTTCCTTTTGTTGATTATACCACGGCTTATTTGAACAAATAGTATGTTTTTCCTTTGCCTCCACTTGGTATTCGCTGAAATTCTTATATTTTCCCCGTGCTTTTCCCATTGTCTTTTCACAGAAGGCTGCGCTTAAGGGCGATTTATATTGATTTGCATATTCAAAGAGGCGTAATTCTGGGAGGATTTGGGCGTTACATAATGCGGCGTGCACGGCGTTAGTTTTCACGCTGATCGGGATTTATGTAGCGGAAGAACGTGGAAGTTAGATGCGCACAGATTCCTGCATCTGGATTTTTCTGTGCGTAAGCACATTTCGGCTTTTGTGCTTACGCCATGTTATAGTGCGAGTTCTACGCACGGCGTTATACATGAGGCCCCTGGAGTTTGACACTCCTGCCTTATAACTTTGCAAGATGCTGAGAAATGAGTTCCCGCTTTTGTTTTCAGTCGACTAGATCAGCGTTTCCCAAACTCGGTCCTGTGACCCCCTGTAGCTGCAGGTTTTTGTTCCAACCAGATTCCTAATCAGTGACAACAACTGATAACGCTGATCTCATTTAATTAGCTGCCATTAGTTTTCTTTTATTCTACATTCAGAAAAGTACAGCAGCAGGATTTTTACATTTATAAGACATTTAGAAATATTTCTGCTTTTGCTAGAGATTTAAATGCTTAACTCTCTTTTCTTGATTTCATTATATTTTGCCCTTTACCTGTGCAGTTTCTCCGCTTCATTGTATCTCATTAATGACAATTAAAATGAGCAGAGCAGATACGCTGGCAAACAACACTAAATAATCAAAGGCTGCGACTACTTTAGCGTCAGACCCACTAATTAGTAAATAATGGATTAATTAAACAATTAGAACACCTGGAAAAGTAGAATGAAAATCGAGATGAAAATACTGCTAAAAAGAACAAAATACATTATTCCCATATAACTGCTTGGTACATTTTAATAAATATACATATATTTTTTTTTACCAAACTTAAGTTTTCTAATTTCTCTATTGTTCCCAAAACACAGAAGTTGGGAAATAACACATCACTTAATTAGCCCAGGAGTCCAAGTAAAAACAGAAGCTGGTTGGAATAAAAACCTGCAGCCACAGGGGGTCACCCAGGACCGACATTGGGAAACACTGGACTAGATTACTGTAACACACTCCTCTCAGGACGACCCAAAAAAGACAGCAATCGATCGCAACTCGTGCAGAATGGAGCAGCTAGAATCTTAACTGGAAAAGAAAATTCGAGCACATCACACCAGTCTTAGCGTCACTACACTGGTTAACTGTGTCATTTAGAGTTGACTTTAAAAATCCTGGTTATGGTTTCCAAAGCCTTCAATAATCTGCTCCATCATATATGTGAGAATGTCTGACACCTTACACTCCAAATCGTAACCTTAGATCTTCAAATGAGGGTCTGCTTAGAATTCCAAGAGCTAAACTTAAAAGAAGTGGTGAGGCGGGCGGCCTTCTGCTGTTAGGCACTTTAAATCTCGAATAGCTGACCGATAGAAATTTGCCAGGCTAATACGGTGGAGCACTTTAAAAAAACTGATAAAAACTCATTATTGTTACAAGGCTTTCTCACAGCTTCATTTTAGTGAAACCCTGATATTCCGTATATGCATTGAATTATCATTTTTTTCGTGGCTCCGAAATCCGCACTAACCCCTATTTTCTCTGCTGCGGTGATCTGCACCACCACCACCTGATCAGGGCATTGTGCAGACCCTCCATTGATGGATTGAAGGCCAGCGGTCCACATGACCATCATTATCTAGTTCTTCCATGTGAAGCCTGAAAACCATGAGGACTGATTGAGATCATTGATGTTGGTTTGGCTGGGCGGTCTCGTGGCCTCAGGACCCCTGCAGATTTAGTTTTCTTTCTCCAGTTTTTTTTTTTTTTCTGTCCTCCCTGGCCATCGGACCTTACTTTTATTCTTTGTTAATTAATATTGCCAATTTTTATTATTATATTTTGTCTTTTTTCTTCTCTTTCTTCATCCTGTAAAGCACTTTGAGTCACATCATTTGTATGAAAATGTGCTATAGAAATCAATATTGTAGATGCTGTTGTTGTTGTTGTTGCATCCGGCTCTACAAGCAGGTCCTAAAACTTGGGGGTTGGTGGCAGAATTGGCACTCCAGCCACTGTATAAAACCACACACTGTTCAGTGTGCTGCTGAGGTGTCACCCGCTGCACTCGGATCTCAATCCAGGTGGTGTACAGTGTGGCAGAGGTGGCAATGTCCTGTAATCAGCACATGCTCTCAAACTTTAAAAGCCAAATGCATATGGGGCAGTGCCAGTTGAAGCGCATTTTTTGTCCTACGTGGGGTTAATAAACTTTGCCCCTTGTTTTCTACAGGCAGGATTATTAGACTTTGAAGACCTATAGGTGGGAGTTCTGTCCCCTTCGGTGTTCATAGAGCCCCTGCGACCTCTTTGGGCATATACTTTAAGGAGCGTGTGCACCTTGGTATTCATTTACTTTCATACATGGTGCCCATTTGGTATTATCAGAGTTTGTCATCCAGGTTAGTTAGGTACCTCTCAAGTATACTTCCAGTAATGGCACCCATTACACCATAGTTTAACGACCGGTTTGGATCCCCCTCTGTGTCCGGAGCGCGCGCCCTTTAACCTTCATAAATCATGGCTTTCAAATGACAGTGCCCAAGGTGGACACCTATGTCACCTAATGGTTTGGCTCTGATATGGGCACTGATTTCAGATTCCATTCCCACTCACTACTGGTGTGGACTTCGCACATTTTCCTCATGTGTATGTGTTTGAGTTTTCAACAATACACAGTAGGTCAATTTGTGACTCTATAAATTTCCTTTTGGTAAGAGTGTCCCTGTGCATGAAAACACTGCTGAAAGCACATTACTTTAACATGGCCTTCTCCTAACTTCACTTTAACTTAATCCTGATACTCTGTATGTTCAACTCATCATAATAACTATTCATGGTGGCTCTAAAATCCGTACTGACCCCTAATCTCTCTTCTATTTCTTTTTCCGGTTTCTTTGTGGTGGCGGCGGCCTGCTCCACCACTACCTTCTCAAAGCATCATGATGCTCCAACATTGATGGACTAAAAGCCAGAAGTCTACATGACCATCATCATCAAGTCCTTCCGTGAGAACCCTAAATACAAAGAGGACTGTTTCATTAATGTTAGGTAGAATGCCCAGAGGGGACTGGGCGGTCTAATGGTCTGGAATCCCTACAGATTTTATTTTTTTCTCCAGCCGTCTGGAGTTTTTTTTTTTGTTTTTCTGTCCCCCCTGGCCATCGGACCTTACTCTTATTCTATGTTAATTAATGTTGACTTATTTTATTTTCTTACTGTGTCTTTTATTTTTCTATTCTTCATTTTGTGAAGCACTTTGAGCTACATTTGTTTGTATGAAAATGTGCTACATAAATAAATGTTGTTGATGAGTGAGCCCTGTGGTGAGCCAAAGCTGATGCCCACCTTCCAGGACAGGGTCTGACACCATACAATCCCAAACTGGATATACAGGTTAGAACAGAATGGATGGATAATGTCTGCAAATCCCCTTAAATGAAATTCTTCCATGTGCACGTTAATCATGGTGTCGGAATTGTTTGATTTGTAATTTTAAATTGTTGATCAGGGGTCAATCAAGGAAAAAAATGGGTCTTTGTCACGAACGTTATGGTGGACACTGCTAATTCATTGAAATGACGTCGTCACCAGTGGAAGGATTTAGAACAGAGCTCAACACGTGCCACCAGTTGCAGGGCTCAATCCGGGTAATTCGTCGTGTGGTGGGCGTGGCAGCGCGCTGTAATCTGCGCATACTCCCAACCTCATAACGATGTGCGCTTGGAGATTCAACGCTGTGTAATCTGTACGGAACGTAAAACGCTTAAATAACTTAAGGTAATGAAACTAAAAAGCTAAACAAAGTGCCATCTATGTTACTAGACACAAGTACCCTAGAGAATTATTTTTAAGGGTCATTTTATTTGAGCGTGCGTATCGTTTCACCTTTCCCGTACCGCACACACCCAATGCGCTCCTTCCCGAACCCTTCAAGGCGCCTCCATCAACGGAAGGTCGAGTCCATGGCTCGCGCGTACACACATACACACCTGCTCCGCAGAGGACCACCGAGCCTTTCAACGCCCTTCGCCCCCCGGCCGTCGACGTTCCTTTGTCTGCCGCTTTCTTCCCTTGTGCACCGCCGACACGCCCCTCACCTGCACCCGCACCCGCAGCCGCGCTCTGGTTAACGAATAGGGGGGGGGCTACCCTGACAATGCCACTTCACTCAGCTGTGTGCTTCTTGGTTATTAAAAAAAAAAGTAAAAACACACGAAGAACGTCTTACATGTGGTGAATTATCAGAGGATCTTTGTTATGAATTAATTTCTAATTTTTGGGGTAATTGTTCTGCAGGAATTCACGCATCTCCCAGTTGTGATCGCCAAGCCGCCCCAAGCTTTTCGTTGCAGTTAAAATTAATCTGTTATTAAATCGCCTACATTCACCCTTTCTACTTAATTTTTCATAACAAATCAACTTAATCAAGCTCATTAAGTGTCATTATTAGCCGTTTATTGTTATCCCTCTCGGTGCACTTGTGAGTGGCAGCGTGTCACGCCTACTGACGATCGGGTGACACCGCCGTATTCAACTCGTTTTTTTCTCCCGTGGTTGTTATCTGCTGAGATGTCTCCAGTAGCTTTTTTGTTTTATTTTATTTCAAATAAAATCTTCATTTATCGACAGCAGTTCGTGCTTCCTCTCAAATCCACTCTTAACAATATAGGTGTCTCCATGAGTCGTCCCCGTCTCCTCCTGCCCTTTGAGTGCCAGCCGCACGCCCCGTCACACGGAATCGCGGCCGCCCGCTCCCTGCTTGGCGAGGAGAATGCACTTTCACGGCTGTCAGGGTGACGGACAAGGAGAGAATGGCCGCCATAGGACAGTTTGCTTGTACCTGCCCATGGAGCCCCGCAGGAAGTCGCACAAACTTTGTCCCTTTTTTCCCCCCTCTCTGAACAGATTAAGTTTGTCTTTAGGACACACATGGCTTCACTAGGGTGCCTAACCTCATTCATAATAGATGCTAATCTTTTCAGGGCTGACTGATGACAGCATTTCCTGCCCTTCACGGAATTAGACCTCAGTTTTATCAAAGGACTCGAAGTGCCTGCTAATTAGAGTAATTTCCTTCATCATGAATTATTTATTTCTATTGTAACTGATCACGGCAATGCTAATGGGTTCCGCTAAACTTGCTTCTCAGCGTATCGCACAAGCAGGAGGAACTTCGGAAAAAAAAAACTCATAATGGATGCCTCCAGGTTACGAATTCCTTGGAATATTAAAAAAAAGACTCTGCCAATCTGCTTAGGTAATTTTTAAAATGTTCTAGAAATTTACTAAGTCACCTTACTTTCTAAAGTGAAAGTAAACTGTTGTACCCTCTCAAAAGTGAAGGTGCCAAAGTGGGTTTTTGGTGGCAGTGCCAATGGGGGAGCTGTTTTGGTTCCCTAAAGAGAAGACCCTCATTTATTTAGATGAGCTTCCATAAAAAGATGATTACAGGTCAGCGAAATACCAGTGGGCTCACTGCATACAAGTGCAGTACACTGGCACAGCTCTGGTTTACTGAATCTGTTTGCAATGCGGACCCTGACTGACCACACTGGGGTCTTAAGTGGGGCCTCCCACCCCACCCCCTCCCCACTGAATCCACTACATTAGTATTTCTTATAATAGCCTTAATCCAAACAATAAATATATAACATTACATTTCCTCATTTTGATGGCACCATTATCCAAGGTGACATTTGTCATAACATTGGTTCCACTTGTGTTTGGTTTTCCAGTTGGGGTACAGGCAGGTCACGTGACTTGCTCAGGGTCACATAGTGGTCTCAGTAGCCAGTAGTGGTCTCTAAAGCCTTAACCACTACACCACACTGCACATCATTTACCATCATATACAGATACAGTATTTTCTTTAAAATGAACGTTAAGAGGTTTCTTCAGCCTCTGTGTTGCATATCACAACAGCCACACGTCGACATCTTCTGAAGGCAGCAAAGTCCTCTGTGCGGTCATCACACGACAGCCTCAGTGCGGCGAGGTCTGAGTGGGCGCTGATGACAGACAAGCTTCTCAGACGCCGTCGCTGTGCCAGGGATGACCTCATGTGTGCCGGGATGAGCTCAAGTTTGGAAAAACTGCTAAGTGGGAGCGGGACTGCAATCTGGGGGGCAATCGTGGATTTGGACTTCCACCGGATTTAATGGCAATGATAAGAGCAACAACAACAATAAAAATAATGATAGATAAATACTGTACTTTATTAATCTCCAAGGGGAAATTCACATACTCCAAGATAAATAAAGGTCCAGGGTATCAGTGTGCCTGTTACTCTTTGTTACTTGATACAGTCAATAGTATCACTTATCATGTGATACAAAAAAAAGTAATACTACTATTTCCACTACAACTATTAATAATGCAAATAGTACTAGTGTACTACTATTACTACTACTTCTGCTAATAATAAATGATAAATACTGCTACTACTAATAATAAAGAAAATAATATAAAATACAACAAGTACTACTAATATATAGAATACTACTACTAATACTACTACTAGTAATAAAAATAATAAATATAATAATATAAAATGCACCAACTACTACTACTACAACTAATATATAAAATACTACTACTACTAATAATAAGGATAATATAATATACAACAAGAACTATTACTAACAATAAAAATATACAAAATTCTACTACTACTAATAATATATAATTTACTACTACTAACAATAATAAAGATAATATGAAATACAATTTTTATGGCTACTACTACTACTAATAATAATAACAAATACTATGACTACTACTATTATTGCTACTGCTAGTAATAATAAATACTGTTACTGCTACTACTACTAATAAAGATAATATAAAATGCTACTAATATTAACAACAACAATAATGATAGTAATAATAATAATAAATATATTATACAATACTACTATTAATAATGATAAATACTACAACTGCTAAAACTTCTAATAAAGATAATATTAAATGCTACTACTATTAATAATAATAAATATATTATACAATACTGCTATTCATAATAATATATACCACAACTGCTGCTGCTACTAATAGTAAAGATAATATTATAAAATACTACTACAACTACTATTAATAATAAGAAATATTACGACTGCTACCAAAAAAGATAATATTATACAATACTACTCCTGTTAATAATAATAAATATTACTACTACTAATATATTATAAAATACTACTACTACTAATAATAGTAAATACTTCAACTGCTGCTCATACTAATAAAGATAATATAAAAGACTAAATACTAGTACTATGAATAATAATAACAATCACAACATATGAACTAGTACAACTACTACTACTAATAAAATAAAAACTTCAGCTAGTAGCACAGTGGCACGTGCCCAATAAACGTACCTACCGCCGTACCCGCAGGGTCAAGCCGAAGCACTGCAATATCACCGTGAGACCCTCGTGCTGACGTTCACAGCTGATAACTTGAGTATCACAATCAAAACTAAAACACTCTTCTGGTCGTATAGGAAAGTGATTTATAATCTGATCTATTTACAGTAAGTCACATTAGATATTTTTTTTCTTGTTAGCAGATTCCTTCTCAAGACTTGTTGTGTTTATTTTTTGGATCTTTTTTTAGTGGTGGGAGCTGCCTGGCATTGGTGGTCTCGATGGTCATTCCACAGAGCCTGATAGTTTCTTTTTTACGTCACAGTTGATCTCAGTTTTCTTTGTCAACCTCAGTTTTCAGCTGTTGATAGAGTTGTTGTGTGTGTTAAATTAAGAATTACATTTAGAGCTTTCTATTGATGTATAAACTATGGCATGTGGTCGATTTTGATCGAAGAAGTGCAGCCTGTCAAACCAAACATAAATAAATGAGATGTTACAGTCGCTTTAGGTTTTCCTAATATTATGACAGAATCAATCAATAGCATGGACATCTTTACCTTAAGAAAGATAAAATAACCCCATTTGTCTTGGGTGATGCTAGTGCACACTGTGAACGTCATAATGGGTGGGGGACACATCCCAAATTGGATGGGGGCTGATTTTTTGCCTTAACCGGGGGGGTCACCAAGGGATGTGGATGGTCAGGCCTCTCAGCTGGGTTGGTTTGCTGCGTCAGTAGGCCATAATGGAAGGACAAAAGGAGGTCAGATGTTTCACAGGGTGGCAGCATCCCTCTGTTGGAGTTCCCATGTGTACGCCCACAGGGCATGTTGGGAGCTTCTGTCCCAATGGGCGACTCTGTTGTGGTACTTGGGTGCCACCAGGGGGAGCTGCTGAGTAATACTATCCCTATGTAGAGGGGCCTCCATCTGGCTTGGAGGTGTTTCTGACATTCAATGCTCTGACACCAGAAGTACTCGCAGGTCTGAGATAACAGGAGACGCTCACAGAGGAGGAGAGAAAGGAGACTGAGGAGTCACTAATTGTATAATTTATATTGTTGTGTTGTGCCAGACTGAATATAAGACCAGTTAAAGTAATTCGTAAAAAAGTAAAAGAACTCGTTGATATCCTAAAACGGTGTTTATGGGAGTTGTGCCTGGTGTTCAAGTCTCAATAGAGCCCCCCTTCTGTCCTCAACGCAAAGGGGGAAGATGAATTTGGCCTGACACTGGCAGCCACGAGCAGTGAATAATGCGACTGTGACCGTGTCTTAGCGGGTTGTGACTCTGGGGGGTGATGTGATGAGGCCAGCTGCTCAGGTGCCACTTTGTTGAGGGCAGCATCTTCAGGGAAATTTAAAATTTTATTTTTTTTTAACACAAAAAAATGTTAAGTGTTAACTTTAAGAATTACGTATCCTGGAGCAAGCTAGAAAAAAGTGACAATGGTAAAAATGACTTGAAAAATCCACGTCTGCTGAGTTTCACTACCGCAGTTAAGGGCATCTCGATTACCTCTTTGCAAGTCCTTCAAATGCGATATGACCGTGATATCTACCCTGAATCTGGAAATTAATAAAAAATGTATAAATCAGGCAGATGTGACCTAAAAATTAAACATGAATACCAGCAGCACGATGACTTCAAATTCTTTACAGTCTGGGATGTTTGCGAATTGCCCAAAGATGCCTCACATGGAATCATCGCTGCTGAATTTGTTTGCAGGACTCCTTCAAAAAAAGCAGCGACATTGCAATGGCAATTGGGTTCTTTCTTTCTTTTTTTGTTTGTATTCCACATTTCTGTAAAAAGATTGAATATGCTTCACTTGACTGAAAAGAAAATCTTTGAATGCCAAGCTCAGAGTCGTCCTCAGTTTAACCTGCTAGCCTGCTAGGCAGCTTACACTTATGGTGATAACACTATGCTGCATCAGGAGTGGGCAGGAGGAGGCGTATAGGAACCTAATCAAGGACTTTGTTAAATGGTGCGACTCAAATCACCTACACCTGAACACCAACAAAACCAAGGAGCTGGTGGTGGACCCCGTGATCATCAGAGGTGACTGTGCAGAGGGTACAGACCTATAAATACCTGGGAGTGCAGCTGGATGATAAATTGGACTGGACTGCCAACACTGTTGCTCTGTGTAAAAGAGGACAGAGCCGACTATACTTCCTTAGAAATTAGGGTTAGGGTTAGGGCTAGGGCTAGGGCTGGCGTCCTTCAACATCTGCAATAAGATGCTGCAGATGTTCTACCAGATGGTTGTGGCGAGCGCCCTCTTCTACGCGGTGCTGTGCAGGGGAGGCAGCATAAAAAAGAGGGACACCTCACGCCTGGACAAACTGGTGAGGAAGGTAGGCTCTATTGTAGGCACGGAGTTGGACAGTTTGACATCCCTGGCAGAGCGACGGGCGCTGAGTAGACTCCTGTCAATCATGAAGAATCCACTGCATCCACTGAACAGGATCATCTCCAGACAGAGGAGCAGCTTCAGCGACAGACTGCTGTCACCGTCCTGCTCCACTTACAGACTGAGGAGACCCCACACTATGAGACTCTTCAATTCCACCCGGGGATGGGGGGGTTAAACATTAACACTACACAAGATGTTAGACTGTTACACCAGCCTTACACTCACTACCTTGCATTTTTTAACTTGCACTACATTGTTATCACTCTTTAATTAATATTGTTTTTATCAGTATGCTGCTGCTGGAGTACGTGAATTTCCCCTTGGGGATTAATAAAGTATCTATCTATCTATCTATCTATCTATCTATCTATCTATCTATCTATCTATCTATCTATCTATCTATCTATCTATCTATCTATCTATCTATCTATCTATCTATCTATCTATCTGTTATATTATATGTGGCAGCCCTGTAAACTGTAACCATATAAATTAAATTTAATTTGAATAGCCTAATATAATTATTAAATTCAACGAAATCGAGGTATAATATTTAAAGCTAATCATTTACCCATGATCCCTGTTTACAAATTTTTGCTAGTATATGCAAATATGGAAATATCACTATCCCATCAATACTTGGCATCAGTTTTTCTAGAAAATTGTTGTATCTATCTATCTATCTATCTATCTATCTATCTATCTATCTATCTATCTATCTATCTATCTATCTATCTATCTATCTATTTTGCAGTGCCTCGCACATTTATCTATCTATCTATCTATCTATCTATCTATCTATCTATCTATCTATCTATCTATCTATCTATCTATCATATAGTGCCTTTCAAATCTTTATCTATCTATCTATCTATCTATCTATCTATCTATCTATCTATCTATCTGTTATATTATACACTGTGTGCACAATTATTAGGCAAGTGAGTATTTTGACCATATCATCATTTTTATGCGTATATTCCAACTCCAAGCTGTATTAACTTGAATGCTTATTGGATTTAAGCACGTCAGGTGATGTGTATTTGTGTAATGAGGGAGGGTGTGGCCTAAGGAGATCAACACCCTATATCAAGGTGTGCAGAATTATTAGGCAGCTAGTTTTCCTCAGGCAAAATGGGCCAAAAGAGATTTAACTGACTCTGAAAAGTCAAACATTGTAAAAAGTCTTTCAGAGGGATGCAGCACTTTTGGAATTGCTAAGATATTGGTGTGTGATCACAGAACCATCAAACATTTTGTTGCAAATAGTCAACAGGGTCGCAAGAAACGTGTTGAGAACAAAAGACGCAAATTAGCTGCCAAAGATTTGAGAAGAATCAAACGTGAAATTACCAGGAACCCATTATCCTCCAGTACTTTCATATTCCAGAGCTGCAACCTACCTGGAGTGCCCAGAAGTACAAGGTGTTCAGTGCTCAAAGACATGGCCAAGGTAAGGAGGGCTGAAACCCAACCACCACTGAACAAGAAACATAAGTTGAAACGTCAAAACTGGGCCAAGAAATATCTGAAGACAGATTTTTCAAAGGTTTTATGGACCGATGAGATGAGAGTGACTCTTGATGGACCAGATGGATGGACCTGTGGATCAGTAATGGGCACAGAGCTCCACTCCAACGTGGAGGTGGGGTACTGGTATGAGCTGGTATTTTTAAAGATGAGCTAGTTGGACCTTTTTGCATTGAAGATGAACTCAAAATCAACTCCCAAACCTACTGCCAGTTTTTGAAGACACTTTCTTCAAACAGTGATACAGGAAAAGACCATGATTTTTATGCAGGCCAATGCTCCATCACTTGCATCAAAGTTCTCCACTGCGTGGCCAGCCAGTAAAGGCCTTAAAGATGAAGGAATAATGACATGGCCCCCCTTCCTCATCTGACTTAAACCCTATCGAGAACTTGTGGGCACTTCTTAAACGCTAGATTTACGGGGAGAAAAACAATACACCTCTCTGAAGAGTGTCTGGGAGGCTGTAGTCACTGCTCCACAAAAAGCTGATCGTCAACAGATCAAGAAACTGACAGACTCCATGAATGGAAAGGCTTATGACTGTTATTGGAAAGAAGGGTGGCTATATTGGTCATTGATTGATTGATTTATTTTTTTTGAAATGTCAGAGATGTTTATTTGTAAATTTTGAGGTGTTTGTTTATTATTCTCACTATAACAGATGGAAATAAACAAGTGAGATGGGAAAATTGTCATTTTTCCTTTAGTTGCATAATAAATCTGCACACTAATAGTTGCCTAATAATTGTGCGCACATATGTATTCCCTGATGATGTTCACACTCACATTTCCGTTGTGAAACATTCAGGTTTCAGGTTTATTAACATTTTGGATTGACTGATAGCACTGTGTTTGTTCCATATTAAAATTAATCCTCAAAAATACAACTTGCCTAATAATTGTGCACACAGTGTATGTGGCAGCCCTGTTAACCGTAACCATATAAATTAAATTTAATTTGAATAGCCTAATATAATTATTAAATTCAACGAAATCGAGGTATAATATTTAAAGCTAATCATTTACCCATGATCCCTGTTTACAAATTTTTGCTAGTATATGCAAATATGGAAATATCACTATCCCATCAATACTTGGCATCAGTTTTTCTAGAAAATTGTTGTATCTATCTATCTATCTATTTTGCAGACTATCTATCTATCTATCTATCTATCTATCTATCTATCTATTATATAGTGCCTTTCAAATCTATCTATCTATCTATCTATCTATCTATCTATCTATCTATCTATCTATCTGTTATATAGTGCCATTCATATCTATCTATCTATCTATCTAATTTCATCCTGTAGCACATCCTGTAAAAATGGTAGCTTCAGTCAGATCTTTATGTAACACTTTATTCTGTATTCTTGTACTGTTACAAAGTTCTGGAGGGTTTAGATCAAAAGCAATATACACTGAATTGTGGTTTCCTTTATCTTATTACATACAGCATTGACGTCTACAGACTGCATATTTACAGTACGAGGCCCATGCAATGAAATGAAAGTTTTAAGCAGTGTACTGGTAAGAACAGATGAAAAGAACTTATTCAGTTTACTATGTACAATGTCCACCTCCTGTATCTTCTGCTGTTCTGCTTCTCTACCAATGCTGTTTTAGGTCAGGTTGGGGAGCAGGCGTGTTGCCGCACCCACCACACAACGAAACACCTTGAGACCCCGGTTGGCAACCCCCCCAGGCAGACACACAGTCCAGTCCCACCCTCCAGAAATGACCCCCTATCTGAAACAGCCTGGTGTTATGTGGGCGATTTCTTGGCCTGGTTCAGCCACTCGGGTCCTCAACAATGAAGGATCCTTGCGAGCTGAATCACCCTCTGGGAATCGCACCATATGGCCATAGTGCCGTAACTGACACTCCCTCACAATGCAGGTAATTTGGGACTCCATGAGAAACACAGAGTCAAACCAATGGTACCTAAGGATACTCTGAAGAGACACAGTACCAGAGGAGTCCAGTCACTGCATAGCGTCCATCTTTCACAACCATATAGCAAGACAGGAAGCACCAGGAGTCTAAAGACTTGGACCTTTGTCCTTTTCCAGATATCTGGAGGGCCACACACCCCTTTCCAGCGACCTCATGAACCGCCATGCTCTCCCAATCTGTCTACTGACTTCATAGGAAGAGTCACCAGAGTCATTAATGTCACTGCTGAGGTAAATAAAACCTCTCAGTGACGAGGTCGACACTCTCTCTGCAGACAGACACACTGCTGTTGGCCGCGCCCAAGAGCTCATTAAAGACCTGATCTGTTCGTTTTATCAGGACACTCACAAGCTGAGACACTCAGACTCCTCACTCAGTCTCTCGAGCGCCCCGATCAGATCTGACTCCACGAAGATCACAGCATCATCAGCAAAGTCAAGATCCATGAATCTCTCTTCACCAACAGATGACCCACAACCGCTGGACCCCAAAACCTTGCCCAGCACCCAGTCCATACAAGCAATGAACAGAGTAGGAGCAGAACACACCACTGACAAACCCGAGAATCAACTGGGAAAAACACAGAGGTCCTGCCTCCACTCTGCCCAGCACCCACAGTACCAGTGTACAGGCCGGCCATGATATCCAGCAACTTCGTGGGATCCTGCAAAGTCTCAAGGTGTCCCACAGGGCAGTTTGATTGACTGAGTTGAACGATTTATTAAAATCAACAAAGGCTGCAAAGAAACTCTGCCGATATTCGCATTTGTGCTCCATGAGGACCCTCGGTGGCAGGATGCGGTCAATGGTGGACTTCTTAGGCGTAACACCAGACTGCTCTGGTCGCTGGTAGGTGAGCAAATGATCATGGACCTTACCCTGCACCAAGAGCAGTGTCATCCCCCTGTAGTTGCCTCAATTCAGGTGATCCCCCTTCCCTTTCCAGATAGGGATGACAAGTCCCGTTTTCCAGTCAGTTGGGATGACACCCATCTCCCAAATAGAGGCAAAGATTGCTTGCAATGCTTAATGACAGCCTTAGCACCAGCCTGGAGAGGTTCACCCCGGATACCACAGGTCCTTCCTGCAGCCTTCCCCACTCCACATATACTGTAAAGAGATTTATTGAAAACAAGTGCTTACAGGGAAAGACAGAAACGCTTAAGAGCGGCCCGCACAGGCCTACCTCCAGCCCCTCGATCTTCTCGATGAAACTGCTGCTGACGGACTGCAGGGCCTCCAGGGGCCAGGCGTGAAACCAGTCGATGACAGTGCAGTTGACAAGGGCAGGGAATTTCCTGGCTCTTGTCCTCAGAGTGAAGCCCACTGGTGAGAAGCAGAGGACCACCTGAAAAAAAAAAAAATGAGACACTGGTGGGCATAAAAAAAGAATACAAAAACAAAAGTCAGACTCTGTGGCTGAAGGATGGCAGGCCTTGATGCCACACAACGTGAAATCCACCACACCGATTCCCCTTCTTTGTGTCTGAGGGTTCACCTTATTGAAGTATCCTTAAAGAAAGCCGTCTTTACGGTTAAGCCAGGAAACCAAATGTTAATAACATGTTGGGCAAAGGACCACATAAGGAGAAGAAGCTTTTGAGAGGCCTGGGCTCACAAACAGATTACAGAGCTATAAAAAAGGTAATGCGTCCTTTGGGCTTCTTTGGCTGTCATGGCCCCCCGGTCTCAGGGGACACAAAGGGATGGGACGGAGCCTAATTGAAAGCACATGAAGGGCCAATGGCCAACTGCTGTCCTGTCTCCTCTTTCGTGGTGGTTACGTCTATAAACGTGGGGCAGACAGACTTGTATCGCAACTCACAGAGATTACAACCAAATGTCGGTCACCAACCAAAGTCAAAAGTGGCTAACCCATTGTTTCTTTGAAAGAAGCCAGACAAACAAGAGCTTACAATTAGGGCGCGTTAACTCGAAGGGCAACGTTTTAATTATAAAGACTTGTGCAGTTTTACACAGAGCGTTCTCAAATTGCATTGCAGTCTGGGAAGGAGAAAAACAAAAAAGCTGGCCCAGATGTTAGAGTGCATACTAAGAAAGTCCCATGAACCCTTGACCTTCAAGCTGGCACCTCATCTGATGCTACAGGGATGGCACCGGCCACGGGATGAATGATCTCAATGACATCAGGAAGAACGTCCCACCTGTCCCATGCCAAGCCCTTTAGGCGTATAGAAAGGGCACAAGACAGGAATAATCCACCCAGTATGGGACAAGCAGAAACAGCAGGGGTGCATGGGGCAGTGCGGAAACCTGCAGCTACAAACAGAGCAGATGGGCAATGGCTGGCATTCTTCACATTTTTCAGTGGTCAGGTTTCATTTCTAGACAGCGTGGGTTGATTGGACTGGTTCAAAGTGTTCAAGTCCGCTGAAATACTGGGACACATTCCACGGCCGATTTTATTGCCAGGCCCCCCCCAGAGTCATAGATGCTTCATTTGTCCTAAACATTTTTAGACAACAGATGACGGAGAAGACACTTTGAGGGGTCCGGCTCACAAACAGATTACCGAGCTATAATGTAATAATGTAATGCATCCTTTGGGCTTCTTTGGCTGTTGTAGTCCCCCTATCTCAGGGACCTGCTTGGGAAAAGCAGACCCTAACTCCAGGACATGTGTAGCAGTAAAGCACTGACAATCCTGGAAGAGAACGCCGTGTAGGAGTTAAAGTTTGGGGATGTTAAATGGTATTTTGTATGAGCCCATATTTGTATTCACTCATAACTACTTTAGCCCATGTTTGCTTCTTCTTCTTTCGGCTGCTCCTATTAGGGGTCGCCACAGCGGATCATCTGTTTCCTTATCTTCCTGTACTCGTCATCTTGCTCTGTCACATCCAACATCTGCATGTCTCACCATATCCATAAACTGTCTATTCTGTGGCCTGTCTGGATTACTTGTGGATTCATCATGGATTATTGTTCCTGTCTGTCTTGTGCCCACCTATTTGTGCGAGTTGTGTTTTGGTAATGTCTTCATCTGAAGGAGCACTAACCAATCACGTCCTCCTGCACTGCCACAGGAAACCGGTAGGACAAACTTTACATTCCCTTCAGTGAACCGTGAACCGCTCATCATCTGTTGCCTCTTCATTTGGACTGTGCTTTGGACTTTGTCGTGACTGTTTATTGTTAGATGTTTTTTGTTGTGTTATTGAGTGTCATCACTGTAGGGGAGGAGGGAGGCTTAACTTTGTTTTTATATTTTCATTTCATTTAATCTCCGTCTTCTTCCGGCTGCTCTCATTAGGGGTCACTACAGCAGATCATCTTCTTCCATATCTTTCTGTCCTCTCCATCTTGCTCTGTCACACCCATCACCTGCATGTCCTCTATCAGCACATCCATAAACCTTCTCTTAGGCCATCCTCTGCTCCTCTTTAATGGAAGCTCTATCCTTAACATCCTTCTCCCAGTATACCCAGCATCTCTCCTCTGCACACGTCCAAACCAACGCAATCTCACCTCTCTGATTTTGTCTCCTAACCATCCAACCTGAGCAGACCCTCTAATGTCTTCATTTCTAATCCTGACCATCTTCATCACACCCAATGCCAATCTTAGCATCTTTAACTCTGCCACATCCAGCTCTGTCTCCAGCTTTCTGGTCAGTGCCACCGTCTCCAGCCAATATAACATAGCTGGTCTCACTACCGTCCTGTAGACCTTCCCTTTCACTCTTGCTGATACCCGTCTGTCACAAATCACTCCTGACACTCTTCTCCACCCACTCCACCCTGCCTGCACTCTCTTCTTCACCTCTCTTCTACAATCCCCATTACTCTGTACTGTTGATCCCAAGTATTTAAACTCATCCACCTTCACCAACTCTACTCCCTTCATCCTCACCATTCCACTGACCTCCCTCACTGTATTGTCTTGTTCCTACTGACCTTCATTCCTCTCCTCTCATATCTCCACCTTTCTAGGGTCTCCGCAACCTTCTTCCTACTATTGCTACAGATCACAATGTCATCAGCAAACATCATAGTCCTTATTATAGTATATTATAGTTGCGGTGGGCTGGCGCCCTGCCGGGGTTTGTTTCCTGCCTTGCGCCCTGTGTTGGCTGGGATTGGCTGCAGCAGACCTCCGTGACCCTGTAGTTAGGATATAGTGGGTTGGATAATGGATGGATATATTATAGTATATATATATATATATTGTCAAGGATGCCAGGGGCAACGACCCGGCCGGGACGCCTTCAGGGACCGGAAGTGGGCGTGCGCCCAACTGGGATCACGTGGGGGCCGCCATCCTGGTTGCTTTGGGGGCCATGGGTAGAGGGCTTGGAAGCCCAACCCTGTAGGGAGCCGTGGTCACCGCCAGGGGGCGCCCCAATGCCTTGGGGACCCTGGACCTCAGCACTTCCGCCACACCAGCAAGTGCTGGGGGGAAGAAGAAGAGGGACACCCAGAGAGCTTCCGGGAGAACAGCCGGCATTTCCGCCACACTGGGGCGTGTCCAGGGGGGAATGCCGGGAAACACCTGGAGCTCATCCGGGATCATATAAAAGGGGCCGTCTCCCTTCATTCGAGGCTGGAGTCGGGTGGAAGCAGGACGAGGCAGAAGAGAGTGTGGAGGCGGCCCGAAGAGAAGGCATTGTGTGGCCAGGACTGTGTTGGGGTTTGTGTGGCACTTAAAATTGTAAATATTGTATATAATAAACATGTGGTGGTGATTAATAACATGTCCGCCTGTCTGTGTCCGGGCCGGGTCCACAATATATATATATATATATATATATATATATATATATATATATATATATATATATATATATATATATATATATATATATATATATACTATATATATATATATATATATATATATATATAGATATAGTATAGTATATTATATATTATAGTGCTTATTTCTATCTATAGCCTTAGCTTATTTATACGTTGACTGATGAAAGTAAGAAGGATTACAACGAGTGGTTAGCATTGCTGTATTACATCTCCAGAATCCTGGTTGCAAATCCCAGCCTTTCACTGCTTGTATAGGACACCCCAGGTCACACGGCTTAGGCCATCTGCCATGTCTGTTCACTCTGTGGTGGTCCGGCATGCCATCCAGTGATTGTTCCAGCTTTGCACGTTATAATGTGCCAGGCTACAAATTTTTCCAGATCCCTGCTCAGGATAAAGCAGGTTTACAAGATGGATGTGGATGGTGGCTTGTATTAGAATGTAATCCGGAGTTTTATGACTAGTTCTGGGCAGCACAGTACAAGAAAGAATTAGCAGCACTTGAAGCTGCTCAGATGAGACCAACCAGGTGTGTCTTAGGACTTGAGGACATGTCCTACTGTGACCGACTCAGAGAATTAAACCTGTTTAGAATGAGCAGAGGAATCGGCGTGTGGACCTCATCCAGGTATTTAAAATCCTCAAAAGCACTGATAAAGGAGACCAACTTAAGGGTGAATCAGGCATTTGAAGACATCAGTGGAAATTAAGGGGAAGAGCATTTAAGGAAGAAGAAACCTTGACAACTTTTAGAAAGACTCTGGAGGAGATATGAGGACAGCTTAGCTGTGAGTGAAACAAAGCGGGCTTGATGGACTGAATGGTCTCCTCTCTTTTGGCAAATTTCTAATATTGGAAATGTGTCCTTAATTACTGGCAATATGTTTATCTCCATATGTACTGTGAAATAAGTGGCTTCTTTCCAGTTTAAGGACCATCCCATTTGGACCTGGGTGCAGGGCAGGTCATGATCCCGTCGTTCGGGGGGCACGAGTCGTTTGCAGTGCACAATAAAATACAGACATGACATATATGACGTACGTACCCACATAGCATACATAACAAACAGGCAGCCACATATGCTAAGAGAGGCTGGCACTGCCATCTAACGCTTCTCTTCTACCTCCCTCTGCAGAAAGAATGACATCACTTCCTGTGTCTGGTCTCCTGAACCCTCCTCTTCCTTTGGGTTTGCTATATAAGCCTACATCTTGGAACAGTTAGACAATGACCATGTGAAGAAGACTTGTTTTGTCCTTTCTTATTTTCAGACTTTCATCATAATATACGGGGATCACTTGAGTGTAAAGACCTTTATGATATCTTTTCGTGTTCTTTTACAATTATAAAATACATTTCTAATACAGTGATCCCTCCTCGATCGCGGGGGTTGCGTTCCAGAACCACCCGCGAAAGGTGAAAATCCACGAAGTAAAAACCATACGTTCATATGGTTATTTTTATATATTTTAATCCCTTATAAACTCTCCCACACTCTTATAAACATTTCCTGCACAGTTATACAGCATAAACCCTTTGTATTTTCTTAGATATTAGGTAAGATTCATTGAAAGTATGTATGTAAACACACTGTTTATATACATCCATCCATCCATCCATTTTCTAACCCGCTGAATCCGAATATAGGGTCACGGGGGTCTGCTGGAGCCAATCCCAGCCAACACAGGGCACAAGGCAGGAACCAATCTAGGGCAGGGTGCCAACCCACCGCAGTGTTTATATACAGTAAAACTTAAATATTATTTTAAAGATATCGAGTGTCTCCGATATCGCATATGTTACAGCCATTATGATAGACAGGCCACCAACAATAAATATGTGCAATGCAAGAAACATAGTATACAGTAAATGTGTGTACAGTGACACTAAACGTACGTACAAGTACTAAGTACTGTAGTAAAAAAGTAATTATGGTTACTCACCAACAATGACACGATGACTTGTCCGATAATAATGAGTTTAATTTTACAACACAACAAAAAGAAGAGTGTTACAGTTCTTCTTAAGGAGCCTCTTCAGGCAACTGTGTAGCACTGTCGTTGTTCTTGTCCGACAATCTTCAATCCAAATCCCTAAAGCAGATTCTATCCAGACTACCGCCTTATTACATCCACTTACAACACATTTTGCACCCTAGTTAAAAGGACACTGCGGCCATAGATATTATATTCTTTTCCTCCTTATTAAATAAAAAGAAACGTGGACTCATTGATGCTGTAATGGTGTCCTACAGCGGTGTAGCTGTTCCCTTCCTTCAACATATCCAAAACTTTTACCTTTTCGGAAATCGTTAGCATCTTCCATTGGCGCTTGGGCGCGGCCCCTGAAGCAGCAGCAGGAGCAGATCGTTTTGGAGCCATAATGAAGTGCTTGACTATGCACAAAGATAAACACAGAAGCACACAAAAGTTAACTCTTTACACTGCGAAACATGTTGATGCTGAATGAGCGAGACGAGACTTACTGGTTAACGCAGCGGAATCGAATTCGGCGCTCTGTCGCTGAGCCAATCAGCACACAGTAACTTAACTGCGTGCTCTGATTGGGTATCTTCTCAATCATTTGCCAATAGCGTCCCATGTATGAAATCAACTGGCCAAACCAACTGAGGAAGCATGTACCAGAAGTAAAAAGACCCATTGTCTGCAGAAACCCATGAAGCAGCGAAAAATCTGCGTTATAAATTTAGATATGCTTACATATAGAATCCGCGACAGAGTGAAGCCGCGAAAGTCAAAGTGCGATATATTGAGGGATTACTGTAGATGGCTAAGTGTAAATACTCGTCACAGGTACGAACTACCAACCCGGAACGCCAGGGGGTGTGGTCGCTGACTGTCCTGTCCTCTTTTGTCACCCACAGCTCAGAGAAGACACTCATTAAGGGTATCCTTCTATTTTAAGGCCATGGCAATGACCATCTTATTTAGACCTGGGTGCAGGGCATGTCACGATCCCGCCGGTCAGGGGGCGCCAGTCATTTGCAGTGCAAAATAACATACACATACATAACATACAGGGAGGCACATGTGCTGAAAAAGGCTGGCACTGCCATCTAATGCTTCTCTTGTACCTCCCTCTGCAGAAAGAATGATTGACAGATGGGCCTTCGATGACCTCATTTCCTGTTTCTGGTCTCCTAAACCCGCCTCTTCCTGTGGATTTCCTATGTAAACATCCATCTTGGGACAGATGGATAATGACTACATGAAGAAGACTTATCTTGTCCTTTCTTATTTTCAGAACTTCTTCGGGGATCACTTGAGTGTAAAGACCTCTATGATATCTTTTTGTGTTCTTTTACAATTATAAAATACATTTCCAATAGATGGTGCAGTTTAAATTACTCATCACAGTTAGGAACTACCACCCCGGGACACCAGGGGGCTCGATCGCTGACTGCCTAGTCCTCTTTGGTCACCCACACCTCAATGAAGACACTCATTAAGGGGCCACTTCCAGTTCTGGTGCTATAAAAGCAAGGCGCTCCTGGAAGGTGGGAGGTGAGTCACCCGCACTACCCTGAAGCCGGACCCCTCTTCAGAGCCTTCAAATTCTCAGCCAAAGGATAACATTTGCTTCTGTTATTCTGCCACACTTTCATGCACTTGTTATTTTCAGTTTCCTTTGTTTTCTCAAGTAAATATGGTGGTCCGGTTGACCCCCCCAACATTTCTTCTTGACCTCTGTCATACACTTGACTGGAAACAGTGCAAAATTTGAAAAACAGTTGGACGTGACAAACCCAAATCACCGCTGTGGCAAAGCTGCATTTCACACGTAACGTCACCAGCAATTTCATTTTTTCTGGCAGCGCATGGCTTCTCTGCGTAGATGGAGTGATGTCACAACGTCCGGCATTTCTTATGAATGTCATTCCATCTCTGTCAGATCGATATATTTCTAGGAGTTCATTGTTGTCCAGCATTGCCAAAACATACAGCCTCTCCTGGGATTTGCTTGCTGATCTTTTCCTGAATGCCGTCCTGGTAGAAGAAGTACTCCTAAATTAGGAAAACTGATCAAATTCCTTTTCTTCTACACCTAAGAGCTGGACAAAATTTGGGTCACTCTGAGATTTTTGAGCCAGTTAGGATTGTTTTTCCCACCCTGAGATGCTTGATAAATACGGGCACTGGGATATTTTGGGCAAATAAAATATGGGCACTGGGCTGAGGAATGTAAGAAGGAAATGAGAGGAAGATCAGTGCATCAGCAGCCTAGTGGTGGTAGGAGAAGCCATCAAGAGAAATTCCACTGCCTAAGACAGAAACGAGAATTGGGCCCGACACTGATCCTTGAGGCCCACCTATGGAGTGTCACACACGCACGCGCTTAGGGGACAGCCAAAGGGTCCAACACGGGGTGTAAAAGACACCAGGAAAAGGATCGGTAACGGGCATTGATGCCTTTTCTCTTTTTCTTCTTTCAGAACCACGGAAGACTAAGCCAAAATTCATCACTTCTATTCCTTTGGAGATGACCTCATGTCCATCGCATCCTGATGACCTCACTTCTTGACCATACCGATGCCCTCATTTCATTTCCTGCCATTTTGTATAAAGCCGACCTGTTTGCTGTACTACTGACTACTCAACAAAAATCTATGCGGCAAATCCCCAAATCTTAGTTTTGTGTCGTCTCAAGTACTTCACAAGAGTTTCTGTGGAGACGTTACAAGCAAGAACCCCTAGCTGCCATCCAGCCATTCTTCTCACATTTGAACAGATCCCTGGCACCTCTTTCACTCCTAACTGGCACTTGGAGGGGTTCTGGAGATACCAGCATGGGTTTATGTTTTATGGTGTTGACCCTGATGGGCTCATCCCCTATTGTGTACCAATCCTGGTCATCGGCTACCCCTGGCAACCTCCTGCCAGCCATGCAAATGAGTTAAGCACGGCCCATCATATCATTTATGAAAGGACTTAGAGAAGGACTGGGTTAGTCTTTAGCTTACCCTTAGAAGTGTAGGCCTTTCATTTAGAGTGTCATTGAGTCCAGTGGTGTCCTACACAATCCAAATTCAATGAGAAACTAGAAGAAACTCTGATAGGACGAAATCTGGTAGACCCCAAGTCACCGGCCAATCAGAAGACAAGTTTCTGAGGATCACCAGCTTGCAGGACAACAGCTTCAAGCACAGCGTCACAGTGCAGGTCAAGAGTAGCCAAGTGTCAGTTTCTACTGTGAAGAGGAGGCTTTGCCGGTCTCCAGTAGTCCACGGCCGGTATTTCAAGGCCCTGTTTTGTCCTTTAAGGAATGGCTATCTTGCTGCCACTTCTCCTGTCAAAGTCTCCTCTTCACAGTAGAAACACTCGGATTTGTGTCCCAGGTCCTTCCTGAGTGCAGTTTGCACGTTCTCCATGTGTCTGTGGGGGGTTTGCTTTGGTTTAAACCCACTGTAGGTGAGGTGCAGCAGAGGCTGCCACCGTTTACGAAATGCGCGTGTGATGTCCTCACCTTCAGCTGCCGACGAATCCTGTCAATGAAGAACTGCCAGCAGTTCTCTCGGGTGTCCAGCAGACCAAGACCTCGGAGCTCCATACGGATTGAGGAAATGATGTTATCAACCTCTTCCTCACTAAAAAGGTCAGGAATGTCTCCTGCAATAATACAAAAACAAAAAAAAACATGAATGAGAAACAAGATGAGACCCTCAAGCAGGTCTAAGTGTACAAATGTATATACAGCAGAGTGAGATTTCAGTGAGTTATCGGCACTGTGTATGTTTGAATTTTAGGGTTGTAGCCGCCGGAGTATAAGGGGAGTTCAAGCACGGGTAAAACGCGTGCTGAAATAAACCCCTCAGTCCAAAAGTTTGTTTTAAAAATATTTTGTGAAAAGTAAAAAGCAAATAATCCACACAGGGCGGCACAGAGGTGCAGTGGGTAGCTCTGATGCCTCACAGTAAGGAGACCTGGGTTTGCTTCCCGGGTTCTCCCCGTGTCTGCGTGGGTTTCCTCCCACAGTCCAAAGACATGCAGGTTAGGTGCATTGGCGATCCTAAATTGTCCCTAGTGTGTGCTTGGTGTGTGTGCCCTGCGGTGCACTGGCACCCTGCCCGGGGCTTGTGTGTTGGCTGGGATTGGCTCCAGCAGACCCCCGTGACCCTGTAGTTAGGATATAGCAGGCTGGATAATGGATGGATGGATGGATGATCCACACAAGAACCCCAGAAGTGCTTCAGGTAATAATTAACCTAATTCAGACTGCACTTCCAGGTGTTGGCTGGGATTGGCTCCAGCAGACCCCTGTGACCCAAGTGTGACTGCATTCCAGCCCACAGGGCTCGTTAAGCCGTTCACTTCCTCCCCGTGGTGGCCACGGACCCCAACAGTAGGCCCACGCCTGTGGTCCCTAATGTAACCCACGCGTTCCAGGGGACATAGTGTGCATCCCATGGCTGCTCCCCCAGATCCAGTGTCAAAGGGGTGTCTCGGCCGGGTCACAAGGGTTTGTGTAGGGAAGGTGATAGGATGTGGAGGCCAGAGAGTGGCAGCAAATCACACGTAAGCCAGCATTTCATTGTATTCTGTTCACAGGACGATAAGGATCCTCCAATTTCCCCAACACACACATTTATGGAATGTGGTAGTAAAATTCGAGATAAAAAAAAGCATGCAGACAAGGCGGGGGACGTGGAAACCCCACACAGACAAAATTAGGTGACATCTCCATCCAAAGCCACTTGTAATTGACACGGGCAGTGGCTTTCATAATTCCACAGATGGAAATTAGTGACTAAAATGTGTGTCATTGGTGTGATGGTCCGTTAGCCCGCAGCTGGACACATCCCTCTTGAACCCCGGGACTGCTGATAGTCATGACCAGGATGAGCTGAGCAATGAGGGACGCAGAACAAGAAAAGGAATGGTGCAGAATGTGAGCAGTAAAGCTACAGCACAGTGTAGGACTCAATTAGTAACTCAGTCAAGACGTAGACCACCGCCAGCAACCAGACCACCTGTGCTTCACAAGAGGTCGTCCACCTGAAGCAAAGCACCTTCAGGCCAGGCCAGTACTTGGATTGGAGACCAGCTAGGAAAAGTTTGGGGAGCTGCTGGAAGAGGTCTCGGGGGCGCTTAACCTGTGGTCTGAATGTGGATCCCAATGCCACCAGCGCAGTGATGAGGACACTGTGCTGCAAAAATGGTGCCATCCTTCGAATGGTTCCAAACTTCTTCCATTTCACAATTTTTGAGGACACTGTGCTCCTGGGAACACTCAAAACTGTAGAAATGGCATTATCCCTTCTCTCTGATCTGTACCTCTCCACAATCTTCATGGCTTGGTTTTTGTTCTGACACGCAGTCTGAATTTTGGACCTTTAACACAGAAGGGTGGAGTGGTGGCTCTGAGGCTAGGGATCTGCACTGGCAATCGGAAGGTTGCCGGTTCGAATCCTGTAAAATGCCAAAAGGGTCTCTGCTCTGTTGGTCCCTTGAGCAAAGCCTTTAACCTGCAATTGCTCCATCCTGGGTATGACGTTAATCTGCACCCATCCCTGCATGTAGGCCCTCCAACCTGCAGGGAAAACCTTGGAAGTTGGTGGCAGAATTGGCACTCCAGCCACCATAAAAAAAACCTCACACTGTTCCACTACATCTGAACTAGCATGGTGCTGAGGTGTCACCCATTGCATGGCTGAACTCGGGTCCTAATCTGGACCCTGAGTTGGTTTGTTGTGTGGTGGGTGCAGCAATACACTGTATCAGTGCCTGCTCCTAACCTCTATACGCAGCCACACATGGACCTGTCTAAATGACATCCAATCAATCCAGTTTGCCACTGGTGGACTCCAATTAAGTTCTAGAAACATCTCAAGGAGAATTAAAGCAAACAGGGTGGACCTGAGCACAGTCTGGAGCGCCACAGTAAACGTCTGAACAGTCCTATGAATGAGAGGTTTCAGCTTTGGATTTTCAATAAATTTGCAATCCTATCTGGAAACGTGTTGTCATTATGGGTTATTGAGTGTAGATTGATGGGCAATTTATTCTTTAAAATTCAATCGATATGAAGAGGTCCGAGTAATTTCTGAAATCGTTATGCTGCATTTGGAAGGATTTTTGAGGAAGCAGATGTCAGAACTGCACCTCAGTTCAAATAAACACAGAGAACAAGGAAAAAAGCTGGAAGAATCGGTAAAGAGATGCTGATATTAAATCAGAAAGGCCGAGCCTGCAAGCAGAGCTGTTGTAAATGCTGTCGCAATGGAGAAATGCGGCCGACTCCGCACGCCGTGAGCTCTTGGAGACTTCAGTTGATGGACGGTCGCGAGAAGCTCTCAGAGCTGAAAGCTGTAATTTTATGCTTGACTGTACCAGACTTCAAAGTGGAAATAAATGACACCGTACTTGTACGTGTTTCAATGGGCGCACCACATGACAACCTCGGCGTATGATATACGAGGCCTAAGAATAATTAAAATCCCACCCTGTCAAAGATACCCAGGGCCGCCTTTGGCCTTCAGCAACCACATTGCCAACCAGGTGCTCTATTATACAAGAGAGAAAATGAATACAGTCATGGAGTTAGGCCTCTGTGGAGGGGAACTCAAGAAAACAGCTACGCTTAAAAGGGCACCCGTTATTAAAATTAGCCATGTGTGGCAATATTCATGGCATGAACCTCATGGTGTGGGCAACACCGAAGAGCTAGAGGGTAGCTGACCTAATAGATCAAGCTGGAGCTGCGGAGATGGCCTGTCATGTTTGCACAGGTCGCCTCATGAGAGTCAGAGTGAAGATTCACCAGATATACATAATACAATACAATACAATTTATTGTTATATACCCCAAAATCACACAAGGCTTTAACAGGCCCTGCCTCTGGGCAGCCCCCCAGCCCTGACTCTCTAACTCTCAACAATTACAAGGAAAACTCCCAAAAAAAAAACCCTTGTAAGGAAAAGAAAAATGAAAGAAACCTTGGGATAGACCAGGTAGGTTGGGGTTAAATAGAATACAACACACAGAAGAGAACACAAGTCATCCTCACTCATTAAGAAAAGGGTTAGAATGAAAACCTGCAGCCATGGTGGTCCTCCAGGACCAGACTTGGTGACCACTGGTGTAGAGGACAACACTAAAGAAAGTAAAAATCATCCCAACTGATGACAGACCTCCATTACATGTAGAACTTGACTTCTGTCAATCAGGGAGGAGAGTCGCGTTGAAAAAGCCACACAAATCATCCCAGAAATTCCTTTCTTCCTTGTACCATACGACTTTTTAATAAGGAATTTCGGAGAAAATGATTAAATGTTTGATATGTATCCTGTAACCATTCTTGTGTCAGACTGCCTTACCGTCACCTCTCTTGTCTCAATTTGTTTTGTTTCATTTCTTTCTGTCGTGTTATTAGATGTAACTGGGAATATATCTTATTGTGTCAACGTGACTAAAGAGAGAAACCTTGAACCTTGAACCTTCATTACCTTCAGTCTTCAAGAGCAAATCAATTAAATAATTAGGAGCAAAAACAGGTCACTCATTAAGAAAAGGGTTAGAATAAAAACCTGCTGCCACGGTGGTCCTCCAGGACCGGAGCTGGCGACCCCTGCTCTACACCCACTTGCCAGATCATCAATGTCAGTCCCAATAGCTTTAGCTGCCTGCTTAGTAACCTGCTGGCGCTTTTTAAAATTTTGGTTTGTTAGACTACTAAACCAGGCAATGAAACTGAAAGTGATAACAGACTGGATCAGACTGCGATAAAAGGACAACCTGAGGTCCTCGTCTACTTTAAGTAGTTTGAGTTTATGGAGGAGAACTAAACGCTGATTGCATTTACAGAATATTTTTTTGTTTTGTATTTGCATTCCAGTTAGGAATGTTATCTACGTTAGTTCCGAAGTATTTATATTCATTCACTATTTCTACCTTCTCCCCCAAAACAACAATGGGTGAACATACAAATTTCTATCTCTTAAAATCCAATATCATTTCTTTGGCCTTTTTTACATTCAGAGTGAGACAGTTTGTATTACACCAGTTTACTATCGAGTCCACTTGATTCAGATGGTGGCTTTCATCCTCCCCAGAGATGTGTCTGTGGTGTTAAGGGTCCACAGCTCACTGAGCAAAGGCCATTTTTAAATAATCACCGCACCCGAGCGGCCGTGAGGGGGCAATGTTGTAGCGAGCCGCGGGGCAGTCGTCGATGTGGGCGTGTCTCACCGTGTGCACAGGTGAGGAACTGCCCACATTCGTGATTGCTCCCGTGGCTAATGCTACAGCTGTGATGGCCCCTCACGTTTTAAAAAGAAGCGCGAATCGGTTGTGGGGAGGTGTAAAAAAATGGAGAGAGAAAGGAAAGGAGAGGACGGAGGTTACCGGGAGCAGGAGAGGAAGCAGGTCGGTAAAAGAGAGAGAGAAAGCGAGCGAAGAGCGAGCGGACGGGCGAGCGAATGAGCGCTCATGGACAGCTGCGTGGAAGCTGGGTGTTAGGCCGACACCCAGGTGTTTGTGTTGATGTCGCTCCCGCTGAGCGATCAGGTAGCGGGAGTGACCAAGGGAAGGCGACTGGCCGCAGAGAGGCCATGGAAAGGCAGCGGAAGTCGGGAGACTTGGTGCTGGAATCCCCAACGTGGGCGACCTGGCCGTTGTGGGAAACCAAGTTCTCGGGGACTGGGATGAGTGCCATACTGGAGCCAGGGTTCGGGAGGTCTCCAGTCTCGTGTGTGTGTGTAGAGGAGGGCAGCTGCAGAGAGCGTCTTGCCTGCTGCTAGGCCCAAACGGGATAAGCAGGTGAGACGCTACCAGAAAAGCACCGGATTTGTTATTGTTTTTAAAGACTGCTTCCATGAGAAGATTTTAACCTCTCGTTTTAAAGGATTGTTTTTTATATTGTTTTAACCTCCACGTTTTTTTCATTTTATGGATTATTTATGGAAACTGCACTATTTATGGAACACTGTTTGTGTTGACTGTTTTTAATAAAAGCACTGTTTTCACTTTTAACCATCCCCTTGTTCAGATGCTCAATTATTTGCCTTCACTGACTAGCTCTCTCGGTTTCATTATCGACGGTGTTGGGTTCAAGGGTTCCCAAACATCAAAAGGAGTGTGGAGCCAGAACCCACATCGTCACAGTTTCCCATCCGCATATCTGATAATGGAGCAGCGGTCGTTGTTTTGTCTCAGGTCACTTGTGGTAAGGGTGATAAGAGACACCCCTGCCAGGCCTGCACCTAGTGGGGGGGGGGACAACCATGACACTTGTCAGGGGCCCGAGCTAGATTTCGAGTTTTTTTTTTTCTCGAAAGGTCCTTTATTATCAAGAAGGGGCGCGTCGACATCATACAGCGGTCGCCGGTGGGTACGATCTCGGATCTAGCTGCTTTGACTTTGAACTCCATTTCCGTCATCCGTCGACCCGTGGGAAAATGCAAGACCAAGAGCTTCAGTGTCATTCTCATAAAGACTGTCCCGTGTCCGTCATCAAGATAACATACGCAAGTCGGAATGAGTGCCAGTGGCGGTGCGGCAATGTTTATGTTTTGTCTCCACCTTTTGCCTTCGCGAATCGCGGAAGTTATTCATTCAATGCTGGACAGTCGCACTCGCAGTCGTTGAGGATATTTTGTTGTCTCCCTGTCTCTGTGGCACAAGGGGAGAGATCATTCAGCAAACTTGCAATATATAAATAATCATTTGCGGTCGACTATGACCCAGCAGAGGCTGAATGGTCTCGCAACGTTATTCATTGAATATGAACTTGCAAATACCATAAGCTTTGATAAAGTCATTGATGATTTTTCAAATATTAAAATTAGAAAATGGTCAGCAAAGCGTTAAGGGATTAACCCACCAGCCAGTAACTGCTGATTACCATGATGTTCACACAATATGGAGAGATATTTTATATTCAGAATGAGTTTTTCAGAATAAACTATTCCTAGTTAACCATTGACTTCGTCAAAAACCAGGTTTTCGAAATTAAAATATACGCACATATTTGAAACACGAAAGGGGCCCGAACTCTGTCAGCTGCCTGGGGCCCAGAATTTCCTAAGTGCGGGCCTGGCCCTGCAGACTTCCTGTGTTTGAATGAATGACTTTTGAATAAGCGTCCCATACCTGGACTGTCTGTGAACGATTTAAAAGCAAGTCCTGAATCCATAATGTGATAAATGGGTTTACATTCCTACTATTTAGTTTTCCAATCAGTATCTGAGGCTGTATGGTATTGAACGCTAAAGACAAATCCAAAAATAGTGCTCTGGGCAAGATTAAAAATCTGACCGTTATATAGCGCCTTTAACAATCATGAGGTCGCTTAACAAAGAACAAAAAAATGAAGCAGTGGAGGAAAAGGGGAAAAGCTCATTGAAGAGAAAAGACTTTCAATCAGATTTGAAAGTAGAGAGGATAGAGATCAGGGAAAGAGATGCCAGCGCTTAGGGGTCATGGCACTGAAGGATTGGCCTCCCAAGTTTGTTGTCTGGGACAGCAAATAAATTATGGCCAGAAGACCTCATCTGCAAAGCCCATAACATTATCAGGGACCACTGTCACCCCTTCCATGACCTCTTTGTCCCACTTCCATCTATCAGAAGGTGTTGTAGCATCCATACCAGTTCTGCCAGGTTCTGAAACAGCTTCTACCCCTTGGTGGTCCAGACTCTGAACTCTGTGCTGCCCCAGCCCCCTCAGATCTGCTCCTAGTATTTTATTTATTTCATGTTGTTGTTTTTATTATTAGTTGTTGGTATTATTTTATTTTATTTCTATTTCAAATTATTACCTATTCTTTTTTCTGTTTGCCGTATAGTAACAGTTCTTTACCTGTCTTGCACTTGTCCTATGCTTATGTAATTCTTGCACTGTGGGCCTGGAGAGCATTATATTGTGCCACTGTGTGCTGCAGTATGGTGAATGGATGATATGATAATAAAGAAACTTGACCTGATTTGACAATTAAAGAAGTGAGGATTGTTTTACTACATACAGTGGGGGAAATAAGTACTGAACACGTTGACATCTTTTTTTCAGTAAATATAATTCCAAGTTATTCACATAGTGAAAAGCCAAGCAAAATGACACCTTTTATTGGCTAACTAAAAAGATTACAATATGCAAGCTTTCGAGGCAACTCAGGCCCCTTCTTCAGGGAAGGTACATCTTGCCTGAAGAAGGGGCCTGAGTTGCCTCGAAAGCTTGCATATTGTAATCTTTTTAGTTAGCCAATAAAAGGTGTCATTTGCTTGGCTTTTCTCTACATTCATAATGGCTAACACGGTACAACAACCTAGTACTGAAGTTATTCACATGAAATTCTCACCAGATATTGGTACTGTATTAACTCAAGAAAATCACAAATATAAATAATTCACAACATTAAAGGTCATAAATAAAGTTATGTGTCCCTAACTCTGACCCACCCACATCTAACCATGGAAACAATGGTAACAACACATGGGCGGGTCTAAAATCTTAACCCCGACCTTGTCTGCCACGCCCCTTTGAGCTCCGCCTCCACCCCTTCCCGTGTCCTGCAGAGAAGGCTTTTGGACAAAGGGCACATTTCTCCTTACGACTACGCTAAATGGTGCCTTTGGTGTTCAAAACTGCTGGGTTCCACAATCAGACCAGAAAAACCATTGAGTGAGAATTTGGAGAAAGAACTGAGCCAAAAAGCAGTCAAGGGTCAAAAATGGAAGTCCAAAAAGGGCTGTCAAAACCAGATCGTATCGAATAATCAGATTCAAAAGGCAGAGCTTGGTTTCAATGAGTGGTAATCAGAAAATCAGGGAGAATACGTCATCAGGTCTGGTCCAGTCTCGGGTACGAGTGTGACACCCCTGACCTCCCGAGCGCATTAAGGCTGTGGCTTATGTTTAATCTGGGAAACGGCCGTCGGTTTCTCCCCCTGACATTAGCAGCTCTAAGGACGGTGGGGGAAGTAAGGATTGAACGCGTCAACATTATTTTCAGTAAATATATTTCCGATGTGGCTCTTCACACGAAATTCTCACCAGATATTGGTATTTACTCAAGAAAATCACAAATATAAATAATTCACAACATTAAAGGTCATAAATAAAGTTATGTGTCCCTAACTCTGACCCGCCCACATCTAACCATGGAAACAAGGGTAACAACACATGGGCGGGTCTAAAATCTTAACCCCGACCTTGTCTGCCACGCCCCTTTGAGCTCCGTCTCCACCCCTTCCCGTGTCCTGCAGAGAAGGCTTTTGGACAAGCGCCACATTTCTCCTTACGACTACGCTAAATGGTGCCTTTGGTGTTCAAAACTGCTGGGTTCCACAATCAGACCAGAAAAACCATCGAGTTGGAATCTGGAGAAAGAACTGAGCCAAAAAGCAGTCAAGGGTCAAAAATGGAAGTCCAAAGAGGGCTGTCAAAACCAGATTGTATCGAATAATCAGATTCAAAAGGCAGAGCTTGGTTTCAATGAGCGGTAATCAGAAAATTAAGGAGAATATGTCATCAGGTCTGGTCCAGTCTCGGGTACGAGTGTGACACCCCTGACCTCCCTAGCGCATTAAGGCTGCGGCTTACATTTAATCTGGGAAAGGGCCGTCGGTTTCTCACCCGGACATTAGCAGCTCTAAGTACGGTTAGGGAAGTAAGCATTGAACACGTCAACATTATTTTCAATAAATATATTTCCAATGTGGCTCTTCACACGAAATTCTCACCAGATATTGGTATTAACTCAAGAAAATCACAAATATAAATATTTCACAACTTTAAAGGCCATAAATTAAAGTATGTATAATAAAGTGGGATGACACAGGGAAAAATATTGAACCTGCTAATTTAATACTTAGTGGAGAAGCCTTTGTTTCTAACACACTTCTGTATGAAGAAGCCAATGGCCTGCAGTACTCATATGTGATTCTGACCCTTTCTTCTAAAGAGATTGTCTTTAAATCTTGAAGATTCCTGGGGGCCTCTCTTGTGAACTCTGATCTTTAGTTCTTTCCACAAATGTTCAATTGGGTTTAAGTCGGGTGATTGATTGAGCAATTCTAACAACTTGATTTTCTTTCTTTGTAACCAATTGAGAGGTTTCCTTTGCTGTGTGGTTTGGATCTTCATCCTGCTGGAAGGTCCACCCACATCTCACCCTTGTCATCCTGGTCGCTGGCAGCACATTCATTGTTCCTTCAATTCCATGAAGTCTTGACAGTACCATGAGATGAGAAACAGCCCTGCACCATGATGCCTCCACCTCCAAATGTCACTGTTGGTATGGTGTTTTTCAAGTGATGTGCAGTGCCATTTCTCCTCCGAACATGGTACACAATATGACAAAAAACAGACGACATTCTCCCAGCATTTCATAGGCTTGTCCAAATATTTTTTTCATGCAAAGAGCATCACAATTACAGCAACACTGATCATTTTACACACTGCTAATGAACTGTAAAAACTATAAAAAATTACTGGAACAATCTATTATTATATGTACAAGGTGCAACTGACGCCATTGATGAAATTCAGTAAATCACGAGCCAACTGCACTTGAACTGGCTGCACGCAAGCACACAGAGGCCAACGCTGATGCTGGCAGGCTAGTCTAGTGCAGCGGCTGAATCCCAGAGATAGTGATGCTGATTCACTAGGTGGGCGACAGTGGTCATGAGCTGGCTGCTCAATGAATGTACGGCACTGTGCTGGCATATTGCATTGGGAACCGATTATAGCCAGTTCCTGTGGTTTAAGGGTTAACTTTTTTTAAGACACGTTTGCACATTACTGTCTCCACAGAGGACGCCTTAAACACCGCGCAATGTCTCAGAAAGGAGCATATGTGAGGCTGCTATTTGCGGATTCTTCCTTTAATACAATTGTCCCAAGGATACTAGTCAGGAAGCTACAAGACCTGGGCATCCACGAACATCTGAGCCTGTGGATTAAAGACTTCCTGACCAACCACCCATAAACAGTGTGCCTTGATCCCCACACCTCCCCAGTCCAGACACTTAGTACAGGAGCACCGCGAGGGTGTGTGCTTAGCCCTCCTCTATACTCTCTTTACACCTATTCATCCCACAAACATGAGTATTAAGTTCGCAGACGACACTATGGTCGTGGGTCTCATCTGAAATGGCGATGAGACCGCTTATAGAGATGAAGTCTTTAGACTGACAGGATGGCGTGCGGTAAATAACCGGTCCTTAAACATCAAAAAGACAAAGGAGCTCATCCTGGATTTCAGGCGAAAACAGGACGCGCGCCTGCCACTCAGGATAGGAGATCAACAGGCGGAGCAGGTGACCAGTTTTAAGTTTCGCAGTAACCTAAAATAAAGTATAAACACCACTGCTGCAGTGAAGAAGGCCCAGAAAGGATTTCAGTTCCTCAGGATACTGAGGTAAAAACCACATCTCTGCCACTTTGCTGAAGACTTTTTATCACTGCTCAATAGAGCAGCTTATTGACCTACTGCCTCCTGGCATGGTTTGGAAACTGTCAGACAGGGCAGCCCTTCAGAGGGTGGTAGACACAACACAAAAAAAAGAATCATTGGACTCTCTCTCCCTACTCTCTGAAAGACATCTGCAGGTCACTGTGCTACAGCAAGGCCTGCAGAATTATCAGCGACATTACTGCCCCGTTCCATCACATCTTCACATTGCTACCCCTCTGGAAGGCACTAGAGGGCCAGTGAAGTGCTGCATCACGAGACTGAGGAACAGCTTTTACCCCTCAGCTGGTCAAGAACTTAATTCTCGGCCCTCTATCCCATTGCCCCTACTTTCACTTTCACCATCTTAATAGCCTTGGACTTGGTTTCATGTGAGGAACTTGAAATGCATTTTTAATAGTTAATGCACTTTTAATTAGAATTTTTTTTCGTGTATGTGTGAGATATGTGTGTGAGTGATTAAAGCATCTCTCAGAGAGCTGTTTTATTTATTTATGTATTTATTTATTTATTTAACATTTTATTGAATTTATTAAAATCAAACAACATTCCATACAAGCAACTCAAAATTTACACAATATCAACCCCCACCCATTGGGAGAGCCGTTGTATTTAATTACTAGAGGGTTTGCCCCCTGCTGTCTTCGCTCACCAACCCCCCTAGCCTGCACTGTGCGCCAGCCACTTCGCGTTTCTGCGGCTCGCATTGTGAAGAGGGGGGTTGAACGCACACTCAAGAAGACGCGGTTGCTCCTCCGAAACCCCCTCTTAAACGGTGATACAATGGGAAACAAATACAGTTTTTTTTTTACCTCCTCTTTACTCGATCAGCTGCTGGCTTGCTGCTGCTGCTGCCGTGCCATGCTGTGTAACCTCACGCAGCGCTTCGAACGTTTAAAAGCCTGTACAGCACCTGTCCTACTCTTTGTCTTTTAATTCCACCCCCAGCGTGATTAAATCTTTTGCCGCAAAGTCTCGTCTCGCAGGATGTGAGTTCTTGATATTTTTTAGTTTAGAATTTAAAAACGGAATAAGAATCTGAAAATCTAACATCACATTAAAGTTCGATAAACTCTGAAAAGAATGATACCAAACATATATACTGTATGTAGGTTTTAAAATAAGCCTGATTTAAAGCGTGACAAAAAAGTGACATAAAATCGTTGCACTTTTAGGCTTAGGATTTTAAATATATAGAGTAGATTTTAACATTTTATTGAATTTATTAAAAATCAAACAACATTCTATACAAGCAAGTCAAAATTTACAAAACATCAACCCCCATCCATTGGGAGAGCTCTTTTAAATCTTGTTGCATTGGTTTCAATGCAATGACAATAAAAAGATATTCTGTTCTGTTCTATTCTATTCTATTAATGTTGTGGCTGAGGCCAAAGTGGTGGTTAAGGCTTTGGACTTCAAACTCTAAGGCTGTTGGTTCAAATCCCACTACTGACACCACTGCGTGATAATCAGCAAGTCACCTGACTTGCCTGGGCTCCCATTGGATAACTCAAAGAAATGGAACCAATTGCATCATAAATGTTGGATGAAGATGTCAGCCAAATAAGTAAATGTAAATTAAATGACTCTCAGAAAGGCATTGGACTGACTGTTTTAACCACGCCCCCTATATGTCATCCCCGCCCCCTGTGTTCTGTCCCCGCCCCATCCAGCAACAGGCAGTGAGGCCCTTCTCTCTCGGTCTGTTTTAGCCCCACCAGGGTTCACCCCTCTTTTGTCCCACCGTAGAGTGTGTCCCCTATGACTACACACCATCAGCATAAAGTACACGGCACATACACACGCTATAGTGTCTTTCATAGCTCACACTATCATTAAGGATCTGTACAAGGAGGACACTTTTTCATTCTCTTTTCCCCACAATGGATGGTTTCCGGTCCTGCACTTTGCGTATCGTCTCATTAGCGAGAATCTTTTTCTTTATTTAAACTCACACTTCAGCTTTACCTTTAAAAGGTTAATCAGCCTTTCATGTTCAATGAGATGAAGGATTTTCTTCTTTTTTTTTTTTTCCCAGAAAGCATACTTTTGAAATAACACCTTAACATTTCTTATGCTTTTTCACATGTGAACAATATGAAATTATAAAAAAAAAAGGCTATTATAATAAACTCCACATTTACTGATTGCAACTGATTATGTTAAGCAGCTTATTTTACGCGGGTCATAAAAGGGTGACTTAATAGCTCCAGTGCGAGTGGAACGCAAGGCTGAACTCGTGCCCCCCACTGATGAAGTCTATTCAAAACTCAAGTGACCTGCTCTTATTTCAAATGTTATGTGTCTGAAGTGTTTTGATGATGAATATGTTTGTCAAAGTTTCAAAGCAGAGATCTCTGCTGCTATTATTCCAAGACCTTAACTTGAAGCACTCGAGTGAACCTGAACACAATACCTGATGCCAGCATGTCATTAATGAGCACTAGAAACCTCTCATCTGGTATCTGAGCGTCCGTGTGGAGAAACACACTTCCAATGTTCTTCACTCCAACTTTCATATACAGGGCAGCTATGTCACTCTGTGAAGTGAAAAAAAAGGGAGACATCATATAAGCAATCAACGCTACAGAGCAAATAATAATAAAAAAAAATCAACCAAAATTGTATACTGGGTGTGACTGCGTCCCCCTAACTAAAATATATCACACTGTGTGCATAAATAAGGATGTACGGGACGTTGTGGCCAATGTATTTAAGCGGATGGTGGATAGAGGAGTAAGTGTGGTGGGGGGGGACGGGGGCTACATGAGCGAGACAGAAAATCAGCAGGTGGGACTACAGCATACACAAATACGCATGTATCTCGGTAGACATCTGCCTCAAACTGTGATGGACAAAGCAAGGAATAAAAATAAAACAAGAACAATGAACGGCACGAAATAAAAACAAGATTCATTGCAATCATTTTTGTTTTGCGTCTTTCCCCTGCTAAGATTCCTCTCTACTGCAGCTGGGAAGATGAGCTGTACTGCTGCCAGATTTCCATAGTATACCCGGAATCTCGGTGACATGGCCGCCTACATTACTGCTACCGAATCCAAATTAGCTCCACAGGAAATTTGTAACTCATTCATTCATTCATGCATTTTCCACAGCTTATCCATACATCCCCTTTTCCCCATTTATTGTGGGATCCCAAGGCATTCCCAGGCCATTTGGGAGATCTAAAAGGTCTCCCAGCTGGTCGTGCCCATAAAACCTCTGCAGGGAGGCATCCGTATCAGAGTCCCAAACCACCTCAGTTGGCTCCTCTTGATGTGGAGGGTCTGACATCTGAGCTTCTCATCCTGTCTCTAACAGAGTGTCAAGCCACTTTGCGGAGAAAGCTCATTCTGGCCGCTTGCACCCGCAATCTCATTCTTTCCGTCATTACTCTAAGCTTCTGACTATAGATGAATTCAGGGATGAAGATCGACTGGTAAATCGAGAGCTTCGCCTGCTGACTGGGCTCCTTCTTCACCACTACAGATTGGTACATTGACATAACTGCACTCGCCGCCCCAATCAGTCTGTTGATCTCACCATCCCTTTACCTCTCACTTTTGAACAAGACCCCGAAATACTTCATCTTCTCCACTTGAGGCAGTAACTCACCTCCCACTTGCAGAGGCCCTGTGAATGAGGGGTTTAGAAGTGCAGGCCCATACATCCCTTTTCCTCAGCCACAGTTTCCAGCTCATATTGTGGGTTCCAAAGGCATTCCCAGGCCATCTGGAAGATCTAATCCTCCCAGCAAGCCCAGGGTCTTCCCCAGGGTCTCCCTCCCAGCTGGTCGTGCCAATAAAACCTCCCAGGGAGGCATCAGTATCAGAGGCCCAAAAAACCTCAGTTGGCTCCTCTCGATGTGGAGGGTCTGACATCTGACCTCCTCACCCTGACTCTAAGAGAGAGCCCAGCCACTCTGCTGGCCGGTTGTACCCGCAATCTCATTCTTTCTTTCATTACTCGAAGCTCCTGACCGTAGCTGAAGTCACGGACGTAGATTGACTGGTAAATCGAGAGCTTCGCCTACTGACTTGGCTCCTTCTTCACCACTACAGATCGGTTTAGCGACCACACAACTGCACTCGCCGCCCCAATCAGATTGTTTTTCTCACCATCCCTTTACCTCTCACTCACGAACAAGACCCCAAAATATTTCATCTTCTCTGCTTGTCGCAGTAACTCATCTGCCACTTGGAGAGGCCTGTGAATGAGGGGTTTAGAAGTGCAGGTCCAGGATTGGCTGACAATTCAATGAGCTAATATAAAATGAGATTCCAGCCAAACGGGGTCATCATTTGACCATATATTTTCTTACTGAGGACCATGGCCATAGAGTTGGAGGTGCTGGTCCTCATCCCTGCTACTTCACACTCAGTTGCAAAAAAGATTGCAATTCATGCTGGAGTTTGCAGCCTGATGAAGCTAACAGGACTGCATCATCTGCAATACCGTGAAGCAATTCTAATTGAAATGGACAGCCGGGCATCTCCATTCACAAACCTTGGCAGGTCGTACAGAAGAGCTCAGTGACTTTAAATGTGGGGACCTCACCCAGGTGTTTCAAATCCTCAAAGTTACTGATAAAGTAGATCCAGCAAAGTTCTTTTAGCTTAAGGGTGAATCACATACTAGAGGACATCGGTGGAAATTAAGGGGAAGTGCATTTAAGATGGAAGCCTTTCTTGATGCAAAGAGTTGTGGGGATCTACAACAAACTAACAAGCCATGGAGTTGAAGCAGGAACCTTGAGAACCTTTAGGATGAGATATTGGGGACAGCTTAGCTATTAGCTAAACAAACGAGCTTGTTGGACTCAGTGGTCTCCATTTGTTTGTCAAATTTCTCATATTTCACTGTCATAGGATGCCATGTAGACTGAGGATGTGAAATTTCCACTTTGTTAGATCTGCCCCAGTCAACTGGAAGTGCTGTTATTGTGAAGCGTCAAGGAGCAACAACAGGTCAGCCACGAAATGGTAGGCCACACAAATTCACCAAATCTGAAGCACACAGCACGTAACAATCAACCTCTGTGGCGTCACTCACAGCAGAGTTTCAACCTGCCTCTGGAAGCAACATCAGCACAAGAACCGCGCAACAGGAGCTCCATGAAATGGGCTTCTGTGGTTGAGCAGCCTAAATTTACACTGCACAATGCCAAGTCTCAACTGGAGCAGGGTGAAGCAGGCCACCATTGGACTCTGCACCTGTGGATATGTCTTCTCTGGAGTGCTGAACCACGCTTCACTATCTGGCAGTCTGGTTTGGTGGATGCCAGGAGAACGCTACCTTCTGGACTGCATAGTGCCTAGTGTGATGTTTGGTGGAGGAGGGATAATGGCAGTGGCCTCTTGGTTCCATTGAAGGGTCCTGTTAATGCCACAAAGACATTTTAGACAATTGTGCACTGGCTGCAGTTTATTGAAGGCCTTTTTTCTATTCCACAAAGCCAGGTCCATGGAGAAACTCAAGTGGCCTGCACAAAGCCAAGACCTCAACTCTATTGAACTCCTTTGAGATGAATTGGAATGCCGATGGCGAGCCTGGTCTTCTCGTCCAACGTCAGTACCTGACCTTACCAGTGGCTGAATGTGCACAAATCAAATGTGGGTTACTCCATAATAATGACCCTGGTTTTGAAAGCCCTTAACACTGTGAGTGGTGCGCCAGCTAGTGACATCAGCTAATTTCTCTATGTGTGCCAGCTGCCACCAGTCCTGTGCAGCGTCACCTTTATACTGACATATTAAATTATTTTGTGTCAGGAAGCAGGATTGATAGCATTGTACAAACGTCATCATCACCCCAACATGTAACAAGTGACCGCATGTTTGGCACTTTTCACAAAGCTTCGTCTAGCCGGCTCTCTCAAAGTCATTTCTGCCGAGTTAATGTTGTTTCATGGCTGACACATGCACGTACATTTAATGCGTTCACAGGCACACACACAACCAGGATGAGGTGATCAACCTGATTAAGGCAGAATCCTGCTTTCTTAGTAATCTTTGAATAATTGAAGGTTGGCATCCTTCAACATCTGCAGTAAGATGCTGCAGATGTTCTACCAGACGGTTGTGGCGAGTGCCCTCTTCTACGCGGTGGTGTGCTGGGGTGGCAGCATAAAGATGAAAGACGCCTCACGCCAGGACAAACTTGTTAAGAAGGCAGGCTCCATTTTAGGATTAAAGTTGGACAGTTTAACATCTGTGGCAGAGCGACGGGCACTAAGCAAACTCCTGTCAATCATGAAGAATCCACTGCATCCACTGAACAGTGTCATCTGCAGACAGAGGAGTAGCTTCAGTGACAGACTTTTGTCACTGTCCTGTTCCACTGACAGACTGAGGAAATCGTTCCTACCCCACACTATGCGACTCTTCAATTCCACCCGGGGGAGTAAATGCGAACATTAATTTTATTTTAATTCTTTTCATTTTTATTACTATTTAATTTAATATTGTTTCTTTGTATCAGTATACTGCTGCTGGATTATGTGAATTTCCCCTTGGGATTAATAAAGTATCTATCTATCTATCTATCTAATCTGTGTTAACATGCAGAAGTGATCTCCTGACGTTCTCCTTTGGCAAAACACTCTGACGTCATTAAACTGGACAAAAACGTCATCATTGGCCACCGTGAATCTGAAAATATGCATGATGCCTGTGATCATTCTCTCGTGTTTTGTAAGTAAATGCAATCCTTTTTATGGGCCATGAAGTAAATAACCTCCAATGCCACTAGGTGGCACTGCTCAGGGTGGTAAAGGATGTGTGTGCTGCTCAAACTCCATTTGTCTCTCAGCAATCAAGTGTGGCGCCGTCTACACACTGAATAACATATCAGCATTACTGAACTATTGACATTATTATATTTACTATGCATTGTTATTTCTTAACCCCACATAGAAGATGAAGAGGGAGAAAAAGAAGAAGAATTACTGCCTAATTACTTTTGTTTATTCTAAATCTTACATTTAATTCCATAGTAAAATTTTGCAAGGGCCTAATAATCTCAGAAGCACTACGTAGATACTAAATAACAAAAAAAAAAAAACATGTCTTTCTGCCGTGATGTCATAAGTGTCTGCTTTTTATTTGTTTTATGCATGTAATAATGTTCATTGTATCACTCCTCTGGGTGAACAAAACAAGTAAATATCCTGGACCTGAGGCTGTGAAGACTTGTGGTATGAACACTGGCCGCTGTGTCACCAGGTCCCACTGACAGAGAGCAGGTGAACAGAGGACTTCCAAGGGCATGTCACTGTATGTGGTCCTGGGAATGAGGGGAGTAGAAGAGCAGGTGTAGGATTGGGTAGCAATTCTATGAGCAACTATAAGATGAGTCTCCAGCCAAAAGGGTTCGTCACTTGATGAGTGGAGTGAGGAAGGTCCCCAGCTGTTGAGTGAGTGTGTTAACTGTAGGAGGCTTATGTTTATTTTTCATTATAAGTATTCACTCACCGGCCACTTTATTAGGTACACCTTGCTAGTACCTGGTTGGACCCACTTTTGCCTTCAGAGCTGCCGTAATTCTTCATGACATTGACTTAACAATGTGTTGGAAGCATTCTGCAGGGTCTTGGGTCCATATTGACATGATAGCATCACACAGTTGCTGCAGATTTGTCAGCTGAACATCCATGATGTGAATTGCCTGCTCCACCACATCCTAAAGGTGCTCTATTGGATTGAGATCTGCTGACTGTAATGACCTTTTGAGATCAGTGAACTCCTTGTCATGTTCAGAACACCTGATCTGAGCTTTATGACATGGCATGTTATCATGCTGGAAGGAGCCATCAGAAGATGGGCACACTGTGGTCATAAAGGGATGGACATGGTCAGTAACAATACTCAGATAGGCTGTGGCATTTAAATAATGGTCAGTTGGTACTAAGGGGCCCAAAGCGTGCCAAGAAAATATCCCTCACACCATTAAACCACCACCACTGGCATGAAGCGTTGATATAAGGCAGGATGGATCCATGCTTTCATGTTGTTGACACCAAATTGTGAATGTTGCAGCAGAAATTGAGATGCATCAGACCAGGCTATGCTTTTCCAGTCTTCAGTTGTCCACTTTTGGTGAGCCCGTGTGAATTGTACCCTCAGTTGCCTGTTTTTAGCTGGCAGGAGTGACCCCCAGTGTGGTCTTCTCCTGCTGTAGCCCACCTACTTCAAGGTTCGACTTGTGCATTCAGAGATGCTCTTTCTTAGTTGTAACGAGTGCTTATTTGAGTTCCTGTTGCCTTTCTATCAGCTCAGACCAGTCTGGCCATTGTCCTCTGACCTCTGGCATCAACAAGGCTTTTCTCACCCAGAGAACTGCCGCTCACTGGGTATTTTCCCATTTTTGGATCACTAGAGATGATTGTGTGTGAAAATCCCAGTAGATCAGCAGTTTGGGAAATATTCAGACCAGCCTGACTGGCACCAACAACCCGGCCAAGTTCAGAGTCACCTCAGTCACCTTTCTTCCCCATTCTGATGTTTGGTTTGAATTTGAGCAGGTCATCTTGGCAAGGTCTACAGGCCTAAATGCATTGAGTTGCTGCCATGTGATTGGCTGATTAGATATTTGTGTTAGCAAGCAGTTGAACAGGTGTACCTAATAAAGTGGCCGGCGAGTGCAAGTATAACAACGAGCTGGATGAAAATGAAACTAATACTTTATTAAGTGGTTTCTGTTACCAGATTGCATGCAGCACACTCTTTTCTGCTTGGCTGTGTGACTGAGCGCTGCGATGGGTCAGCGTATTGCTAGGTATGCTACTTACCTAACACCCAGTACTGCTGGGATAACAACACTGGTATTTTCACTTCATCAAAATAAGTATCGCATCACGTTACTTAATAGTTTAAAAAGTAATCAAACTACTTAACAGACATTACTTTTAACGTGAAATTTTGTTGTTGAGTTTAGCTCTGTACGCCCGGCTCATCCACATAAATTTATTGATTTCTGAAATACTGAGACAAATTATTTTACCCAGGAGAAGGAATAATGAGGTTGCTCATACTTTTGTCTTATTCATCTTTGTAGACAATAAAAGTGTGTGTGAAGCTAAACGGACTTGTGCCGGCTACGATATCCTTAACTGTAACCTGGTTAAGGGTTTACATGGCCACGTTATTCAGACAAATCTATGTGTGTGAACTCAGGTTCTTCAAATTCGGTTATTCTCTAACTAGAATAATGGTTTACATAGCATTTGAGGAACAGAGTTTCTGTGAATAATCAGGTTATTAAGGCACATTTAAATGTGCTCAGGGTTTATGCTGGTCCTTCTGCTAACCTTGATGCCCATGAGGCCTTACTTCTAGTGATGTTACGCACACATTTCTGGTTTGAATTCTCTGGCCACATCCCACACAAATAGAATCTCCTCTGTCACCTCACCCTCAGATCGTGGATGCCGTATCCCTTGCGAAGTGTGATCTGGAAGACCTCCAGCATGCTGAGGAACGCTGCCAGACGACAAAGACTTTGCTTCCCACTGCCGCCAACCCCAATCAGAAGTGCATTGCCATGTGGGGTTTCCAGAATACGGCTGATGCGGCATCTGCAAGAATCAGATGTACCCTGGGTTACATATTTGCTCTATGTTCACTTATTATTCACACACACATACACAGAGTCAGGTGTACATACAGCATACACAAGGACACGCAAGGTGGATATGGTGGACAATTGTAAAAGCCCATACACCAAGATGCCTGCACCTAAGTAGAGTAACACCTTGTGTGGCCCGTAGGGGGCACCAACAAGCCCCAAACTCCAACTATATACAGACAGTCCCAGATTCAAATGAAGGTTTATTTGTGACAATACCTTGAACAGGTTTCCTCTTGCCTTGAGGAACAGCACACACTACAGTATAGTGACAATTCTTATGTCCTCCTCTCCTTCCACACCACCATGTTGTCCACTACCTTTCAACTCTGACTCTCAAATGCAGGTAAGGACGACTTTTTTTATGTTGGACCAGGAAACATATCCAGTGCCACCCCACTGCATGATAGGAGCACTTCCAGGTCAGACAAAAGCTGCCTCAAAGTAGAGACGATGTTCCTGTGCAGCTCTGCCTAGCGGCACCCAAGCACCCCATCAGGGCTGTCCATCAGAACCCCCAGTGATAGGAGTTCCACCAGAAGGATGCTGCCATCCCAGGTAAAGGTAAAATACGTGGCCAAGGGAATCAGTCTCCCCCTTTGATCTTACATTATTACGGCCACCGAGAAGGGAAAGGAATCAGCAAGCAGCACTAAGCATAATTAGCCATGGGGTGCTGTTCAAGAGGATGAGTGAGAGTGTAGGGATCTAGTTACATTATACAGTTGTGCTTGAAACTTTGTGAACCCTTTAGAATTTTCTATATTTCTGCATAAATATGACCTAAAACATCATCAGATTTTCACTCAAGTCCTAAAAGTAGATAAAGAGAAACCAGTTAAACAAATGAGACAAAAATATTATACTTGGTCATTTATTTATTAAGGAAAATGATCAAATATTACATATTTGTGAGTGGCAAAAGTATGTGAACCTTTGCTTTCAGTATCTGGTGTGACCCACCTTTGAAGCGATAACTGCAACTAAACGTTTCCGGTAACTTTTGATCATTCCTGCACACGGCTTGGAGGAATTTGAGCCCATTCCTCCATACAGAACAGCTTCAACTCTGGGATGTTGGTGGGTTTCCTCACATGAACTGCTTGCTTCAGGTCCTTCCACAACATTTCGATTGGATTAAGGTCAGGACTTTGACTTGGCCATTCCAAAACATTAACTTTATTCTTCTTTAACCATTCTTTGGTAGAACGACTTGTGTGCTTAGGGCTGTTGTCTTGCTGCATGACCCACCTTCTCTTGAGATTCGGTTCATGGCAGATGTCCTGACATTTTCCTTTAGAATTCTCTGATATAATTCAGAATTCATTGTTCCATCAATGAAGGCAAGCCGTCCTGGCCCAGATGCAGCAAAACAGGCCCAAACCATGATACTACCACCACCATGTTTCACAGATGGGATAAGGTTCTTATGCTGGAATGCAGTGTTTTCCTTTCTCCAAACATAACGCTTTTCATTTAAACCAAAAAGTTCTATTTTGGTCTCATCCGTCCACAAAACATTCTTCCAATAGCCTTCTGGTTTGTCCACGTGATCTTTAGCAAACTGCAGACGAGCAGCAATGTTTTTTGGAGAGCAGTGGCTTTCTCCTTGCAACCCTGCCATGCACACCATTGTTGTTCAGTGTTCTCCTGATGGTGGACTCATGAACATGAACATTAGCCAATGTGAGAGAGGCCTTCAGTTGCTTAGAAGTTACCCTGGGGTCCTTTGTGACCTCGCCGACTATTACACGCCTTGCTCTTGGAGTGATCTTTGTTGGTCGACCACTCCTGGGAGGGTAACAATGGTCTTGAATTTCCTCCATTTGTACACAATCTGTCTGACTTTAGATTGGTGGAGTCCAAACTCTTTAGAGATGGTTTTGTAACCTTTTCCAGCCTGATGAGCATCAACAACTCTTTTTGTGAGGTCCTCAGAAATCTCCTTTGTTTGTGCCATGATACACTTCCACAAACGTGTTGTGAAGAGCAGACTTTGATAGATCCTGTTCTTTAAATAACACAGGGTGCCCACTCACACCTGATTGGCATCCCATTGATTGAAAACACCTGACTCGAATTTCACCTTCAAACTAACTGCTAATCCTAGAGGTTCACATACTTTTGCCACTCACAAATATGTAATATTCGATCATTTTCCTTAATAAATAAATGACCAAGTATAATATTTTTGTCTCATTTGTTTAACTGGTTTCTCTTTATCTACTTTTAGGACTTGAGTGAAAATCTGATGATGTTTTAGGTCATATTTATGCAGAAATATAGAAAATTCTAAAGGGTTCACAAACTTTCAAGCACAACTGTATATCCAGGGTCTGTTCTTATAATAAAGATAATAATAATAAGTTTTATTTATGTAGCGCCTTTCATACACTCAAGGAAACTTTACAATTTAACAAAAACACATCAACAAGACAGTAGAAGTTACATACAAGAAAACAAATAAAGATGTGTTTTTAACAGAAGTTTGAAATGAAAAATAGAAGACTGAGAGGGAGAGCATTCTGAATTTTAGGGGCCATCACACTGAAAGCTCTGCCATTCATAGTTACTAACCTGTATTTAGGTACAGTGAGTAAGTTAGTGTCCCATGAACTTAATGCACAGGCAGGAGTGTAAGGAAGCAGCAGCTCTGACAGATAATGAGGGGCTCAACCATGAAAGGCTTTAAAGGTGAGAAGAATAATTTTATATTTGATTCTTGAAGAAACTGGTAACCAATGCAAATCATGGAGGACAGGATTGATGTGAGCAGATTTTGTAGAGTGTGTAAGTAAACGAGCAGCAGAATTCTGAACATACTGTAATCAATCGATATATTTAGTCAGGAGGCCATAAAACAAAGCAATGCAATAGTCCGGACGGGTAGTGATGAAAGCGTGAATCGGTGTTTCAGTATCTTTCACACTGAGGAAAGAATGCAGATGAGCAAATGTTGTGAAGATGAAGGAAAGCTGTCTGTTCTATTGAGCTAATGCGTGATTGAAAAGTATGGAGCTGATTAAAGATGACACCCAAATTACAGACTGATGCTGAGGGTTCAATTCTAAATTATTATTCAATAATATTCTCGATTATGGTCAGCTAACGTACTCCTCAAATGAAAATACAGTAATCCCTCGCTATATCGCGCTTTGACTTTCACGGTTTCACTCTATCGCGGATTTTATATGAAAGCATAATTAAATATATAACGCGGATTTTTCGCTGCTTCGCGGGTTCTGCGGACAATGTGTCTTTTTACTTCCTGTGCATGCTTCCTCAGTTGGTTTGCCCAGTTGATTTCATACAAGGGACGCTATTGGCGGATGACTGAGAAGCTAACCAATCAGAGCACGCAGTTAAGTTCCTGCTTGCTGAATGCGATGTTAACCAGGAAGTCTCGTTTCGCTCATTCAGCATCAACGTGTTTTGCTGTGTAAAGAGTTGTGCTCTTTTGTGTTTATCTTTGTGCATAGTCAAGTCCTACATTATGGCTCCAAAACGATCTGCTACTGCTTCAGGGGCCGTGCCCAAGCGCAAGAAGAAGATGTTAACGATTGCCGAAAAGGTAAACGTTTTGGATTTGTTGAAGGCTACGATTCTTTTTATTTAAAAAGTAGGAAAGGAATATAAGATCTACGGCCGCAGTGTCCTTTTAACCAGGGTGCAAAACAAGTTGTAAGTGGATGTAATAAGGCATGGAATCTGCTTTAGGGATTTGGATTGAAGACTGCCAGAAGAAGAACAACGGCAGTGCTACACAATCGCCTGAAATGGCTCCTTTAAGGGCTGTAACGCTCTCCTTTGTTGTGCAGTAAAATAAAACTCATTGTTATCGGACAAGTCATCGTGTCATTGTTGGTGAGTAACCATAATTAATTTTCTACTTACAGTACTTAGTACATGTACGTACGTTTAGTGTCACTGTACACACACATTTACTGTATACTATTTTTGTTGCATTGTACGTATTTATTGCTGGCGGCCTGTCTATCGTAATGGCTGTAACATGTGATATCGGAGATACTCAATATCTTTAAAATAATATTTAGGTTTTACTGTATATAAACTGTGTTTATATACATAATTTCAACGAATCTTACCTAATATCTAAGAGAATACAAAGGGATTATGCTGTATAACTCTGCGGGGAATATTTATAAACAGTGTGGGAGAGTTTATAAGGGCTTAAAATATATAAAAATAACCATAGAAACATATGGTTTCTACTTCGCGGATTTTCACCTATCGCGGGGGGGTCTGGAACGCAACCCCCGCGATCGAGGAGGGATTACTGTACTGCTATTTTTTTACATTTTTTATGTTTGTAATGCATGAGGGTGCAAATCCAGCAGGACCAGGTCATGATGTCATACATCCATTATGTAGATCGGGCAGCAACTTTACAGTATGCATGTGTGGAAAGTCATCTCATGCTGGCCTTGCAAAACATCATGGGCTTTGGGGAAAAAAAGTTTGTCTAAGCCAGCAGCATAATGAACTTCCATGAAAATATTCGGCAAACAAGGTCACCGATGAACATGGCATATTCGCTGCAGAAAACGCTTTTGCGAATTTCACCGATCATCATTGCCCACAACTTTAGTCCAGACTACCCTGACTAGAGCTGCTGACTAGCTGCGCATAATGCTTCTTAGTTTGTACAGAAATATAAGCAATACAATATTCATAAACCATTACCGACTCTCCTCTCTTCTGTTTCCCTTCTTTGCTGCCACTGTTCTCCTGCTCAAGGTACTGGGAGCCTTGGAATCGTCCGATGGAAAGCTGCTGTCATCAGATTGGACAGCCAGCAGGAACTCTATTACAAAATGTCCAGAAGGGGCTGGGCAGCCAGTTGACTGAGGTCTCCAGGACCATCACTGTCACTGTGTCTGACTTCATCCCAGACAGTTAACCATGAACCCCCCAGAGGTTTCCTTTCCCCACTGATGCCACTGACTGGAGTTTTCTTCTTTTTCTATCCTCCGTTGTCAACTGGCCAACAATTCATGAATGGACAGAAATCGTTGGCTGCCAGGGATGTTAATCCATTTCTAGTTTTGTTTTCTGTCCATTTTAACATGTCTTTGTCTTTAGGTGTATTTAGTCATTTGTAAAAATCCTTACTTGTATTTCATGTGAGAAATTGTCATAGCACTCTCCTCCTGAAATCACTGAAAGGCACTATATAAAATAAACTGAATTGGTCCAAACGTGTATGTGCAACGATACACACCAGCACACAGGAGAAGTGCATCAGTGACAGGAACAAACATGTGACACAACTTGAGTTGTGGCCAAAAGTTTGGAGAGTGACACAAAGTCTGCTGCTTCAGTGTTTTTAGATCTTTTTGTCAGATGTTTCTATGGTGTACTGAAGTAGAATGACAAGCATCTCATAATTTTCAAAGGGTTTTATTGAGAATGACATGAAGTTTTTACACAGAGTCCATATTTGCAGTGTTGGCCCTTCTTTCTTTTTCAAGACCTCTGCAATCCACCCTTGACATACTGGCAGACAACTTCTGGGCCAAATCCTGACTGATGGCCCCCCATTCCTGCAGAAGCAATGCTTGGAGTTTATCAGAATTCGTGGGTTTTTGTTTGTCCACCCGCCTCTTGAGGATTGACCACAAGTTCTCAATGGGATTAAGGTCTGGGGAGATTCATGGCCATGGACCTACAGATTTCAATGCTTTGCTCCCCAAGCCACTTAGCTATCACTTTTGCCTTATGGCCCGGTGCTCCATCATGCGGGATTGTTCATTGTTGGTCACCAAACTGTTCTTGGATGGTTGGTACAAGTTGCTCTCTGGGGATGTTTTGGTCCCATTCTTTATTCATGGCTGTGTTCTTAGGCAGAATTGTGAATGAGCCCACTGCCTTGGCTGAGAAGCAACCTCACACATGAATGGTCTCAGGATGCTTTACTGTTGGCATGACAGAGGTCTGATGGTAGCGCCGCTCACGTTTTCTTTTTTCCAGCTACCCCAAACAATCAGAAAAGGGATTCATCAGAGAAAATGACTTGACCCCAGCAGTCCAATCCCAGAATATCAGCCTGTCCCTGATGTTTTTCTTGGCTTCTTTGCTGCTCCAGGCCATCCTCCAAAAGTCTTCGCCTCACTCACACCTGCCTGCTGCCATTCCTGACCAAGCTCTGCCCTGGTGGTGCCTAAGAACACAGCCTTGAATAAAGAATGGAACCAAAACAGCCTCCGAGAGCAACATCACCCAACCATCCAAGAACAGCTTGGTGATCAACAATGAACAATCCAGCATGATGGAGCACTGGGCCATAAGGTAAAAGTGAGAACTAAGTGGCTCGGGAACAAAACATCAAAATTTGGGGTCCATGGCCAGGAAACTCCCCATTGAGAACTTGTGGTCAATCCTCAAGAGGGTGGATTGCAGAGGTCTTGAAAAAGAAAGAAGGGCCAACACTGCAAATATGGACTCTTTGCATAAACTTCATGTAATTGTCAATAAAAGCCTTTGAAACTTATGAAATGCTTGTCATTCTACTTCAGTACACCATAGAAAGATCTGATAAAAAGATCTAAAAACACTGAAGCAGCAGACTTTGTGAACAGCAACACTTGGGTCCTTCTCTAAACTTTTGGCCCCGACTGTACACAGTAGACTTTACACTTCTGCCTCTGGAGTGCCATCTGTAGGCCGCATGCTGCGTGTTTAGGCAGATACTGCATGTTGTATTTCATCTGTCTGTCCCCTACAGGCATTGTTCTCCTCCTTTAACTTACATGTACAACAAAGCAAAGATAAAGTTTTGAGGACAAGACAAAAGAAACCTGATTTGAAAGCCAAGGCTGCCACAACGTGACACTCAAACACAAAGCTTTTGTTAAAATTAGAAGGATAAAAAGCAAGCCATGACAAGCAAGGCCACCTGGTAACCTGACAGATGGCCATTCTGACTAATGAGGGCTGCTGAAATATTCATGAGCTGTTCCTAAGGTAGACAGAACACCAAGTGACTAACCTTGACATGAAAGGCACTTATAAAATATGAAAGGCCAACGTACATGTGCTGCATGGCCTCTTCAAACAGGACAAGATTCATCACAGCATGCACCTCGTTGTAATGCTCCAGGGCGTCACACAAAATTTTATGCAGCTTCTCCCAGTCAGACACAGGGAAGTAGCGCGGCTCTCCAACTCCATGGGCAAAGTGACAGTAGATGAGAGGCTGATGGATGAAGATGTGCTCATCGATGCCCTGAAAGAGAACACATCACGCAAAACAAGTTTAGCTCCGCAGCAACACAAGTTTAAATGTCAGGAAGAAAAAAAGATGAAGGTCCCTATTAATCTTAAATAGTGTCTCAGATATAATAAGTAAAGGATTATGGTGTGAGGAACCTCCCAGAATGAGGTGATTTTAAAAGTAGTGTTTCTCTGGGGGTCAGTACTGCGGCCGCTTGTTTAATCGTTGAAAGGGTGGCCACTAGAGGGTGTACCAGCACTCCAGACCCCCAGAGACAATCGCACCACAACAGTCCCACTACAGTTAAAGAGCTCTTCATTTAAACAATGCCTTCAGCACAACTCTTTCTCTTCGTTTTCAATCTTTTCTTTTCTTTCTTTTCCACACCTGAGCTTCTCTTGAGTTGAGTGGAGGGCTCTCTCTAAACTCCAGACCTGGGAGTACTTCCGATGCCTAATCTACTTTACCGACAGGAATACACTTCTGAGGCAAGTGGGAAACACAACGCTCCTTGTAACACCAGTATCCAAGAACGTCCCCTGGCAGCCCCCACAGACCCTGACTGGGCAGGCACACGGGACCACTTGCAGACATCCTTTCTGGGACATTCTAGATGTGATGCTGCCACCCAGTGTATGGGATGGGATTGGAGGTGTTGGTGCACTCTGTCCATAACAAGCATTCGACCACCATGCAGACCTTCCAGGATCCTGGGCCCTTCATAAAGGCTGCTCGTTGGCTCCCGATGTAGCCAATGTAACATTCTTCAACCTCCATGTACTGGTATGGAATGGAGATATCACTCCCCCATTGGTCTTCCCATTAGCAAGGTCTTCTGGTTAGGTAGCAGTGTCCATACCGGCTAAGATGCTGCTTCATCCATCACAAAGGTTTTTAGGGAGATCATATCTGAAAGAATGAGATACTTTTATTTCCACGCCCAGATTCTTTGTTACGCACACTCACATGTGTCCTCCATCACACTCCTGTTCTTTTACGGCCAGATCACAATTGAATGTAATTAATTGTAAATTTCCAGTGTTTGTATGACATTTTTCAAGGATTTTGTGGGCTATTTTTGGGGCAGTTTTAAGGTTTTGGGCAATTGTAGAACTATAACATCCCCTTCTCCTAGCTTGTCATTAAATATTCTGAATTTGAGAATTGTGTCAAAAACCTGGAGGCTCATACCAATAGGTAAAGCAGGAAACATGTTTAAATGTACTTATTTAGATAGATAGATAGATAGATAGATAGTGTGGAACTGAACCCGGACACAGACAGACGGACATTGTTTGTTCACCCAACACACTCATTTTATTAAATACACTATTTACAAACAGTTCAGTGCACAACCCAGTGCCTCCAGCACTGATCCCCCAAAGTCCAGGCCTCACAGTCACCAAATGCCTTCCTTCTGGCCGCCTCCACTCCTCTCACCAAGCTCCGTCCTCTTCCACCCGATTCTTGCCACTGAATGAAGGGAGGCGGCCCCTTATATAGGAACCAGCTGCTTCCTGGCAATCTTCTGCAGAAACACCCCCGTGTGGCGGAAGTGCCGGCTGTACACCCAGAAGCCCTCCGGGTGTCCCTGCTCCTCTTCCCCCCAGCACTTCCTGGTGTGGCGGAAGTGCTGAGGTCCAGGGTTGTTCAGGCACCAGAGCGCCACCTGGCGGTGGCCAAGGGCCCCTAAAGGGGTGGGCTTCCAAGCCCTCTACCCATGGCCCCAACACAACCAGGGCGATCGCCCCCTCGTGGTCTGGAGGAGGCACATGCCCTCCTCTGGTCCTCCTGGGCATCTTGGCTGGGCTCCACCCCCAGCCGCATGCGACAATAGATAGATAGATGAAAGGCACTATATGATAGATAGATAGATAGATAGATGAAAGGCACTATATGATAGATAGATAGATAGATAGATAGATGAAAGGCACTATATGATAGATAGATAGATAGATAGATGAAAGGCACCATAAGATAGATAGATAGATAGATAGATATGTGAAAGGTACTAAATGGTAGATATATTAACAGACACATATCAGAAACACCATATAAATTTATAATGATACCTCAAAATATCGCTTTCCAGTGTCTATAAGTATCTTTGTGAAGAGTTCCACGTCCTTCTCCTCCATGAGCTTGTCAGAGTAGACCCTGGATGATTCATGCAGCCATAAATAGACCAAATCAATGGTGTATCTCACACACTCTGGAGAGGCAAAGAGAATCCCCTGCAGGTTGAAGATCAAAGCGTTTCTGCTTACTTTCTTGTTCACATCTTTTAAGATTCAGTATAAACTGCTGAGGGTTAAAGAGAGCGAATAGGCAGTGACAGAAATACCTGAAAAATATTCGACAAATCTCTCAGGTTGAAAATGTAATGGAATCTGATGGCTGTGGGCAGGAAGTTTTGAGTCATTTTATGGTGGAGGCAGACTGCAGCCTGGATCAGAGTGTTGACGGTCTTTGTGACACCATAGCTGAAGCTGCCCCTCTGAAAGTGTGCATTTAGGATGCTGGTGTAGATCGTCGTCAGAGCATTCACATTAGGGAAAGTGAACAGCAAATACAGAAAAGTGTCTCTGAAAAACATCATACAAAAAACATTAGTTTGAGTAAAATATTAATAAATATAGTGTTCTTAATAAGGTGGAAAAACATTAACAGTGAGGCAGGCCCCTGTAAAAAGATGTAACGACGTGGAGTTTCTAAGTAAGGCATTAGAGGAACAGAGGTCAAGGAGAAAATCTGCTAAGTATGAAATCTGTTAGAGAAGCAGACCTTGAAGCAGACACCACAGGAACACGTTAAAGTGACAACACAAGCGAGACAAGACTCTCAGTTAACATATCAGATAGGTAGAAGTCAAGGATAAGTCTTAAAAGTTAAAGCATGATAGTTTCTCTGAGGAAACACCTTTATAAAGCAGACATTTCACTAAAAAGGTCAGGATGGGTTGGGGAGCCATGCACTGGTACTGCACGTTGTCTCACCCATGACACGACAAAACAGCTCAGGATCCTGGTTGGTAACCCCCCAGGCAGACACACAGTCCGGTCCCACCCTCCAGAAATGATAGTCTGTCTGCCACAGCCAGGTGTTACGTGGGCATCCCCTTGGCCTGGTCCAGCCACTCAGGTCCTCAACAATAAGCCGGATCACCCTTGAAGAATCACGTCACATAGCCATAGTGCCGTAACTGACGGTTCCTGACAATGCAGGTAATGTGCCTCATTTGGGACTCCGTGAGCAAACTGCTTATTCAACATAAAGTCAAGCCAGCAATACCCAAGGACTCTCTGAAGAGACACAGTACTGAAGGAGTCCAGTCTTCGTCTCAGGTCACTGGATAGCGTCCATGTCTCACAACCATATAGCAAGACAGGAAGCACCAGGACTCTAAAGACTTGGACCTTCGTCCTTTTATAGATATTAGGAGCGCCACACACCCCTTTCCAGCGACCTCATGACTCCCCCACGCTCTCCCAATCCATCTACTGACTTCATAGGAAGAGTTACCAGAGACATGAATGTCACTGCCGAGGTAAGTAAACCTCTCGACGAGGTCGCCACATCTCTCTGCGGACAGATACACTGCTGATGGCTGTGCCCAAGAGGTCATTAACGGCCTGGATGTTGGTTTTTATCAGGACACTCACAAGCCCAGACACTCAGACTCCTCGCTCAGTCTCTCGAGACCACCGATCAGAGCCTCGATTGACTCCACGAAAATCATAACATTGTCAACAAAGTCAAGATCAGTGAATCTCTCTTCACCAATAGATGCCCCACAGTTGCTGGGCCCCATGATCCTACCCAACACCCAGACGTTCATCAAAAAGATGTGAGAAAATCAAACAGAATTGATAGGAAAGATTCCTAGAAGGTGAAGATCCCACATCAGATGTCACTGCTGAGAATCTCGACAAGGAAAGACTGAAGAGAAAACGTAGGTCTTGAAAGACAACAAAGTGTTAGGGATGAGTAAGGAGACCTGATAGAAGCTGTTATTTGGGCAACAACTAACCAACAGCCAAAAGAGCGGAAAACTCTAAAAACAACCAGCAGCGGGCAGAACATGCCAGTAAGCACATATAACCTGCCACCCACTTCACTTGGCAATGGGACAAGAAGATACCAGCAGCTTGTCTGGTGAGTTCTTGCCCTGGCCTTGGCTTTGTGTCTGTTTACCTGCAGCCTTGGGTTAACTGAGAAGCTGCCAGCAGCAGGATTCATGCAGGTGACGTATTGGCACTTGTGGATTTCTTTCAGAGTGAGCTTCTGTCGGTCATACCTAGAGAATGGAAGAATACAGACGAATCTTACAGAGCTGACGAGTTTACAACAACAACAACATTTATTTATATAGCACATATTCATACAAAAAAATGTAGCTCAAAGTGCTTTACAAAATGAAGAATAGAAAAATAGAAGACACAATAAAAAATAAAAATAAGTCAACATTAATTAACATAGAATCAGTAAGGTCCGATGGCCAGGGTGGAAAGAAAAAACAAAAAAAAACTTCAGATGGCTGGAGAAAAAAAATAAAATCTGTAGGGAGACCAGACCACGAGACCACTCAGTCCCCTTCTGGGCATTCTACCTAACATAAATCAAACAGTCCTCTTTGGATTTAGGGTTCTCATGGAAGGACCTGATGATGATGGTCACGTAGGCTTCTGGCTTTCAGTCCATCAATGTTGGAGCATCATGATGCTTTGAGTAGGTGGTGGTGGCGCAGGTCGCCACCACAAAGAAACCAGAAAAAGAAACAGAAGAGAGAGTTGGGGTCAGTACGGATTTTGGAGCCACTATGAATAGTTATTATGATGAACTGAACATACAGAGTATCAGTATTAAGTTAAAGTGAAGTTAGGAGAAAGCCATGTTAAAGTAATGTGTTTTCAGCAGTTTTCTAACTCTTTTAGGGCGGATGTCGACTTTTGTCGACAGGAGGGGTTGAGGGCGCATGTCGACTAAAGTCGACATCCAGGGATAGAGGGCGACAATCAGCTGTTAATGGCGACAAATCTCACTGTCACGTCACAGGCATTCCCTCTGTGCTTGGAGGAATGCTAGACTCGTTGACTCGGCAACTAATCCTAGCGTGTGCGTGAGTTGCGAAATGTAAGCAATGGCAAGATGGCATCGACATGTGACAAGGGAGCAAAGTGAGTGCAGAAAAGAAAACACTCGGCAGACAATGTTTTGCGCATTATCGCGGAGTGTGACTCAGATTTTTCAGAATCGGATTTTATTGACAGTGATCAGGAGATCAAGCAAGAGAGTGAGAAGCCAGCATCAGCTGATCAAACACCAGCCGATGCCGCGCCAGTGGATCTGCTGCCAGTTGAGCGAATTCGCGCAGCCGATGCATCTACGGCAAGGTTCGCGTGGGATAAATACACAGACATTGATCCGTTGAGAGCCGATCTGGCTGCTGGACTTCACAAGACGGCATGGCTTGCTGTTGGACACAACAGATCCCCAGCTGCTGTACTTCAGGCTGCTCTCTCCTGATGCTGCTTTTCAGTTACCATCAGACGAGATAAACAGGTAGGCAGAGAAATTTTTTGAATCGCGGGCTGCGTTTGCATCGCATTCTCGTTTTTCAAAGTGTAAACCCACAACAAAAGACGAGCTGAAGCGTGCTGTGGTATTACAAATAGAGATGGGACAGAACTGGTGATATAACTTCAGGGAGCATTGGTCCAAACGTGCTTTGTCCCCTGGTGGCTTTGGACAGGTTATGCAGCATGTAAAATGTATGTGATATGTATATGAAATCATAGAGTATGCAGGCTCATACAACATGCAACACAGTAACATTTGTCAAAAGTAAATATTTTTTTTGTTGATTTGATATGTTAAACAATTGCTTTGTGTTCTTTTTTAAAAATGTTAGTTTTTGGAAAAATATTCAGCCCTGGGAGATAAGAAACAAAAAAAAAAATTAGCCCTAAAAGAGTGCTCTACTGTATCAGCCTGGTGAATTCCTATTGACAGGCTATTCCAGACTTTAGGTGCATAACAGCAGAAGGCCGCCCGCCTCACCACTTCTTTTAAGTTTAGCTTTTGGAATTCTAAGGAGGCACTCATTTGAAGATCTAAGGTTACGATTTGGAATATAAGGTGTCAGACATTCTGATATATAAGATGGAGCGAGATTATTTAAGGCTTTATAAACCATAAGCAGAATTTTAAAGTCAATCCTAAATGACACAGGTAATCAGTGTAGTGACATCAAAACTGGAGAAATGTGTTCGGATTTTCTTTTCCTAGTTAGGATTCTAGCAGCTGCATTCTGCACTCGTTGCAAGTGATTGATGTCTTTTTTGGGTGGTCCTTAGAGGAGTGCGTTACAGTAATCTAGTCGACTGAAAACAAACGCGTGAACTTATTTCTCAGCATCTTCCAATGATATAAGAGGTCTAACTTTAGCTATGTTTCTTAAGTGAAAAAATGCTGTCCTAGTGGTCTGATGAATATGCAATTTAAAATTCAGATTACAGTCAACAGTTACCCCTGTTTTTTACTTCCGTCTTAACTTTTAATCCTAGTGCATCAAGTTTATTTCTGATAACCACATTGTATCCATTATTGCCAATTACTAAAATTTCAGTTTTCTCTTTATTTAGTTTGAGAAAATTACTATTCATCCATTCAGAAATACCAGTAAGACATTGTGTTAGTGAATCGGGCTTGATACCTGTCAGAGAAATTAGTATTTTGAATTAAAAAATAAAAAGCCGATATCACCGTTAAAAAAAATAAAAGCTCCCCGTGGTGGATGCTGTCTTTTGCAGCAAGTGTGAATTAGCCTCGCCATGGAATCAGTTCAGGGCATGTATTGATCAGACGTTTAAGAATTACTCCTAGGAATGGCACTAAAGGTCTGACTAGGATAAGAATTTGTCCCTCCCCAGAGTAGGACATGAGAAGAAGTTAGGAAGCGTCTTACACCCAGTGGCATTGGGGATTGATAGGGGGGCGAGGTGGCGACGGCCCCGGGCAGCCATATCTGGGGAGGGTATCCAATCCAAAGAGTGTTGCTCTCTAGGAGAGCCCTGATTCAAAATTAATTTTAATATAATATGAACAAATGTAAATTATTATAGCTCATTCTCAGTGATGCACTATGACTTCTAAGTGCTAGAAGTGCTCACACCGGGACTGACCGGGCCCCACACAGCGAAAAGAGGCCTTCGCTTGAAAACATTATGGGACATGGGACAAGAAATTGAACCCACGAGTCAAACGACCTTGAAAAGGGCTTCAGCACGAGAGAAACGCTCCACTTCTTCTCAATCCCTCAGTCCCGTATGCGCAGTGATCGTGTTAAGGGTCATTTGTCCAATCTTGGTGCAGTGAAGTGTTTCTCTGAGGCTGAGTTTATCTCACTTATTTCATCTCTCGTGTTCTTTTTCTAGCTAGTCCAATAAGGTAAGTCGGAGAAATATGTAGTCTGTGTCGCCAGAGTCAATCTGGGTTATGTTATAATTCCTACATGTACAGGAGTTCGGTCAGGGTTCTTGACCATTCAGATCTTCCATGTCACAAGAGCGTCTGACCAGCCCGGCTTCAATCAGCATTGAAAAAGAATTCCTCACAGATGATCTAAAAATGAAGTTGTACAATTGTTTTCAGAGAGGAGATCAAATTTGGAGAAACAAACTTAAATGAATATTCAATTTGAATAAAGTGTTCATTTCCTATGTAATATGCCTTTCTTTATCATATTCATATGCCTTCTTTACCATTCATTTTGACAGCACCTCACCTTAGGGGGCCATACAGTCAAGGAGTCTGCCCCGGGCATCTTCTAGCCTCTGCACACCAATGCCTACAAAAACTCTGGACATTTGAGAATGAATGATGCAACGATTTTACAACACATTATGCCAATTAGTAGTTTTCTTATAGTAATGGTAAGGCTTCACCACTAAGATAATAATAATAACATTCAAAGTAGAAGAAGGAGAAATAAACAATAATAATAAGGTAGGAAATTCTGCTAATCTGCCTGTAATTGTTGCCACTTTCCAACAACATCTCTCTATTATAAAAAAAAATCTTGGAAGGAGACGAGACATGATTTTCTCGAAGAGACACTTATACAAGTCCAGCGAGACAAGTCCACGCCCGGGGCCGGAAATAAAGGACAAAGAGTAGATGACAAAGCAGAACGTCGTAAAGATTTCAAAAATATTGGCGTGGTAAACATGCAGAGCAGGTAAGAGATAATGGAAGTATGAAAATTCGAAAATCTCAGAAAAAGGATAGTAATGATTGTGTTAACGCAAATAAACAGAAATTATTACTTGGTGAAATAACGGAACTGCGAAAAGAGATTGAATATATTGTTCGGATTTAAACTTTAAGTCGGAAACTTGTAGATCGTCCAATTCGTGTTGCCAGCAAGAATTAAAAGATTCTATAACGTTGGCGCGGTATGAAGTCCTGCGAGATGGAGACTTTTAACATGAGATTATTTCATGTCACGCCCTACTTACAACTATTTTCAAACAAGACCACGGTCATCTAACCTCAGTCGTGTGAATGCTTTTGTCAGACACACTTCCGGTGCTCTCAGCTCTTATAAATTTTATCAGGACAATAATTTTATACGTTCTAGATGATAAGTCAACGACGAAGCAAAGAAGAAAGAGCATGGACAAACATTCGAAAAAGTCATTTTAATTTATTAGAGAGAAAGAAATGATATTCACTCACAGGCAGTTATATGTTGTATTGCCACAATGTAAGTCCAAACACGGAATCAAAATTGAATACGATCTTGAAGAAAAGTTAATTCCAAATATTGTTTTTACTAAAGTTTTAAAGTAAAAGTGAAAATAATGCATATGTAACAATTCCCATGAAAATAACAATCTCTTAAAATTGTATAGTGGAGCCTCCTAGTCTTCTTATATAATACACTACCGTGGCTGTCTGTTTGTCTGTCCAGGATGTTAAATCACCTGTAGCTTGCAAACCGTTTGACCTATTGACCTGAAATTTGGTACACATACACTAAATGACGTCTACTATCCACTTTTGGGGTGATGATTTTTATTCCTCTTTTTATTTTTATTTTATTTTATTGTAGAGTCAACTCTCGGCAGTGGGTAGCAAGTTGGCTGGGCGGTGCATGTGTACGGGCGCCGTTCTCATCCCTACCACCTTCGCCGTCACTTCCCCTACCTCTTCATATCTTAAATCAGTACTGACCCCAACTCTCTCTTCTGTTTCTTTTTCTGGTTTCTTTGTGGTGGCGGCCTGCGCCACCTCCACCTACTCACAGCTTCATGATGCACCAACATTGATGGACTGAAAGCCAGAAGTCTACGTGACCATCATCATCAGGTCCTTCCATGAAAACCCTAAATACAAAGAGGACTGTTTGACTTATGTTAGGTAGATTGCCCAGAGGGGACTGGGCGGTCTCTTGGTCTGGAACCCCTACAGATTTTATTTTTTCTCCAGCCTTTGGAGTTTTTTTTGTTTTTTCTGTCCACCCTGGCCATCGGACTTTACTCTTATTCTATGTTAATTAATGTTGACTTATGTTTATTTTTTATTGTGTCTTCTATTTTTCTATTCATTTTGTAAAGCACTTTGAGCTACATTTTTTTTGTATGAATATGTGCTATATAAATAAATGTTGATTGATTGATTGAAATCATTCTTGAGGCAGACTGAACACTTAAGTACCAGCTGAAGTGAAAAATTAAGAAAAACGTACTGCAGTAATTGCAACACAAACACTGACTTAATCAGTTTTAACACGAAAAAATGCCAACGAAAGAAGAGAAGCAGCGGACTGCTAGGTTGGAGAAAAGACCGCCGCTCAGGATGCAGCAAGCACATCAACCTCTGAGCAAACGAATGGTAAACAGAGACAGAGAAAGAGGAGGAAAACTAGGAATGTCAAGTCAAGTGTGTTCACTGCATGTTATCGTGCACTGCACCGTTACTGGTCATGGATAATACTGCAATGAATCACAAGATAGAAAGACCAAGACACACGCACAGAATGAGAGTAAAGCCTAACAACAGGCGTCTTTATTTAACAAAGGATGATCCACAGTTGTACATTCAGCACGATCATCTTCCTGCTGTAATGCCTCACTAAATAACAGCCATGGCTATATCTGTACTGTTACTGAAGTTGTGCTCGCTGTTCCAGTGTTTTGTTCGTCTTCCGCTGTGCTGTGCCGTGTCTTTCTCTGTGGATCGCCACACTTATCTTCTGCAAGGTTCTGTTTATCCAATGGCCCAGGATTCTGCATCTGCCATCTTGAACCATCCTGGCTTTGTAAAGTGTAATGTGAATGTTTCAGGGAGCTCGGTGTCCCGTTGTGTGACATTTCACTGTCAATCACCCATCCAGCTCCCGCTATCTTCAGGTAATATATTGGCTATTACAGTATAGTTTGCACCCATGATCACCTCTGGGTATTGATACTGTGATATTACTTGTGGTTCACCTATGAGTGCCATTCCACATTCGGGGCAATGACTGTTATGTGTGTGCCGATTTGCATGAATGCATTTAAAGCATTACCTTATGTGGAGTGCTGAGGGAATGTATAAATCTGCGTATTACCTCACTCAGTGTAAGGCCGTTCAAACTTTGGGGTGAAACTTGAGGAATGCTTGGTTGCTACATACCCAAATCATTGCTATTTTCCCCATTTCTAAAAAACGTTAACATTACCAACAGTTTCAGCATGTGTCTTCTCCTCGTAGATCGACCAATCATATAATTTACAAGATTTGTTACTAATATTATTTAATCTCAGTCAAATTGATATAAATTTTTTACAGATTATTGTTGCCCGGCATTTCCAAACTGTTCTGCCGATCTCTGCTTGAACGTCATCTTCTGGCAGCTCCTAGTGAATTAGGACAGCTCACAAACTCTCCCAAGTCCTGGTGAAGTTAGGAGTAGTTTCCTAATTTAGGATAATTGATATAATGCTTTTTACCTTACTCTTAAAGCTATAATAATAACAATAGTCTACTCTCTCTCTCTCTCTATTATATATATATATAAATATAAAATCCTTAGCCTAAAAGTGCAACGATTTTATGTGATGTTTTTATGTCATGCTTTAAATCGGGCTTATTTTAAAACCTACTGTAAGAGCCAATCTTAGAAATTTAAAGTTTTGAGTTAATATTGATGTTTGCTTAATTTTAATAGAATATTAATGTCTTTCATAGTCATAGCTTATGGTATAGTCTTTTCCCCCTATAAGTTAACAAGAGATAGAACCTTCTTACTATAACTGAATAACAGTGTGATAATAAACTCAGTTTGTTTGGAACAGGTCCCAGTAAAGAGGGACTTGAAAGACCCATTTTAAGCTTAGAAATGGGATAAGCATACAGTTTTCTGACCGTCTTGAAATGGTTCAGAAATGTTAAGTAAATAGTAACGATTTGAGATGTAACAAGATTAAGCTTAGAATTGAACTTTTCTTACATTAATTTTTCCTTTTTTGCTATTTCAATTTTCCCTTTTTGTGTGTAAACTGTTTTACTTTAAAACTTAACTAAACTTCAAAAAACGAAGATATTTTGTCTGTGGAATCATTTCTGCGCGTCAGGCTTTTGTTGAATCCCATTTTTTGAGCTGAAGCTGCAGAACTTTGGTAATTTTTGAAAAACGCAGCTACACCTACATATAATACGTTTGGTATCATTCTTTTCAGAAAGTATCGAACTTTAATGTGATGTTGTTATATTTTCAGATTCTTATTCCGTTTTTAAATTATAAACAAAAGAATATCAAGAACTTACATCCCACGAGAAGAGAGTTTGTGCCAAGAGATTTAACCACACCCGGGACCAGAAATAAAAGACAAAGAGTAGGACAGCTGCTGTACAGGCTTTTAAATGTTCAAAGCGATGTGCGAGATGCAGATCACGTGGCACGGCAGCAGCAGCAAACCAGCAGCTAATGGAGCAAAGAGAAGGTAAAAAAAACTGTATTTGCTTCCCATTGTATCACCGTTTAAGAGGGGGTTTCAGAGGAGCGACTGCGTCTCCTTGGGGTTCGTTCAGCCCCCCTCTTCACAACGCGAGCGGCAGAGACGCCAAGTGGCTGGCGTGTAGCGCAGGCCATGGGGGTTAGCGAATAAAGCGAGCAGGGGCGAACCCCCTAGTAATAATAATACTACTACTAATAATAATAATAATTCTTTACGTTTATAGAGTACTACTTTTCTCTCCACTCAAAGCACTTTAAATGGAGAATGGTGAGCCACTTCAACCACCACTAATGTGCAGCACCCACCTGGATGATGCAATGGCAGCCATTTTTGTACTCTCAGCACACATTAACTGTTAGGTGGTGAAGGGGTGAGAGATAGTTAGCCAGTTACAGGCAGGGGGTAATTGGGGAGGGAGGGAATGACCAGGCTGTGGTGGGCAATTTAGCCAGGACATGTTTACAATGGATGCCCAGGGACCTTTTATGACCACAGAGAGTCAGGAGCTTGATTTTAGGTCTCATCTGATAGACGGTGCCATTATCACGGCACAGTGTCCCTGTCAATGCATTGGGGTATTGGGATCCACATTCAGACATCAGGGACCTCCCCAACAGAAGTTCCACCAGAAACCCAAGATTTTTCTAGTTGGCCTCCCATCCAAGTACTGGCTGGGCCTGCACATGCTTAGCATCAGGTGAATTTCCTGTTCTGAAGTGACTGTTGGTATGGCTGCTGGCTAGGACCAAATTTGTGTCACCCTGAGATTTTAAACCACTTTCGTACTCTGACAAATATGGGCACAGATTAGCACGACAGGACCAGAGAGTATAACAAAGTAACGATCTTAAGGTAGTTCAATTGCATAACAGAATCAAGAGCTACATTAGTGTGCACCAATCAGCAAATGGATAAATGGTACAATCATTCATAGCTTAATATTCTCTAAAGGTCTCAAAATAGTTTATATATATACATATATATATATATATGATAGATAGATAGATAGATAGATAGATACTTTATTAATCCCAAGGGGAAATTCACATAATCCAGCAGCAGTATACTGATACAAAGAAACAATATTAAATTAAATAGTAATAAAAATGAAAAAAAATTAAAATAGAATTAATGTTAGCATTTACTCCCCCGGGTGGAATTGAAGAGTCGCATAGTGTGGGGGATGAACGATCTCCTCAGTCTGTCAGTGGAGCAGGACGGTGACAGCAGTCTGTCGCTGAAGCTGCTCCTCTGCCTGGAGATGACACTGTTAAGTGGATGCAGTGGATTCTTCATGATTGACAGGAGTTTGCTTAGTGCCCGTCGCTCTGCCACAGATGTTAAACTGTCCAACTTTACTCCTACAATAGAGCCTGCCTTCTTAACAAGTTTGTCCAGGCGTGAGGCGTCTTTCATCTTTATGCTGCCACCCCAGCACACCACCGCGTAGAAGAGGGCACTCGCCACAACCGTCTGGTAGAACATCTGCAGCATTTTACTGCAGATGTTGAAGGATGCCAACCTTTTCAGGAAGTATAGTCTGCTCTGACCTTTCTTGCACAGAGCATCAGTATTGGCAGTCCAGTCCAATTTGTCATCCAGCTGCACTCCCAGATATTTATAGGTATGCACCCTCTGCACATATATATATATATATATATATATATATATATATATATATATATATATATATATATATATATGTGTATATATATATATATATATATATATATGTGTGTATATATATATATATATATATATATATATATATATATATATATATATAACATTTTCAGTATATCTAAATGGAAATTTTTATTTATGATTTCTTTTCGAAAACAAAATAATTAGTATTAATTATTATTATCTCATTGTTCCCTTCGTAACTGTTCAGGGCACAATAGCTACAGCATATCTCTCATATTAAATGACTAAGAAACATGACTGGGGCTTCTTTAAAGCAACAGCAATATGCCAGTATAGCGCCTGAACAAGACTGAGACAGCCAAGTCAGACGTTTTCTCTCTTTTTAGTCATTCTGGTGTGTGTTCAGAACAAAGTGTTTGTCTGTCTGTCTGTCCATCTACTTATCTATCTCAGTTCTCAACAGGTGAGGGGAAGCTGGCACACACATGTTGCTGCTGCTCCTCCCTGTTACCAACACTTTTCATTAAAATTTGCGTTAACCTTGCACTTTTCTTTTATTGTATGTATAGTTCATGGATTAAATCAACTTGAATAACATAATCGACTTGAGCACGGGAAAGGCTCTATATACATAAAATGTATTATTATTATTCTGTCTATCTGTCTATCTATCATATAGTGCCTTTCATATCTATCTATCTATCTCTTATATAGTGCCTTTTGATTCCATCTATCAATCTAACTAACACCTGCCAAACTGGTACTCTACATTGGGGTGGGGATTGATGACAAGCTATCCTTCAAGGACCATGCTGTTAGTATCTCTTGGCATCTCCATTTCACTCTATATGACACCTGCAAGATCAGACCTCATCTGATGGAGTATGCAGCACAGCTCCTGCTCCAGGCTTCGGTTTTCTCATGTCTGAAATACTGCAACTCTCTGCTGGTAGGAATACCGGCATGTGTCATCAAGCTGCTGCAGATGATTCAAAATGCAGCTGTATGTCTGGTGTTCATCTATCCAAGGTGGGCACAAGTCACTGCTTTCTTCTGATCACTATATTGGTGCCTTAAACCAGCATGCATTAAGTTCAAATCCTTGATGCTTTCTTACAGAGTAGTCAGTGGGTGAGCACCTGTGTATAAGGAGACATTCATGAGGTCCTGTGGTCCTTCTCAACCACTCAGGTCCGCTGATGAATGCCGTCTGGTGATGCCACCTCTGCATGGTATCAAATCTCAGTCCAGACTCTTTTCATGTGTAGCTCCTAGTTGGTGGAACGAGTTGCCCACCTCCATTTGAAATGCTGACTCCCTCATTGTGTTTAAGAAGCATTTGAAGACCCACTTGTTTGGTGAATTTCTGTCAAACTGATGCTATGTTTTATAATCTAAGAACTGTACATTACTTCGATAGTATTTTGTTCAGAGCTCTTCACTTGTGGTGGTCAATCTTGTACTTTTGTCCTTATGTAGGAGTGGAGTGATATACTTTGTTAGCCATTTATGGATACAATGAAAAGTGAAGCAAAATGACAGTTTTCAGTGACTGAGTTGATTACAATATGCAAGAGATCTTATTATCTTTAGATGCAGAAGAAGCATGTGATATGGTTGAATGGGACTACCTATTCATCACATTTCACAAATATGGGTTCAGCCCAAACCTATGTGCATGGATCAAACTATGTTACACTAGCCCAGAAGCCTCAACATTATTTCATACTACTTCAAACTAGAATATGGTACTTGACAAGGATGCCCTTTATCACCTTTGCTCATTGCAATTGCCATTGAACCACTGGCTGTCTACTTTCAAAATGCGTCAGAGATAAATGGGATTTTCAGAGGACTTGAACAGAAAGTATCATTATATGCAGCTGATATGGTACTGTATGTATCTGACCCACAAAATTCTGTGCCAGCAGTCCTAAAACCATTAATAGATTTTCAAAAGATATCTGTACTCAAAATCGGTTTGATTAAAAGTGTGCTCTTTCCAGTGAATTCTCTAGCTCACAATGTCAGAACTGGATACTTTCCCATTTATTTTAGCAGATCAATTAAAATATCTAGGAGTAAATATCACAAGAAAACATGAAGCTCTTTTTTAACAAAATGTTAAGGTATGCAAGGGATAAAATTAAACAAGATGTGAATAGATGGTCTACCCTCCATCTTACATTAGCAGGGAGAATCAACATTGTTAACAAGCTTCTCCTCCTATTTCAAAGCATCCCCATATACATTTAACAAATCATTTTTAAAGAAATTAGACTCAATCACAACTTCAGTTATTTGGATTTCGAAACATCCGAAGGGCGACTATACAACAACCTAAAGCAGAAGGGGGCATGGCACTACCTAACTTTCAATTCTGTTACTGGATAGCAAATATACAAGTTATAAAGTCCTGGACATTGACACAAATCGATGGATTTACACAAGACCAGTCTGCAGTAGAAATCCAATCTTGCAGTACTTCTTTATATTCCCTGCTCTGTGCCCCAGTTACAAATTACTGTCAATACACTAATAATTGCCCTTCTTTCTCTCAGAATATGGAACCAAAGCTTTTACCTGTTGCACCTCTAAATGACAACCACCTTTTACAAACTCTCAAACTTATATACTATTTAATGTCTGGAATTAAAACACTTAGAGACTTGTATATAAATAATGTCTTCACATCCTACGAACAATTAATTACGCTTCAGATCCAACCTCTCATCAACACACATCTTCCACTACTTTCAAGCAAGGAACTTTGCTGAACAGAACCTGCCCAGTTTTCCTCACCTCCCACCTTGTTCTATTCCAGAAGAAATATTAATCAGCCTTGAACACTCAGATAGCACCTCTACAGTTTATAAAAACATTTTAACCCCTAAATTGCTTCAACCGGCTATAGTCGGTTCCCAGTGCAATTTGCCAGCACGCAGAAGTAGAGTATATTCGGCGATGTATATTTGTTGAACACCGCAACCGGCTATAGTCGGTTCCCAGTGCAATTTGCCAGCATGCTGGAGCAAAGTACTGTAGATTCGGCGACATATCTTTGGTGACGTACATTCGTTGAACACCATAACCGACTAGAGTTGGTTCCCAGTGCAATTTTCCTGTATGCTGGAACCAAGTATATTTGGCAACGTACATTCCTTGAATACTGCAACTGGCTATAGTCGGTTCCCAGTGCAATTTGCCAGCACGCCGAAGCTGTGTATCTAGGCCAAGTACATTCTTTGAATGACGCAACTGGCTATAGTCAGTTCCCAGTGCAATTTGCCAGCACACTGGAGCAGAGTATATTCGGCGACATAAATTCGTTGAACGCCACAACTGGCTATAGTCGGTTCCCAGTGCAACAGTGAGCTGATCATTCAGTGCCGTACATTCGTTGAGTAGCCAGCTAATGAGTGAATCAGCATCACTGTCCCTGGGATTCAGTCGCTGCACTGGACTACTAGCTTAGCTAAGCATGAGTGTTGGCCTCTGTGTGCTTGCGCAGTTGGCTCGGTGATTCACTGAATTTCATCAATGGCGTCAGTTGCACCTTGTACATATAATAATAGATTGTTGCAGTAGTTTTTTTTTTTTTATAGCTTTTACACTTCATTGGCGATGTGGAAAATGATCAGTGTTGCTGCAATTGTGATGCTCTTTGCATGAAAAAACTATGTGTTCCATTAAAATTTCACTTTTTTTTGGTGAATTGTGATGTTTCCTTAAAAACCGCAGCAAAAAAGCATTTGGCGTCCGTTTGCATTAACCGCCCAAGTATGTGGCAGTTTAAGGGTTAAAGGCCCTTCCTTTCAAAGACCCCAGAGTACACTGGGGAAAGGATCTGTCACTTAACCTTTCAGAAAAGGAGCAGAAGGCAGCCATGCATAGAATACACTCGAGCTCCATATGTGCAAAGCACTCAATCATTCAACCTAAAATCTTTTATGGGGTGCATTGATTCAACCTGTAAACGTTGCAATCGAGCCCCAGCCTCACCTGGCCACATGTTTTTTAGACATGCACCAAATTAACATTTTGGACAAAAATCTATGCCCGCCTATCAGACAGCCTCAGTACCACAATCCCTCCAAACCCATTAACAGCTGTGTTTGATTGGGCTCACAGAGGGACTTAAAGTGGAGAAGGACAAACAAACTGTGCTGTAATGGTCTTTACTACACTACTGGCACGTAGACTTTTCTTGCTCAGCTGGAAGAATCCCACCTCACCTCTGTTAAGTCAGTGGGTGACTGATGTCATATACTACTTAAAACTGGAAAAAATCAAATTCTCACTTAGAGGATCTGTGCAAAACATTTGAAAAACATAGCAGGATCTGATCAATAACATTTTATAATAAACTTCCACTTTGGGGTTAGGGTTAGGGTTCTATTCTTGTTTCCTTTTATGGAGTCGCTCTGGATGCTCCTCTCTTTCTCTTGGGCGGGGGTTGAACTTTGCTTTGTTTGTTTGCTTTGTTAAGTGTGACTTAATTGTATGGAATGTTATGTGCTTCTAATTAAAATGAAAATCAATAAAATGAATAAATAAAAATACAATATGCGAGGTTTCGTGGCAACTCAGGGCCCCTCTTCATTGATTATACACCTTACCTGAAGAAGGAGCCTGAGCTGCCTCCAAAATCTGCATATTGTAATCTACTCAGTTAGCCAAAAAAAGGGGCCATTTGGCTTCAGTCCTCATTGTACCCTTGTCCTGTAACACTTCCACAGACTGACGTTCAGCTGATTATGTTGACCTCATTTGTAAGTCACTTTGGATATACACGTCCACTAATCAAATAATTGTAAAAGTCAATGCGTTGAACAAAGTTTTACATGTTGGTCAGACATGCAAATAATTTTACTGCACTCTGCACACATAACAATCCCACTGCTGCCACCAGTAATCGCCGACTGCCTTTCCTTCTGGCACAGTAGTGCCACCCAAAGCACTGAATGACATTCATCCCCCTTCAGTTTACCTCTACTTCGGACCCCCAATTGCAGCTCACCAGTGGCTGTAGTCCAGATGCTGTCTGATAAGTGTGTGAGGCTGCACCGTGCCATAAGCGTCCACCTCAGGCATGTTCAGGTCGTCAATGAAGTAGATCAGCTTCTTGGTCCCAGGAGGGGCGTAATTTCGGCCTGCTTTCTTTTCCAGGGCCTTTTCAAGAACACCTTAGTTGAAAAAGAAATTTAAAAAAGTGATATGATTTCAGATATTTGTAGAGAATATTTATAACTAAAAAGGTCGGACACACTGTTCACCTTTGGGTCTACACAGGTGCCTTGCTGGTTCATAGCTCACTGGACCGTTGGGACGTATTTGCTCAGTCGGTCTTGTAAATTCATCAGAAATGGCCGACGGCAGAGAGAGATGACCTCATAATAAGAGCCTTCACTACTGTATAAAAGTGAAAGGCAGAGACCACCAAAAGTCCTCATAGTCTCCAACTTCCACCCACCATAACATACCCCAGAATGACAAACAGGATTTGGGGAGTTTTTGCAAATTTCTTAAATATAAAAAGACATGTACTGTATTCACATCCTTTACTCAGCACTTCATTGAAACCCCATTGGCAGCCAATGCAGCCTGGAGTCTCCTTGGCTCTGATGGAGAAGTCTCACACTCCTGAATTTGGGGGAAATTGCCCGCCATTCTTCTCGGCAGAACCTCTCAAGACCTGTCAGGGTAGATGGAGGCCATTGGTGGACGGCTGTTTTCAGGATGTTCCACAGAGATGTTTGATGGGGTTCAAGTCCAGGCTATGGCTGGGCCACTCGAGGATATTCCCAGAGTTGTCCCTAAATCACTCCTGTGTTGTCATTGCTTTGTCCTGTTAGGAGGTGAACCTTCGGCCTGGTCTGAGCTCCAGAGTGCTCTGTAGTTTTCAATAAGGTTATCTCTATACTTTGCTCTACTTGGTTTTCCCACAACCTTGACTAGCCTCCCAATCCCTGCTGGTGTCAAACAACCCGACAACAGGATCTGCCACCATCATGCTTCATGTTGGAAGGGTATTACGCAGGTGAGGAGCGGTGCCAGGATTCCTCCTTAGAGTTTAGGCCAAACAGTTCAATCTCGGTTACATTAGACCTGAGAACCTTGTGTCTCACAGTCTGAGTGTCCTTAAAATGACTTATTATAACTCCAAGTGGGCTTCCATGTGTCATCTGGCCACTTTGCCATAAAGCCCAGGTTAGCGGAGAGTTGCAATGGTGGTGGTGGTGGTCGCTCTGAAAGTTTCTCCCATCTCACCACACAAGTTCTCTTCAGCTCAGCCAGAGTGACCATGGAGTCCTTGGTCACCTTTCTTATCAAGGTCCTTCTCGCACAATTGCTTAGTTTGGCCCGGGCAGCCATTTCTAGGAAGAGATTATGGTTTTTGTAAACTTCTTCCATTTCAGAATTATGGAGCAACATTCATGTCTCTGGTGACTCTTCCTATGAAGTCAGTAGACGGATTGGGAGGGCATGGGGGGTTCATGAGGCTCCTGATATCTCTGTAAATGGACGAAGGTCCAAGTCTTTAGATCCTGGTGCTTCCTATGGTTGTGAGACATGGACACTATCCGGTGATCTGAGAAGAAGACTGGACTTCTTCAGTACTGTGTCTCTTCAAAGAGTCCTTGGGTATTGCTGGTTTGACTTTGTGTTGCTCATGGATTCTCAAATGAGGAACATTACCTGCTTTGTGAGGGAGCGTCAGTTTTGGCACTACGGCCATGTGGAGCGATTAGCTGAGGGTGATCATCATTGTTGATGGCTGGACAGGTCAAGGGGACGCCCACGTAACACCTGGCTGAGGCAGATAGATGGTCATTTCCGGAGGGTGGAACTGAGCCATGTGTCTGCCTGGTTGCCAACCGAGATCTCAAGGTGTTTTGTCATGTGGTGGGTGCAGCAACACGCTGTACCAATGCATGCCCACCAACCTGACCTGACCTGACTGTTCCCTTGAGAATCTTCAGGGACTGCAGAGATTTTTTGTAGCCTTCCCCAGACCTGTGCCAATGTGATATTTTACTTTGTTATCCTTCATGCATTTGCAAAAATTTGTATAGTCCTGTTTTTAGTTTTGTTATTCTGCGGTTTTGAATGTTGCTTGATGAGGGGGAAAAAAATGAATGTTAATGATTTTAGCATAAGGCTGCAACCTAACAAAATGTGTAAAACGTGAACACTTCCTGAAGGCACTGTGTCGTCGTCTTCTTTTTTTGTCTGCTCCCAGAGCAGATCATCCGTCTCCATCTCTCCCTGTTTTTTTATATCACTTTCTGCCACACCGACTGCCTTCATGTCCTCCCTCACCACATCCCTAAACCTCATCTTTGGCCTTCCTCTTTTCCTCCTGCCTAACATTTCCATCCTCCACCTCCTTTTTCTGATGTACCCCCCTCATCTCTCTTCTGCACATGTCCAGATCGTCTCAGTCTCGCCTCTCTCACTGTCATACCTGTGTTGTCCCTCTCATTGCTAATCCTGTGTATCCTCAGAGTAAATCGTGGCATCTTCAACTCCGCCACTTCCAGCTCTGCCTCTTGTCTTGTCATCTGTGCCACAGTCTCCAAGCCACACAACATAGCTGGTCTCACTGCTGTCTTATAGTCTTTCCCTTTCAATCTTGCAGGTGCTCTTCAATCACAAATCACTCCTGACACTCTTCTCCACCCAGTCCACTCTTCCTGCACTCTCTTCTTCACCTCTCTGTTGCACTCTTCGATGCTATGGACTGTTGAACCCAAGTGTTTCAATTCATCTGCCTTCACCACCTCAGCTCCTTGCAGTCCATCACCTTCCCTCTCATTCACGCACATGTACTCCATACTGTCTCTCATTCCTCTTCTCTCCAGTGCATTCCTCCACCTCTCCAGGTTCATCTCAACCACAACAGATCACAATTTCACCCACAAGCATCACAGTCCATGGAGTCTCCTGTCTAACCTCATCACCATTACGGACTGGAAAGGGCTCAGAGCTGATCCTTGATGTAGTCCCACCCTCACCTTGAACCAGACTGTCATTTGCAATGCACCCCTCTGAAGGCACTGCACAAATTCACATACACAGTGATACAGATATACCCACATGCGTACACATATCTACACGTATACATATAACCACTGTGCCCTTAAAGGAGTACTAAATCTGCAGCCATATCAGTAATGATACATGGCACCTGCTTGATCCAATGCAGGGTTTCAAGTGGCTGGAGTGGTGGCAATCAGGAGGGAGTAGGGGCATTAGAGGCTTTAGGCCCTGATCTATTACACCCAGCCTCCAGATCTGTTTCATTTTTTAAGAATGTACAAGAATGATCTTGGTAAATCCTTGATCCTTTTGTGGATTCTATTTGATTCAGCTCCTGATAAATGTGCGAAAGGCCAAGGGGGAGCCACACTTCAGAATTCTATAAAACATACATGGGGCACAAGGCAGGAGCAATCACCCGGACGGGGTGCCAGTCCTTCACAGGGTGAACACACTCACACATACAAATAAACTAGCATGTCCAATCCACCTATTCTGCATGTCTTTGGACTGTTGGGGGGGAAACCCATAAAGACACAGAGTACATTAGAGGGTCAGCTCAGGTTGGGAGACAAAGCCAGAGAGGCAAGATTGCATTTCATCTGTTGGAACCACAAATTCAATGTTACGTTACAGAATGCTTTCCAACAGATGGTGCACTGCCAACATTAATGCAAAGGTCTACATCAATCACTTAAATCTCAACCCATCTTAGACGGGAGAGAAAATACAAACTCCACCCAGGGAGGACCCCAGGTGTCCACCAAGTGTCTGTGTATCTCTCTGTTTGTCCATCCAGTTGCTTTGTCTTTGTCATTTAAACAGATGGCACAGCACAAACATTTTTAGTAATAAAATGCTTGGCATTTGTCAATCCACTAGATGGCATATCACAAACTTTTGTAGTAGTGCATTGCGTAACTACAAATATCTGTGATGCAACATTAAAAAATACATTCCAGCAGATGGCGCACTGCAAATGTAAACACTGAGGTCTACATGGACTATTTAAATCTCTGCCTATCTTATAATACTGGCACAGCTAGTCCAGACTAATACAAGGATAAGTGTCTGTCTGGTTGCTATGTCTCTGTCATCCCAACAGACGGAGCATCATAAACATTTTCATTAATAAAATGCATTGTATTTGTTATTGCAATACATGGAGAATCACAAACTTATGTAGTAATTCACTTTATTACTAAAAATGTTTATAATTTGCCATGTGGGTGGCACGGCTAGTCCACCTTAATAAAAGGATAAGTGTCTGTCTGGTTTCTGTGTCTCTGTCATTCCAACAGATGGTGCCTCGCAAACATTTTTAGCAAACAAATGCTTTGTATTTGTTATTGCAATACATGGTGAATCACAAACTTTTGTAGTAATTCACTTTATTACTAAAAATATTTATGATGTGCCATCTGTTGAAATAATAAATGCAATGCATTTTATTACTACAGGCATTACAAAATACTGTACTTTCCAACAGATGGTGCACTGCAAACATTAATGCAAAGGTCTAAATTGATCACTTACATCTCAACCCATCTTAGATGGGTGGCACAGCTAGCCCACCTTAATAAGAGGATAAGTGTCTGTGTGTCTGTCCAGTTGCTGTGATCATAATAAATGGATCAGTTGTCTGTGTGCTCATCTGCGTGTCTGTCATTGCAACAGATGGCACATCACAACATTTATAGTAATGAAATGCTTTGCATTTTTCATTTTAACAGACGGTGCATCACAAACATTAATGCTAAGGTCTACATTGATCATTTAACTCTCAACCCTTCTTAGATGGGTGGCACAGCTAGTCCACCTTAATAAAAGGATAAGTGTCTGTCTAGTTTCTATGTCTCTGTCATTCCAACAGACGGTGCATCACAAGCATTTTCAGTAATTAAATGCATTGCATTTATTATTGCAATACATGGCACATCACAAACCTTTGTAGTAATGCACACTATTACTACAAATGTTTATGATGTGCCATTTGTTGAAATGACAAAATGCAATGTATTTTATTACTACATGCATTACAAAATACTGTACTGTACTTTCCAACAGATGGTGCATCACAAACATTAATCTTGATTTTACTAATCCCATACCAAGTGGCACATATCAGGGACATATGCATTGCATGGTGTGCTGCAAACATTAACACCGAGGCCTACATCGCTCACTTAGATTTCAGACGGCAGCACAGCAGGTGTATGAATGAATAATACAAACCCAGTGGACATGACACCAGTACCCAACGTAGACTAGACCTTCACACCTACATGCGTGTGCACAGACCCCATATTTGTACATTCTGCCTTTTTTAAGGTACAACAGCCGAGTTGAAGCAGATGCTCGAGCTTCTAGTGCTCACAAAAAAAAAGAAGTGAAAATGTGCATTTCATGGAATATTGTGGATCCATTAATATGAAAATGTAAAAAAATAGGGCAATTAAAAGATTATTCGTGAGCCATTAAATTTGCACTTTTAAAAAGGAACCATGTTCCATTAATTAAAAAAATGTTAAGTTACATTCCACCTTAGCTTGATTTTTTGCTTTCTTTTTTTTTTTTTAAAGGAAAAACAGCCCTCACCCACCGACACCCCCTGCCCCCCCAAGTACCGGAGACTCAATTTAATAGAAAAGACTCCGTACCACACACCATGCAAGGCATGTAATTAAATGTCTTCACGCAGAATTAACTTGCAGATCAGGTATAATGAGCACATTAGTAATAGAGGTTATGGGAGGGTGGCAGCAAAGCAGTGCCCCCCCATATCCCCCTCAAAGAACTGACAGACGCTACGTCACGACTCACGCTGGAGCATTGCAGAAGTAGTGTAGTAGTTGAAAGGCACTTTGGCCACCATGTAATCCTCGGAGAGCTGCGACACTTTGTCCGAGACGAGGATGGTTTTCCCCACGCCGGCGTTTCCAACCAGCATGATCGGCTTTCCTTTGTCCACAAGCAGGTCCACAAAGTATCTCAGGCAAACAGTCTCAGCAGTATGGACGAGGATAGTCTGGAAAAAAAACAAAAAACAGAGGCAGGTGAGAGATGGAGCAAAACCACCACGATGCTCTTCAGCTGACACTCTTAATGGGTCCCCCACTCAATGGCTTCTGTATTTAACTGGCAGGTTAGGTGGCTCAGTTAGGGTTGTGGGGATTGAACTGGCCAGTGAGGCCAGGCTCTGTTCCAAAAGCTGAAATTTAAAGGCCCTAAACACCAGGCGCCATATACAGAATAACTGGCACAGGCTAGAAAATGACATTCGATTTACAGGCACTGTGCTCGCTTGGTTTAGTTCTTATTTATCAAATCAATTCCAATATGTACAGAAATCTGCTGACAGGACTCCATCATTATACACAGAAGTGACATATGGTGTCCTGCAGGGCTCAGTACTCGGACCTTTACTGTTTTCACTTTACAGGCTTCCACTGGGACCTCTCATTAGGAAACATGATGTTAATTTTCACTCGTACGCAGATGACACCCAGTTATACCTTTCTTTTAGAGCAAATGAAGTTTCTTCAATGCCTTTAATTAGTTGTGTTAGTGAATTAAAGGAGCGGATGAATGAGAACTACTTGTCTTTAAACACAAATAAAACAGAGATGTTAATTATTGGAGGGAATGACGCTGATCACAACAATATTCTCTCATCATTTAACTCAGTTGGAATCCCCATTAATTTTACTGAATCAGCCCACAATCTCGGAGTTCTCTTTGACTCTAGCATGTCATTTAAAGTGCACAATACAAAGTTGTCCAAATTGTGTTTCTTCCATCTTAAAAATGTTGGGAAATTAAGGCACTTTCTAAATAAACGGGATTCTGAGAAATTAATTCATGCATTTATTTCTAGTAGGATTGACTACTGCAATGCAGTGTTCACTGGCTGTTCAAACTGTTCTTTATACAGCCTCCAATTAATCTAAAATGTTGCTGCAAGAATTATTACAAAAACAAGAAAATATGAACACATAACTCCAGTTCTTAAATCCTTACACTGGCTCCCAGTTAAGTTTAGGGCAGATTTCAAAATCCTCCTTTTAACATATAAAGCATTAAATGGCCAAGGTCCGGCTTATCATGACTTACAAACCAGAGCGCACATTAAGATCTCCAGATGCCGGTCTCCTTAGGATTCCAAGGATTGATAAAATAACAGTAGGAGGTCGAGCTTTTAGTTACAGTACCCCTAAACCGTGGAGTGGTCTGCCTTCTACAATAAGAGATGCCCCATCGGTCTCAGCCTTTAAATCCCGGCTGAAGACTCACAACTTCAGTTTAGCACACCCTGACTAGAGCTGCTGATTTACTGTACAGACTGCATCTCTGTGGTTAGCCATTAGCACTAAAACATAAGTAACATGATAGTTAGAATTTGTTACTAACCCTCACCAATTCCCTTTCTCTTCTCGGTACTCAAATGTGGCACTTGGTGCCACGGCCCATCTGCCAAGTTGTTTTGCCTGTCTAAGGTAAAGTCATCTCTGATGGAGGATCGCAGGAATCATGGGAAGAGGGGTCCTTTCATCGGATTGGCTGTCTCAGCTGTGGAATGGCCAGTGGGGGAGGCAGCTTGATGGCTGAGGTCTCCAGGACTCTGAACAAATCTAAATTGTATTCTGTGATGTCATCTACTTTCTATTACACTATTATATTGTATTGATGATTACAGTACTTGCGTTCTGTTCTGTGTATTGTGTTGTATTTACCCCCCTTTTTATGACACCCACTGTACGCCCAACCTACCTGGAAAAGGGGTCTCTCACTTCCATTTTTTTCCCTACTAAGGTTTTTCTTTGGGAGTTTTTCTTTGTCTTCTTAAGAGAGTCAAGGCTGGGGGGCTGTCAAGAGGCAGGGCCTGTTAAAGCCCATTGTGGCACTTCTTGTGTGATTTTGGGCTTTACAAAAATAAATTGTATTGTATTGTAATGTATAATAAAAATGTAAACACACTGCATCATCAGTGTGTTATCGTCTCTAGGAACCCCAAGGAATGCACCAGGGATACACTAGCATTGTTAAAACAACGCGCAGATGACATCGACAAAGGCACTATATGACATGAGCACATCCCAGGTGTGCAGTTGAGCTCTAGTTATGGACAGCCCAGACTCCTGCAACTCCTAACTGTGCTACCAAGACCCCTGCAGATTATTCAAAACACAGCGGCACATCTTGTGTCCAACCAGCCGAGACGTGCACATGTCACCCCTCACTTCAAACCACTACATTAGCTACCTGGAGCACAAATTGGGTGCAAATCCCTGATGTTTGCCTACAGTGTAGTCAGTGGGTCAGCACAGATGTATATGGAGGCACTTGAGAGGTCCCCTGCCACTGAGGTCTGTTAATACCACCTCTACATGGCATCATGTCTCAATCCAGACTTTTCTCTTGTATAGCCGACTAACTGCCCACCTGCAGGGCCATCTTAATGAATAGGCATGCTAGGCAGTTGCCCGGGGACCCTTCATTTTTTCTGATGCCTAAGTATGTTTCTGCTTTGCTATCAAAACAGGGGGCCCAGTGCTCTACTTTGCCCAGGGGCCTATGATGCTGTTAAGACGGCCCTGCCCACCTCCATCAAATCCACTGACTCCCTTAGCAATCCTATCTGAAGTTTCGTTCTGTGGAGATCTTTCTAGTTGAACATGGTCTTGATGCAAGGCTCTTTGGAGCTAAGGAAAGAGAAATGAGTCTTGTGTCACTCTGTTTGGTTTGGAGATCTTCGCTTGTGATGGTCAAGTCTGTATCTTTGCCCTCCAGCGATTGTTTCAAAATAATTTCCACACTGATGTTTTCGTGATTATGTCAACCACTTTTGTAAATCAGTTTGGATAAAGACATGTCTGCTAAGTGAGGAAATGTAAGTCTAACTGATCCACTCGCCCACCCTAGAAACACCCAAATTCTGCCCTCCAACTCAAATCTCAGTCTCTTAAATATGTCTGAATTCATGAACATCCTCAATGCAGAGATGAGAAGTCCAGAAGATGGAACTGAATGAGGCCAACCTCCATCCACCATATCTACAGCTAAACTGTGTGATGCCAAAGAGAAGCCACTTCCATTTACGATGTCCTCTGTACGACATATGATTAAGTTGCATATAAACTAGTATTTCCTCTGAGATTTTTCTATTATTTCAGGGGATCAGCTTGAAGAAGACCAACAAAGAGGTTAGGAGCATGTGCTGATAGCACGTTGTTGCACCGACAACACGACGAACCACCTGGTTTGGGACCCGAGTGCAGCAGGTGACACTTCAGCACCATACTGGAAGAGTGTGAGGTTTATTTACGGTGGCAGGATTAGCACTCCAGCCACTGTAAATAAACTCCCAGGTTTTCCTGGTAAATTCGAGGACCTGCTAGCAGGGCTGGATACAGATTAACACCATCCCCAGGATGGAACAATTGCAGGTTAAGGGCCTTGCTTAAGGGCCGAACAGAGTAAAGTCACTTCTGGCATTTATGGGATTCAAACCGGCAAACCTCTGATTACCAGTGCAGATCCCTAACTCAGAGCCACCGCTCCACCCTAGACCCACCAAGGACAGAAAAAAAATTAGTAACTGCTTGAATATCCAGCACTCACTGGATTTTTAATTCAACTCTACCTTCTCTAGCTAGACATGGGAGGAGTTGGTTCAGTCCAACTCCACTCCCTGGATTTTTATTTCAACTCTACTAACTGTCCCTAGACATGGGAGGAGTTGGATTAGTTCAACTCCACCCCCTGGATTTTTAATTCGACTCTACTGTCGCTGGACATGGGAGGAGTTGGATCAGTTCAACTCTGGATTTTTAATTCGACTCTACTAACTGTAGAGTTAGTCCAACTCCACCCCCTAGATTTTGTATACGATTCTACCAGCTGTTACTAGATATCTGTCCAACTCCACTCTCTGGACATTAGATTCGACTCTACCCCACTATAGCTAGACATGAGAGGAGTTGGTTCAGTCCAGCTCTACTCCATGGACTTTAAATTTGACTCAGCCTCACTGTAGCTAAACATGGGAGGATTTGGTTCAGTTCAACTCCACCCCCTGGATTTTTAATTTGACTCTACAAATTGTTGTTAGACATCAGTCCAACTCCACCCTCTGGACATTACGAGGTGTGATCCAAAAATATGGTGAATGTTTAAATAAAAAAAATGATTACAGTAAAAGACACATTGCCATTAATTCCCCTCAAAATACACTCCCCTCGCTTCGAACACACTTATTCCATCGTTCTTGCCACTTTCTGAAGCAATTCTCTTTTGTTAGTATCTTTAATTACTACAATCATTTTTTTTTTATTTAAACATTCACTGTATTTTTTGATCACATCGCGTAGATTCGACTCTACCCCACTATAGCTAGAATGAGAGGAGTTGGTTCAGTCTAACTCTACACACTAGATTTTTAATTTGGCTCTACCAACTGTTGCTAGACATCAGTCCAACTCCACCCTCTGGACATTAGATTTGACACACCCCCACTAAATAGCTAGACATGGGAAGAGTTGGTTCTGTCCAAGTCCACCCCCTAGACATTGGATTGGACTCAACCAACTGTAGGTTGACATGGGCACAGTTGGACCAGTCTGACTGCCCCACATGGACTCTGAAGATTTCATACAAATGTTGGCTATTACTGTCTTAAGAGAAGAAGGCAAACTGAATCTGACAAGGACAGAAGAAGATGGGGAAGGCCCAGATAAAGAACTGCATAAGGCTGGGGTTATACTTCACGCGATGCATGCTGCAGCGGACACTCCTGCTACGCAAGCATTGTACTGTTTATACTTGCGTGTGTACTTTACAAAAATCTGGAGGAATCCACCAGGTGGCAGTGTGAGAAATTATCACAGTGAGAACAGGTTCGGCTTCGCTGTGTTGTGAATTGCCTGGAACACCCATTAAATTCAGATGATACCTTACCGCAATATCTCTGAAAAGTATGTTTAATGATTAAATCCATCAGTCCAAGGGTTTGTCCATTTCAGATAGCATTGGGCAAGAGGCAGAAACAATCCCTGGACGAGGCATCAGCTCATCGCAAGGTGAATACAAACACTCACACACACTAGCATCATTTTAGTGTCACCAAATCTGCATGTCTTTGGAAGGAAACCAGAGCACACGGAGGAAACCCAGCAGGAAAACATGGAAACTCCTGGCAGGGAGCACCAGCGACGTGACTCCCTGCAAGACAGCAGTGCTACCGCTCCGCCACCGTGTCACCCCCATGTGTGTAATCATTAACAGTATTCATTATTTAAATGAAATTAACGATTTATCCGTAACATATAACATACATACTTTAATACATTTCATCATGAAAGTGATATCAAGTATAAATCTAAGGATTTTAAATGTGCAGAGAGTTGGAATATCAGACATTTAATGTGCTCGATGTGGCGATCTATAGCTGGCGATCCGCTGCTCTCTGGATGGAAGCCATAGAAAAAAAGACGGTATGTGAGACTTTTAAAATGTATCGTCTCATTACGATCGGGAATATGAGATGCTTGAATATAAAAGCACCACGAATACATCTGTATGTCTGCATTTTGCTTCACCACATCGAACCATTCATCAAACATCGAAGCGCGCACACCGATCTCATAGGATCCACAAAGCTTTCTGTCACATGTAGATAGTAACCAGAGACTCTGACCTCACATTCCAACTTTTAGCACACTGCACCCCCCCGACTTTTTGCTGGTACTACAACTTGCACACACGTCGCGTTAATTTCTGAGGACCTGCTCAGAGGACGCATCAAATAAGCGGTGAGAACGCATGGCAGCCATGATGCGGGCGCGTACACGTTCTGAGCGTGAAGTATAAACGAGCCCAAAGAGGAGTAGGAAATCAGAGTCTGTAGTTTGAGAAGCAAACACCTTACATGTCCTCAGTCGGCTTCTTCATCGAATACACTCCAAATACAAGTGTCGTCTGCAATTGAGAAAAGGCGACTCAAGACATCCCTGCAATGATTACTCCATTTTATGCGTGTAGTTTTCTTTAATGTTGGGTTTTTGCATGTGAAGGATCTCATTTTGATGCTGGTTGAGAAATTTGTCTTGAATGTGAAAGTCTGTTTTCTTTACTGCATTAAATGTTATAGTTTAGAGACACGGGTGGAACAGATCAGTGACTGCGACGGTCACAATTGCTTGGTTTTGGAGAGTGGCACTATAAATATGGCATAACTTGAATTCTCTTTTATCCCCTTGCTGGATATAAAACCTCTTTCTCTTTAGTGCTAGTCAGCTTTATTTTGAAGGAGGCCCTAGGATTTCATTTTAGTTTTCCGGTTTTGACGTCTATGATGCGTTTTGCTCTTTTGATCTTGGTGCTTGGTTTCGCTTTGACTTTCTGGAATCTTCCTCATTTTTTTAAAATCTCCTGGTCGTTTTCCCACAATAATAACCCTCAGCACACTGAATGTTATAAAAATCTCAACTTTTATTTCAAGAGATCTCAAATGCACTCTAAGATGTCTTTAAATCAGCCTGAGCTCATTTCAAGACATCCGAACATCATTTTCCAGAGGTCTCAAAATGACGTCATGTTTAAGCTGGGGTATCTTTTCCTAGCCTAGGTTTAAATTTCTTTTTTTGGGTCTTTTTTGTTGGGTATGACGTTAATCTGCATCCAGCCCTACAAGCAGGATCTCCAACTTGCAGTGAAAACCCTGGGGGTTGGTAACAGGATTGGCACTCCAGACACTAAAAAACCTCACACTCTTCAGGGTGGTGCTGCGGGGTCACCCGCTGCACAACTGCACTCGGATCTTAATCTGGGTGGTCTGTCATGTGATGGGTGCGGCAACGCGATGTAATCAGTAAAAAGCTCCCAACCTCTCTCTCTCTCCTCTTTGTTGATTATTGCTTCAATAATTCCTTTTGTTGTCTAGTTAAGTATATTTAGCTTTATTATATCCTGTTTTATGTTTTTTGTCTACGTATTCTTGGCCAGTTTAATTATATTTGCCTATTACAGTGGAACCTCGGTTCACGATCGTAATTCGTTCCAAAACTCTGGTCGCAACCCGATTCAGTCGTGACCCGAAGTCATTTCCCCCATAGGATTGTATGTAATGTGGAACCGACCCGGACACAGACAGGCGGACATGTTGTTTCTCAACCAGCACACGTTTATTTACAATGTTTACAATTATTTAAATTGGTCACACAGACCCAAATAATGGTCACTCAGACACAGTCACGTGCACAATCCCCAAATTACTCAGTCCTGGCCATAAATGCCTCTCTTCGGGCCGCCTCCACACCTCCTCTGTGCTTCGTCCTGCCTCCTCCCGAGTCCAGCGCTCAATGAATGGAGAACGGCCCCTTTTATGCAGTCCCCGTATGAGCCCCAGGTGTTCCCGGCATTCCTCCCTTGGCCACGCCCTAGCGTGGCGGAAGTGCCGGCTGTCCTCCCGGCAGCTCCCCGGGTGTCTCCCAAAGTCTTCCCCCCAGCACTTCCTGGTGTGGCGGAAGGCACCTCTTGGCGGTGACCACGGGCCCCTACAGGGTAGGGCTTCCATGTCCTCAACCCGTGGCCCCCAGAGCAACCAGGAAGGCGGCCCCCGCGTGATCCTGGGTGGGCTTTGACCCTCTTCCCGTCCCTCACGACGTCCCGGCCGGGTCGTTGCCGCTGGCATCCCTGACAGTAAATGCAATTAATCCGTTCCGGACCGTACGAGCAATATGTAAATATATTTTTTTTTAAAGATTTTTAAGCACAAAAATAGTTAATTATACCATAGAATGCACAGTGTAATTGTAAACTAAATGTAAAAACATTGAATAACACTGAGAAAACCTTGAACAACAGAGAAAACTAACCTTGCAGTCTCTTTTAAAACAAGCCCGGTGCATTCTTTAACTCCCTTCTCGCACTCTATCTCTCTCTCTCTTTTGCTGCACAGGGAGAGACTGAACACGTGCGGAAATCATCTGCGTGTACGAACCGGGAGGGAAACTGGCTTGTTTGTCACCCGAGTGTGTGGTCGTGAACAGATGCAAAAGTTTGGCGAACTTTTTGGTCGTAACCCGATTTGTACATGTTCTGAGACGTTCGTGACCCGAGGTTCCACTGTATTTAGTTTCTATGTGGGTAATCTTGGTCTCTGATGTTCACTGTGTTTTGTGGGTGAACCCTCAGGAGGCGGGGCCATCACAACCTCACTGCCAGGAGCTGCCCCATATCCTATAAAGGCAGGCAGGCAGGTAGGCAGGGAAAGCAGCTTCCATGAGGTTCATTGAATGCACTTCAGTGGAGGAGACTTTTGCATCGTTTTGAGTTTTGCTTTTATTTCAGTTTGCCTGGAAATTTTGCCTGTCTTTGGATTTCGATTACTGGTTCGACCTTTTTTCCATTATTGTTAATGTATCCTGTTTTGTTTTTTTTAAAATAAAGATTCTTTTTATTGCACTTTCATACACAAGCCAGGTAATCTCTTGAATATTTTTGGGTACTTTGCTATTGTTTTAGTGCTATTTCGCCTAGTTGTAATGGTGAGTAATATTTGGCATATCAACTAATAAATTTATTTGAAATTAAGGTTTAATGATATCTAATCTGCGGTGGACTGGCGCCCTGCCCAGGGTTTGTTTCCTGCCTTGCACCCTGTGCTGGCTGGGATTGGCTCCAGCAGACCCCCCGTGACCCTGTAGTTAGGATATAGCGGGTTGGATAATGGATGGATGGATGATATCTAATTGTAAAAATAATCTGGTAGTAACAAAGCCAGATACACTTATTTTTGTGTATTATTATATGGTAAATGGCCTGTATTTGATATAGCGCCTACTAGAGTTCAAGAACCCCCCTAGGCGCTTCACAACACAACAGTCATTCACCCATTCACACGCTGGTGATGATAAGCTACTTTGTAGCCACAGCTGCCCTGGGGCGCACTGACAGAGGCGAGGCTGCCTAACACTGGTGCCACCAATCCTTCCGACCACCACCAGCAGGCAAGGTAGGTTAAGTGTCTTGCCCAAGGACACAACAGCTGCATTCTCATGCCGGGAGTGAACCTGCGACCCTCCAATTGCTGGACAACCCGCTCTACCGACTGAGCTACTGCTGTCCTATATACGAGGGACAGTCAAAAGGTTTGCAGAATTGTGATATAGCAGGAGAGTGAGAGATCAGATTGTTGTGAAGGAGAGCGCAGCACATCTGTAGACCAGTTACGACAGGTCTGGATTGGTTTTGGCGTGTAGTATTGTTTTAATTACCGTTTGAGTTAGATGCATGTGTAGTCATTCGGCGAAGTGTCGCAGTTTGAACAACAAGTTCATGTGCAAATTGGGCAAGTCAGCTTCAGATATGCTTACACTTTTGTAAGAGGGTGTGAGCCGGAGGGCTGATCGCACCCCAAATAGAGACAAACGCCCCTGGGAAAATCACAAACCCTGAAACACTGACTACCCTCACATTGCTCCTTATCCTTGCACTATAACGCGTAATACAAGCCTCGCGCGGTACTCCGCCGACTTATAAGCCTTGCAGCGCCTGTTAGTTTTGGAATTGATTGTTTGCTTTTATCTCCCTCTGCTCCTAGCGGAACTGTCATCTCTGACTTGTCATGGATCACGTTTGAGCTCATGTGTTTGCGGTGTCTGAATAAAAACCCTTTTTGTTTCTACGACCTCCTGTGTCTCTGTGCAAATCTGTGACCCAAGCGTGACAAGAGATACACTTGAAGATATCTGAAAAGACAGAAAGTCCCTTTGAAAGAACGGGAATGCTTACAGGAAGTGATCTCAAGATATATGGAAATCATTTTTAAGTATCTTAACAAAGCATGCCAGGCCAAATTGAGATATCTAAAAAATGTATTTGAGATGTCTTGAGATGCACTTTAACAAATATTAAAATATATTTCAGATATCTTCATATGGATGAGAAGCTATTTTGAGATGTCTGCTGTAAGGCGAGTTGTAATGATGTCAAATTAATTTGTAATAGTTTCTAAAATGTATATTACAGTACAGGTATACCATTTCTCACCTTTTTCAATATATTAAGAATTACATATTTTTATATTTTGGAAAATATATTGCATTATACAAAAAAGGCAAAAATGTGCATACTTTACAATACATTTTCAGCTAAATGCTTGATATTGTAATACATTTAAAGTACTTTAAAGCATAATATATGTGGCCTGCAGAGGGCGCTCCTGCTGCCCAAACCCGACACAGACGCAGGACACAAGTTCAACGCACACGTTTTTTTTTTTTTTCTTTTTCCTCGTGGGAAACGCCTTCCCTCATTTCCCACCTGTACTGTACAGCACAATCCCAAGCACTAATAAACACTTTAGCACAGCACTCTCTTTTCTCTTAGTCTTTCTCCACTTCTCCTCCTGGCAAGCTTTGTCCTCCACCTCCCGACTCTTGGCTCCTGGACTAAAGGCGACTGGCTCCTTTTATAGGGCACCCGGAAGTGCTCCAGGTGTCTGGTGATCTCCTTCTGGCAGCACTTTAGGGTGTGGTCCTGCAATGCCCCCTGGCGTCCTGAAAGCAAATCCAGTAGGGCTGCTCCAAACTCTAACTCCCGAAGGGCCTTGTGGGAGTCCAATGCACCGCTGCAACCCCGGGGATGCGCTCTAACGTCCCAGGGGAGGGAATGCCCTGAATATGCTCTCTCTTCCGGTCCTACCACTATATAGGCGTCCCAGCTGGGCAAGGGCCCCAGTCATACGTCACAATACCCATATAGGCAGTAATATATATTTTTTTTAACTCTTTCAGGGCTGATGTTGACTTTCCTCAAAATTCAGGGGTAAAACGATACTTGGCTGTAAACTGTGAAAAAACTCGCCCTTACATTTTAGTTCGACTCTTTGGTTGAAGGAAAGTTAAGTTGCTTTGTTGATTTGTCCTCGATTCTCTGCTCATGCATGAGTAGTGAAGAGCAAACAGCCTCTAAAATGGCATCAACATCTGGTGAGACAAAAGCAAATGTGCAAAGCAAAATACTCCATGGATGTTTTACGTATTATCGCTGAATCGGACTTTGACTTTTTGGACTCTGAGTTTAGTGCAAGTAATCTGGAGATGGTTATCGAAAATGAAAGTGAGGTACCAGCATCAGCCTATCGGTCCCCAGCTGATCGTGGTGCTGAACATGTTCGTGTAGCTGATACGCCTACAGCAGCGTTCGCCTAGACAGACCATCACTTACGATGACAAGAGGTACAAACCATATTGCGTCACACTGCGACTGCCACCATCTGCCTACCAGAGAGGTAGCCGGCCCGCCGTGCATTCTTGCTGGTCATCGAGCTGCCCCTGCACAGCCACTGCTGTCAGAGATGCCGACCAGGCGCCAACAGCAGCCACAGCACATACAGTGGCAACAGACATTTTATGTTGATGTACAGTATGTAAGAAACCAGTGCATTGTGTGCTTTTCAGAAAACCGAGTTTTTTGGAAAAAATATTCAGCCTTCAAAGAGATAAAAATATATTTCACATGTATTTCATTTATGTAAGCCATTGACATACACACGAGCCCAGGGAGTGTCTCACAATTATTGGTGGGGTGAAACACGGAGGGGAGAGAGGCAGGGTAACACCACAGAATGGAGCAGAAGGCACCGGAAACTGACTGACATCACTTCCAGGACTGACACCACTAGCCCCGCCTCTTCTTTATTTTTGTGATACGGTGCCTTTTCATTGAGAACACCTACCCAAGATGCATTGTACTTGTAATACAAATGTGATTGGATACTTGGCAGGCTTAGGCGACCCTGTTTAAGACTACTATGTGAATTCATATCATCATCATCCATCCAACTTATTGCCACACTCTTAAAAATACCATTTCTCTAATGGTGCTGTAAGAGCCAATCTTAGAAAGTTTATGCTTTAAGTTAAACTCAAATTATTCTTTGCTTAATTTGAATAGGGAGTTTGCATGTTCTCCCCTTGTCTGTGTGGGGTTCCTCCAGGTACTCCAGTTTCCTCCCACAGTCCAAAGACTTGCAGGTTAGGTGCACTGGCGATCCTAAATTGTCCCTAGTGTGTGCTTGGTGTGTGTGTGTGTGCCCTGTGGTGGGCTGGCGCCCTGCCCGGGGTTTGTGTCCTACCTTGCGCCCTGTGTTGGCTGGGATTGGCTCCAGCAGACCCCCGTGACCCTGTAGTTAGGATATAGCGGGTTGGATAATGGATGGATTAACTCTTTCAGGGCTGATGTTGACTTTTGTCGAAATTCAGGGGTAGAGGACGGTAATCGACTGTAAACTGAGACAAAACTCGCCCTTTTTAGTTCAACTCTTTTTGCTTGAAGTTACGTAGCTCTGTTGATTTGACCTTGATTCCCTGCACACGCATGAGTAATGAAGAGCAAACAGCCTCTAAAATGGCATCGACATCTGGTGAGAGACTAAAGCAAATGTGGCAAGTAAAATACTCCATGGATGTTTTACGTATTATCACTGAATGTGACTCTGACTTTTGAGACTCTTGAGTTTAATACAAGTGATCTGGAGATGGATATCAAAAACATTCAAAACTCGACTTGATGTTATTTTAGAAGAATGAATTGCCTTTAATTCACTATTGGCATGTAGACTTGTCCTTCTCAACTGCCAGAATCCCAGCTGACCTCTGTTAAGTCAGGGGGTAACTGATGTTACTTGAAATTGGAAAAAATCTAATTATCTCTTAGAGGATGTGAGCAAAACTTTTTAAAAACCAGGCAGGACCTAATCAATAACATTTTAGAATAAGCATTTAAACTGAAGAAGTGGATTCTGTTCCCTTATTTATTTTAATTATTTTTATCCATTTATCTACAGGGTGGGCCATTTATATGGATACACCTTAATAAAATGGGAATGGTTGGTGATATTAACTTCCTGTTTGTGGCACATTAGTATATGTGAGGGGGAAACTTTTCAAGATGGGTGATGATCATGGTGGCCATTTTGAAGTCGGCCATTTTGGATCCAACTTTTGTTTTTTTCAATAGGAAGAGGGTCATGTGACACATCAAACTTATTGGGAATTTCACAAGAAAAACAATGGTGTGCTTGGTTTTAACGTAACTTTATTCTTTCATGAGTTATTTACAAGTTTCTGACCACTTATAAAATGTGTTCAATGTGCTGCCCATTGTGTTGGATTGTCAATGCAACCCTCTTCTCCCACTCTTCACACACTGATAGCAACACCGCAGGAGAAATGCTAGCACAGGCTTCCAATATCCGTAGTTTCAGGTGCTGCACATCTCGTATCTTCACAGCATAGACAATTGCCTTCAGATGACCCCAAAGATAAAAGTCTAAGGGGTCAGATCGGAGACCTTGGGGCCATTCAACTGGCCCACGACGACCAATCCACTTTCCAGGAAACTGTTCATCTAGGAATGCTCGGACCTGACACCCATAATGTGGTGGTGCACCATCTTGCTGGAAAAACTCAGGGAACGTGCCAGCTTCAGTGCATAAAGAGGGAAACACATCATCATGTAGCAATTTCGCATATCCAGTGGCCTTGAGGTTTCCATTGATGAAGAATGGCCCCACTATCTTTGTACCCCATATACCACACCATACCATCAATTTTTTGTTCCAACAGTCTTGGAGGGATCTATCCAATGTGGGTTAGTGTCAGACCAATAGCGGTGGTTTTGTTTGTTAACTTCACCATTCACATAAAAGTTTGCCTCATCACTGAACAAAATCTTCTGCGTAAACTGAGGGTCCTGTTCCAATTTTGTTTTGCCCATTCTGCAAATTCAGTGCGCCGATCTGGGTCATCCTCGTTGAGATGCTGCAGTAGCTGGAGTTTGTAAGGGTGCCATTTGTGAGTAGCTAATATCCGCCGAAGGGATGTTCGACTAATGCCACTCTCCAGTGACATGCGGCGAGTGCTACGCTGTGGGCTCTTGCTGAATGAAGCTAGGACAGCCACTGATGTTTCTTCATTAGTGACAGTTTTCATGCGTCCACATTTTGGCAAATCCAACACTGAACCAGTTTCACGAAACTTAGCAAGCAGTTTGCTAACTGTAGCATGGGAGATGGGTGGTCTCGTAGGGTGTCTTGCATTGAAATCTGCTGCAATGACCCGGTTACTGCGTTCACCAGACATCAACACAATTTCTATCCGCTCCTCACGTGTTAACCTCTGCGACATGTCAATGGCTGTAAACAAAGAGAAACTTGTAAATAACTCATGAAAGAATAAAGTTACGTTAAAACCAAGCACACCATTGTTTTTCTTGTGAAATTCCCAATAAGTTTGATGTGTCACATGACCCTCTTCCTATTGAAAAAACAAAAGTTGGATCCAAAATGGCCGACTTCAAATGGCCACCATGGTCACCACCCACCTTGAAAAGTTTCCCACTTCACATATACTAATGTGCCACAAACAGGAAGTTAATATCACCAACCATTCCCATTTTATTAAGGTGTATCCATATAAATGGCCCACCCTTGTATATATATATGTTCCTCATTGGTCAACTAAAAATACTGTGGGGTGAAATCAACCCTAACCCACCTCCTTCTGGGTAGGGTGAGGGTGATCTTGCGGTCTTCTATCCACGTTATCATCCAGTTGACACTCGGGACGACCACCAGAGGGCGAACTGGAGCAGAATTCCAGAATTCTGTATGTTTGAGCAGCACTGCACTTCCCTGTTGCTTTTCAAATTAAGTAGAGTTGGCCAGTTCAGATCGTCAACTGGATGATAACATACATACAAGACCACAAGACGAGCACATAAGTGACTATTTATTGTTAAATTATTTTTATTTTTAAACTTGTGTATTTTTTTAATTATATTTTTCTCAAACAATTAAAAGAAATAAAACACTTTATTTTTCCTCCCAGACAACACTGGGTAATTCAGCTAATTTATGTATATATTTACTTATTTTTCCTACCATTGGAGGTTTTACTCTATTGGCCTAGCTCTCTTTCTCATGGGTGTGGGTTGATTTGGTTTGAACTTAGTTTTGTAAAAAAATTTGACTTGCTTGTATGGAAGGTTATTTGCTTTTAATAAATTCAAAAAAAATAAAAAAAAAAATAACAAATTAAGTGGATAGGCCTGGGGAGCTTTGTTGGGCTGAATGGCCTGTTCTCGTCCAGATTGTCCTAATGTTCTAATGATTGGTCATCATTTAGAAAGGCTCACATGTGTCCCTGTGTGTAGAAGTTCCCACAATTCACAATGCATGTCAGGACAAAGAAACAAGCCATGAAGTCCAAGGAGCTCTCTGTAGACCTCCATGATCAGGTTGTGGTGAGTCACAGATCAGGGTAAGGGGGTCAAACCGTTTCTAAATATCTGGTTGTTCATAAGAGCACAGCGGCCTCAATAATAAGTTTGGAACCACCAGGACTCTTCCTAGAGTTGGCCATCCAGCCAAACTGAATAACCAGGCAGGAAGGACCTCGGTCAGGGAGGTGACCAGGCACCAAATGGTCACTGTAGCAGAGTTTCAGCAGTCCTCTGCTTTGTTTATAGTAGAAGGGCTAGAGACCAAAAGGCCTTTGAAGGTTTAAATGACTCTGAGAGCAGGAGGATGGAGTTTTCTGGTCTGATGAGATAAAACGTGAACTCTTTGGGCAGAACTCCAAGGCACTGCTCATCACCGGCGTAATGCCATCCCTACAGTGAGGTATAGTGGTGGCAGCCGCACAATCACAGAGAGGTCTTTAAAGAAAATCTGCCACCTCAGACTGGGGAGAAGGTTCACCTTTCAGCATGACAATGACCTGAAGGATACAGCTGAGGCAACACCTGAGTGGCTTCGGAACAAGTACTGGGATTGTCCCGGCGTAGACCTAAACATCAGTGGACAGACCTGAGCATGGCACTTCATAGACGCTTCTGATTCCCATCTAATGGAGTTTGAGAGGATCTACCGGGAAGAATATGATAAACCGAACCCAATCCAGGTGTGCAAGGCTTCTTTGTTAGTTGTGGTGATTATACTTCGAAGACACGTGATATTCTATATGGTGGTCCACAAGGATCTCTCCTGGGTCCACTGCTCTTCTCGTTCTCCATGCTTCCATGAGGTCTGATTATCTCGAGGCATAACGTGAGCTACCACAGCTATGCTGACTTTACACAGCTGTATTTATCAATAGCGCCTGATGACCCCAACTCTCTTGGTTCACTGACCCCAATGTCTTACTTGTGGAAGTGGAGTGTTACTTGTGAACTCATCATTAGATACAAGGGTCTTCCCTGACTGTCTAAAAATGGAAAATTCTTTGTTAGTTAGAACATTACAACAATCTAGACGAGAACAGGCCATTCAGTCCAACAAAGTTCACCATTCCTATCCGTTTATTTCTTCCAAAAAACATCAAGTCAAGTTTTGAAAGTTCCTGGAGTCCTACTGTCCACAGCACTACTTGGTCACTTATTCCAAGTGTCTATCGTTCTTTGTGTAAGGAAGTTGTGGTGATTGTACTTCAGAGATACCTGATACTATATATGGTGTACCACAAGGACCTATCCTGGGCCTGCTGCCCCATTTCGATCTCCATGCTTCTATTAGGTCAGATTATCTCAAAGCACATGGTGAACTACCACAGCTATGCTGATAACACGCAGCTTTATTTATCGCTAGCACCTGATGACTGCGACTCTCATGGTTCACTAACCCCCAATGTCTTACTTGTGTTTCTGAGAGGATGAGTAGTAATTTTCTCAAACTAAATAAGGAGAAAACGTCAATCTTAGTGATTGGCAAAAATGAATATAATGAGGATATTAGAAATAAACTTGATCCATTAGGAATAAAAGTCAATACAGCGGTAAATAATTTAGGGGTAACTGTTGACTCTGACCTAAATTTTAAATCACATATTAATCAGATCACTAGGACAGCATTTTTTCACTTAGGAAATATAAAAAAGTTAGACATCTTATATCATTGCAAGATGCTGAGAAATTAGTTCACGCTTTTTTTTTTTAGTCGACTAGATTACTGTAACGCTCTCCTCTCGGGACGATCCAAAAAAGATCAATCAGTTCCAAGGAGTGCAGAATGGAGCTGCTAGAATCTTAACAAGGAAAAGAAAATCTGAGCACATCACCCCAGTCTTAGCATCACTACACTGGTTACCTGTGCCATTTAGAATTGACTTTAAAATACTGCTTATAGTTTACTTTTTCTTCTTCTTCTTTTGGCTGCTCCTGTTAGGGGTCGCCACAACTGGTCATCTTATCCCAAATCTTCCTGTCCTCTCCATCTTGCTCTGTCATACCCATCACCTGCATGTCCTCTCTCACCACATCCATAAACCTTCACTTAGCCTTTCCTCTTGCCCATCAGCTCCATCCCCACCATCTCCCAATATACCCCTCATCTCTCCCCTGCACATGTCCACACCAACGCAATCTTGCCTCTCTGACTTTGTCTCCCAACTGTCCAACCTGAGCTGACCCTCTAATGTCCTCATTTCTAATCCTATCCATCCTCGTCACACTCAATGCAAATCTTAGCATCTTTAACTCTGCCACCTCCAGCTCTGTCTCCTGCTTTCTGGTCAGTGCCACTGTCTCCAGGCAATATAACATAGCTGGTCTCACTACCGTCCTGTAGACCTTCCCTTTCACTCTTGCTGATATCCGTCTGTCACAAATCACTCCTGACACTCTTCTCCACTCCATCCTATATTTCAGAATGCCTCTCACTTTACACTCCAAATCATAACCTTAGATCTTCAAATGAGGATCTGCTTAGAATTCCAAGAGCTAAAGTTAAAAGAAGTGGTGAGGCAGCCTTCTGCTGTTATGCACCTCAAATCTGGAATAGCAGACTGATAGAAATTCACCAGGCTAATATGGTGGAGCACTTTAAAAAACTAATAAAAACACATTATTTTACTATGGCTTTCTCATAGCTTCATTTTAGTGTAACTCTGATATTCTGAATATGTATTGAATTATCAATATCATTCTTGGTGGCTCCACAATCTGTGCTAACCCCTACTTTCTCTCCTGTTCTTTTTCTGGTTTTCTGTGGTGTCGCTCTGCGCCACCACCACCTGTATAAAGCACCGTGATGCCCCCTTCATTGATGGATCGAAGGCCAGATGTACACATGACCATCATCATTTAATTCTTCCATGTGAAGCCTGAAAACCATGAGGACTGATTGAGATCATTGATGTGAGGTAGAATCCCTAGAGGGGGCTGGCCAGGTGGTCTCGTGGCCTCAGAACCCCTGCAGATTTTGTTTTTTGTTTTTTGTCCAGCCCTCAATTTGCTGACCTTTCTGTGAAAACATTTTCACTTTGTCCTTATGGGTTATTGAGTGCAGACTGATGGGAAAAAATAGCAAATTTATCCATTTCAAATTAAATCTAGGAGGGGAGCATGTGTGGATAACGGTTTGCCACACCCACCCCACGACATCACCACTCCTGGATTGGGACCCAAGTGCAGCGGGTGACCCCTCAGCACCACACTGACCAGTGGGAGGTTTTTTATGGTGGCTGGAGTGTCAATCCTGCCACAATCCCCCAAGTTTTCCCTGTAAGTTGGAGGACCTGCTTGCAGGGCTGGATGCCGGTTAACATCGAAAACACATATAAAAAGAAGACAAACTGTGATCCGTCATATCAAATGCTGCTACTCTTTCATTGAAGGAAGTCACAGATCATTGCTGTTCAGCCAGGTACATAAAGCAGTAAGTGATTTAGAAGCTTCCATCATCCACCTTCCAGGACTGTTGGGACTCACCGACTGTTTTGGTTCTGTGAGAGATGGCCGGCAGCAAAAGATGGAAGGATGGGGGATGGTGGCTTCTTTAGGGAACTGCCTACCTCAAAACACTAGATGGCAGCTCTCCGGTTTACAGTGGCCCACAGGGCACCATGGGAGTTTGATATCTCAGCCCTGTTGGGTACCATGGGTACCACCAGGGGGTGCCATTAAAAGAGACATATGGCATGACTTGGAAGTGCTTGTAGACCACATGGATGGAAGAGCAGAAACCAATTCCTGAGCAAGCTCTGCACTGGTGATGCCCCGCAATCCTGAGCCATGAATAAAAAATAGGACCAAAACATCCTCCGAGAGCAACCTCCCAACCATCCAGAACAGTTTGGTGACCAACGATAAACAATCCAGCGCTGTGTCATAAGGCAAAAGTGATAACCAAGTGCCACAGGGAACAAAACATCAAAATTTGAGGTCCATGGCCAGGAAACTCCCCAGACTTTAATCCCATTGAGAACTTGTGGTCAATCACCCACCAATTCTGACAAACTCCAAGCATTGATTCTTCAAGAATGGGCTGCCATCAGTCAGGATTTGGCCCAGAAGTTGACGGACAGCCTGCCAGGGTGACGTGAAGAGGTCTTGAAAAAGAAAGAAGGGCTGACACTGCAAATATGGACTCTGTGCATAAACTTCATGTCACTGTCAATAAAAGCCTTTGAAACTTATGAAATGCTTGTAATTCTACTTCAGTACACCACAGAAACATCTGACAAAAAGATTTAAAAACACTGAAGCAGCAAACTTTGTGAAAACCAACACCTGTGTCATTTTCAAAACATTTGCCCACGACTGTACAGATGCCCTTTCACAGACTGGCATCCCATCGAGGGTTGCTCCCTGGTCTTGTCATGGTACTGCTAGGTCAGGCCACAACACCCTTGAATGGAATAATTTCCATTTAATCACTCAGTAGACGCTTTTGTCCAAAGAGGTTGACATAATTGTGTAAACATCAATCTGGGGGGCTGCTTGGAAACAAGTGGGACCGGCCAAGGAGACAGAATTGATCATCCCAGTGGAGAGCTCTGAGCAAAATACAAGCAAGTTACAATTCTTAGCCTACACCTGCCACCCATCACAGCTCCTTCTTGCCCACTCAGATCTGCTGATAAATGCTGGCTGGTGATTCCACCTCATCACAAGTTAGAAAGAAATTCACCAAGCGAGTGGGTCTTCAAATGGTTCTAAACACACCGAGGAAGTTAGAAACTCAAATGGAGGTGGGCAGCTCATTCCAATATCCCTGAGCTACACACAAAAAGTGTTGGGACTGAGACATGATGCCATGCAGAGGTGGCATCACCAGCCGCCATTTGCCAGCAGACCAAAATGGGCGAGAAGGAGCTGTGATGTCCTTACATTGATGGATTAAAGGCCAGAAGTCCACATGACCATCATCATCAAATTCTTTCATGAGAACCCTGAATACAATGAGGACTGGTTGAGGTCATTTATGTTAGGTAGAACGCCTAGAGGGGGCTGGGTGGTCTCATGGCCTCGGAACCCCTGCAGATTTTATTATTTTCTCCAGCGCCGTCTGGAGTTTTTTTGTTTTTTCTGTCCTCCCTGGCCATCGGACCTTACTTTTATTATATGTTAATTAAATGTTCCCTAATTTTAATTATTTATTTTGACTTTTTCTCTTTCTTCATCATGTAAATCACTTTCAGCTACACTGTTTGTATGAAAATGTGCTATAGAAATAAATGTTGTTGCTGTTGTTGTGATGGATGGCAGGTGTTGGCTGGCGTCCCAACTGAGATTGCTTACCTGGCCTGGAGGGCGCTGTTTGGAATGGCTAAGAAGAAAGGCTGGCTGTTTCTAGCCTTAGGCAGGAGGTTGGCAGGAGGTGCCAGCCTCAGAGTGAAAATGCTGAACTGAAGATTCTTACCAGACCGGGAGGTTAGAATGACGGAAGGATGGGGGAAGATGAGCTATTCAGATCAGTGTCTCTCCCACCAAGCTAGATGGCATCATCCCTAGGCTATGGTACCCATGTGGACACCCGCAGTACTCACTTTAAGATGTAGTCTCATAGAGGAGCCATGTGGGATTCTGTGGGTGTCACCAAGGGGGTGATGCTGCCCTACTATGAGGGCCTTTCACGTGACTTGAAGGTGCCCTGGGACTAGAAGTACATCAGGGTCTCAGATAAACAGAGCTGCTCTGTCTCAGGTGGGTAGAAGAAGGAGGAGGAGGAGTGGAAGGAGGAAGAAAAGAAAAGGAAGGAGAGAGAGAGAGAGAGTATATTGTGCTTGTGCATTCAGTTGAGAAAGCTGTTGCAGGTGTTCTTGGAAAATGAATTATTTTTTGAACCTGGAACTTGTGTCTGTGGAGTTGTGTGTGGGGTTTGGGCTGCTGCAATGCCCTCTACAGGTCACAGAGCACAGGACACCTTACAAGTGGAACTGCAAAGTGAAGGAATGGCTTCAATTATCAGGCCCACCTGCTTATCCAGGCATTTTTCTAATTAGCCAATCAGGCGGCGGCAGAGCGATGCGTAAAATCCTGCAGATAACAAGTCAGGAGCTCCAGTTCAGGTTCACGTCAAACACCAGAATCGAAGCCTAGTAGAGTCAAGGTACGATAGACTCTCGCTGTGGACCTCCAGAGCTCCACTCCACTCCATTGAGGAAGTTCTCACTAGTAATAACACCTGGTTACACTACGGTTAAGATTAGGGTTTGGGGGGAGGAGTTATCTGACTCAGGTGACAAAAACCTGCAATCCAATTGGTTGCTCAGCAAAGCTACTGAATCGCAGAGCTGCGGAGGTCTGCCATCTCGACGAACCTCAACATGGACCGGAATCTCATATGAATGTTTCCAACATCTCATGGAATTGAGGAAAGCAAAAGGAGGTCCTGCCTAGTCACTGGTATGGTGGTCCTAAGAATGAGGGTATGTAGCGGCTTTCGCAGACTGCACTCTTCTAACACACTCATCAATTTCAGGGTGCTGCCAACTATCTGAACCGCAATGGAGGGAAGGAACAAAGCCAGCGATCAATGAGCACGTCCACTAAAAAAACAAAAAGCACTTCACGTTCATAGACTAAGGAGAAAACGGGGGGTCAAAAGTGGGTTTCACAAATCTACAGCCGAAATGACAACCAAGAAGGTGCAAATCCTGGACTGAAATGGACTTGACCTCCCAACTAAAGTGCTGCCTTTGATTCTTCCTCGAAGTCCTCCCTCACGGTGGCCATTCCAGTGAAAGTTGCCACTTTATTACCCCCCCCCCCACACACACACCGTTTCTACAAGCAGTCAACTTAAAGGCGCCCGCTTGTCTCCTTTTCCTTTCTTTTGTATTGCTTGCATATACTTCAGCAGACTATTTCGGAAGCTTTTTTAATTTTTTTTGTAATCTGTCAAGAATAATGATATGTAGGTGGGCTACTGCAACGCCCTCTACAGGTCACAGAGCACAGGACACAAGAGGTGACACGAATAAATGGGACTGCAAAGTGAAGGAATGAATTCAATTATCAGGCCCACCTGCTTATCCATGCATTTTTCTAATCAGCCAATCAGGCTGCGACAGTGTGATGCGTAAAATCCTGCAGATAACAAATCAGCAGCTCCAGTTCAGGTTCACATCAAACACCAGAGTGGGGACAAAATGTGATCTCAGCGACTCTCCAAGCGTTTAATGATTGTTGGCGCCAGACAGGCAGGTTTGAGGAGCATCTGTAATTGCACTGTGGCCTAAAGCACACTGGATTCATAAACATGACAATAAGTTTAGGGTTCTTTAGTGGGCTTTCCCAGTCACTGGATCGGAATCCAATAGGACACCTTTGGGATGAGGTGGAATGGAAGCCTAGTAGAGTCCAGGCATGATAGACTCTCACTGCAGACCTCCAGAGCTCCACAGGTTCTCACTTTACATTATGTGTCAGTAGGTTACGGTTAAGATTAGGGTTTGGGGAGAGGAGTTATCTGACTCAGGTGACAAAAACCTGCAATCCAATTGGTCAGCGAAGCTACTGACTCACAGAGCTGTGGAGGTCTGCCATCTTGACGAACCTCAGCACGGACCGGAATATCATAGGAATGTTTCCAACATCTCATGGAATCCACGTGGAACTGCGGAAATCAAAAAGAGGTCCTGCCTAGTCACTGGTATGATGGTCCTAAGAATTTGCTCGATGAGCACCTTTGTCAGACCGCACTCTCCATGTTCTAACACACTTATGAAGTTCAGGGTGCAATGGAGGGAAGGAACAAAGCCCGGCAATTAATGAGCACGTCCACTAAAAAATCAAAAAGCACGTCACGTTCATAGCAGGAGACAACGGGGGTGGATGGGGTCCAAATTGTGTTTCACAAACTTACAACTGAAACGACAACCAAGAAGGTGCAAATCCTGAAGTGGACTCGAGCGCAGCCTTGAGCTCCCAACTAAAGTGCTGCCTTTGATTCTTCCTCAAAGTCCTCCCTCGCAGCGGCCATTCCAGTCAAAGTCGCCACTTTATTATTTTTTACCCCCGTGTTTCTACTTGGGTTGAACACAAGCAGTCAATTTAAAGGCGCCCGCTTGTCTCCTTTTCCTTTCTTTTGTATTGCTTGCATATACTTCAGCAGACTATTTCGGCAGGTTTTTTTTTTGTAATCTGTCAAGAATAATGATATGTAGGTGGCTACCGCTACAGAGGAGCTAAATTGTAGCTTGGGAATGACATTTCTGATTTTAACCATTACAGAGTTTTTATAAAGCTGCAGTCAATTTATTTTATTTATTCTAATTAAGAGCGTTAGGACTAGTGCACTGCATCAAGGCGCGCATTGATCACACCATTAATCACACTTTACAGACAGTCACAAATCAAGTTCTAACAGTAAGCCCTGAATCAGAGGCAATGAAGCATAAACTCCTTCACAATTTATGATCTTTCAAATTGCATCTTTTCAACCATTAAATTGCGAGATACCATAAATTTTTATCTTCTTCACTTCAGTCACATTATTGATTCTGCCTTGTGAAATATGGCAAGGCAGTAAATCCCGGCACTTAGATAAAATTTAAGCCTTGTCCTCGGAGAAGAAACTGAAAAGCACAAGGAAGGCCGTTAATTTGCAGTTCAGAACAAATACCGGCGACAATAAAAAATGAAACGGCCAACGAGGGATTCTCAGGGGCTCGGGGCCGGCCGCCCGCTGCCAGCTCTAGTCCTCGGCAACCTTGAATTCTTATTAGGCCTCTCGTCTTAATCGTGACCTGTCTGCGGGCTGCCGTCCCGAAGTGCGCTGACCGCTTCATCTGCTTCGACGGTCATGTCCTCGCCAGCACAAGAACAGTGGGCACATTCCACTGCGGAGTTTAGGAGTGGGCTTTTTACTTGGGGATGAAGGATGACCTTTTTATATTAAACTGTATTTCTGTTAGTCATAGACAATATAACTCAATGTTAATTGAAAAAATAGATATGTAAAGTACACAGTAAAAAAAAATAAGACAGCAGATCTCGTATTATGCAAGCCAGAAGTTCTTGGGTGTGTTTGAGGGGTTGTGGTTTATTATAATATTTATGCTTTTTTTGAGGTTCTGTAACATTTTAATTTACCCTTGGGGTCAAATAAAGTATAATCTATTATCTTTTATTATCTATATCAATATATATATACAGTATATACTATATATATATATATATATATATATACACACAAACATATACATATATATATACACATGCATATTGGAGGACCTCCTCACATTCTCAGTCAAGATATGTAATAACCCGCCAAGACAAGAGGGGGTGCTGCCGCTATCATTGTCATCTCCTTCTTTCCCTATAGTGCCGAGAAGGAGGCGTCATTACTGGCTACAGCAACCCGTCGGACGGAGCTCAGCTAGAACTGACTAAAACTCTGCTACCCACACATGAGACACATGCCAATTTTTTCATTGTCCACAGACAATAAATTTCCTTGCTGTCTAACAACCTGTCATTCCTGTATTTATATATACACACATAAATATATACACACACATATATATATATATATATATATATATATATATATATATATATATATATATATATATATATATATATATATATATACACATGGAAGAATATGAACATTAACCCAGTATGGGATAAGGGACTAGCGTTTAGTATAGCCTCAGCAGCAGTCTGATTGATGTGTAGTCTAATTAAAGTGGTTATTTTGTAGAAGATTATTCTTGGGATTTTTATAGATAGATAGATAGATAGATAGATAGATAGATAGATAGATAGATAGATAGATAGATAGATAGATAGATAGATAGATAGATAGATAGATAGAGGTGGCCCCTTTTATAAAACCCCGGATGTGCTCCAGGTGCCTCCCGGCAATCTTCCACCGGCACTCCCCAGCGTGGCAGAAGTGCCGGCTGCGCACCTGGTATCCCCAGTCCTCTTCCTCCCAGCACTTCCGGGTATGGGGGAAGTGCTGAGGTCCAAGGCTCTGCAGGCAATGGGGCGCCCCTTGACGGTGACCACGGGCCCCTAAAGGGTTGAGCTTCAAAGCTCTGTACCTGTGGCCCCCACATGGTCTGGGGAAGGCGTGAGCCCTTCCTCCAGTCCTCCTGGGTGTCCCGGCCTGGTCGTCACCCCAGGCATCTCTGACAATAGATAGATAGATAGATATTTTAGTATAGTCAGCAGGGTAGATAGATAGATAGATAGATAGATAGATAGATAGATAGATAGATAGATAGATAGATAGATAGATAGATAGATAGATAGATAGATATATGAAAGGCACTATATGATAGATAGATAGATAGATAGATAGATAGATAGATAGATAGATAGATAGATATGAAAGGCACTATATGATAGATAGATAGATAGATAGATAGATAGATAGATAGATAGATAGATAGATAGATAGATAGGAAAGGCACTATATGATAGATAGATAGATAGATAGATAGATAGATAGATAGATAGATAGATAGATAGATAGATAGATAGGAAAGGCACTATATGATAGATAGATAGATAGATAGATAGATAGATAGATAGATAGATAGATAGATATATGAAAGGCACTATATGATAGATAGATAGATAGATAGATAGATAGATAGATAGATAGATAGATAGATAGATAGATAGATAGATAGATATTGTCCTTTCACACTTGCTGAACAAACAGGCCCAGGCCTAATGTTACTCGATTATGTTTGCCATTTTTGTAACTCACTGTGAATAAAACTTCTGCCAAGAAAATAAATGTAAATGTGGATGGCAGACTGGGTTGAGGTAAAGGAGTGGAAATAAAAGGAAGACCCAGCTAGCCAACGTGCAGCCTGCCATTAGAGGTCTCTAGGGTTGAATACGCAGGGTACAATATGGACAGTGAGACGGGTAAGAGGTTACGGATACTGTAACTGTTACATAGCTGATTTTGGATATTTCTTCATATCCCTCTTTAAAAACAGAACCTAAGAGATTGGTTGGCACCTTTCATGATAGGATGAGCCCTGGTGATTCCTAACGTCTTCCATTTCCTAATTCTTGAGGCCATTGTGTTCCCGGTGACACCCAAAGCTTTACAAATGGTTTGATCCCCTCATCCGAATCTGTGCCTCACCACAATTTGATCATGGAGGTCTACAGAGAACTCCTTGGACTTCATGGCTCGTTTCTTTGTCCTGGCATGCAGTGCGCTTTGTGGGACCATCTATACACAGGGACAGGCGGTCCTTTCTAAATAACATCAAGTCAATTCAATTGATGAACACCACTCCTGTTCTAGAAACATCTCAAGGAGAATTAAAGCGAACAGGGGGCCCCTGAGTACAACGTGGCATGCCAAAGCAAAGGCTCTGAATGCTTCTAGGAAGGAGAGATTTCAGTTTTTGATTTTTTAATAAATTTGGAAGCCTTTCTGAAAACACGTCTTCACTTTGGCATTATGGGTTATTGAGTGGACACTGATGGGAAAAAAATGGCAAATTTATCCATACGACACAATAAAGTGTGCAGATAGTGAACAGCTCTAAATTACAATTAACACTTATATATATTATTGTTATTGGCACAGACCCCCGGCTAATTAAGTAACTGTGTTGGAACAAAATCCTGCAGCCAGGACTAAACCTGAGGACCTCTTTGTTAAATCTTTGAAATTTTTTTTACCTCTGCCACCCCCTACAAAAACTTCAGAACAGCAAACAGGAAAACAGTTCAGCAATGTGATGGCAGGGCACAGGTGGCAGCCGTCCTACGCCACTCACCTCCTCCGTCACTACAAGTTTACCTGTAAAGGCGCCTCGGGTTCCAGTTCAAAGACGGGAATCTTCTCTGACCATGGAGTGAACTTCTTGGTTTCTGGGTCGATGAAATAATCAAAGACTGTTCCCTGTGAGGGGAATTTCACGGTTCTCATTTCCTTGGACCACCATCGGCTAAAATCCATGCGATAGTCGATAAGCTGTAAAAAACAAAAGAACAACTGGAGCTTTGATAAAAGATTTGGTGGCATTTTATACAGTTTAAGATGGCGATCGTCATTAAAATATGCAAGAAATGAAGAATAACAGGTGTGACAGAAGGCTGTGGTCAGTGCCCGGCTGGGAGGCTGATAAGTCAGAAGGCCCTGGGAAGCAGTTGTGCACAGGACATAGCCACCCCCGGAGCGCTAGAGGGCAGCCCCCCCTGGGTTGCTATGGCTCCACGGATTCCCGCAGGGTTTCATGGGAGTTGGAGTTTGGTACAGCCCTGTTGAGTTCTATGGGGGCCACCAGGGTGAGCTGCAGAGCCTTAATTTGGGCTTCCACCACACTTGGGGGTGATTCCAAATCTGGCTAACGAGCCCCCCAGAGCATTTCCGGGAACAGCATAAAAGGAGCCGCCGTCGAGTAGAAGAGGATGAAGCTTGAACGAGGAAGAGAAAGAGAAGGAAGAAGAAAGTACGGTGGCTTATTTGTATTGGAACTTGGACTTCTTTGGAACTGTGCTGTGGTGGGGAGCGAGGGAATAGTTCTTCCCCGCTATAATAAATGTGTGCTGTGGGGCAAAATGTGTGTCTGTGTCTGTCTGTGTTGGGGTTTGGGCAGCTGGTGGCCACACAGGACAGTAAACATTAATTTATAAAGTGCCTTTTACATCATTAATTTCAGCAAAGTGCTGTCAAAGCAAATCTAATTTTATATAGCGACTTCCAACTATTGGACATCCAATGAAAAAGCTCCCTTCAGTTTCATTCCCAGAATTTGCTCTGTTTAGCACATAACATAGTAGGCATGGTGTTGCAGTGGTAAGCACTGCTGCTTCATGGACACAGAACTGCAGGTCCAGAGCCTTCACATGCTCACTGCGTATTGTATTGGTCACCTTCATGGCTCTGCTGAGATAATCGGGACCTCTGCGGGACGAGAGGAAGTGCCCACTTTAACAATCTCTCCTTTTCCACCAACAGCTCAGAAAAGTCACCAAGTAAGGCACAGAGCTGGATCTTTCCCCTTCTGGTCATGGCGCTATCAAACCCAGTAGCTCCACTGAGTTGATGTCTCATGTTTTAGCGAGTAGTAGCCCACCGTCTGAGTGTAATATGAAAGCTTATTAGGGTACAGAGACAAAAAAAATAGGCACACAGTGGGAAAAAAGCTCGAAATGTCAACTTTAATCTCAAAATTTCCACTTTAATCACGTAGTTTATTTTGTCATTAAAGTAGAACATCATAAACTTCATCTTTAAATCATTTAATTTACTAGTTTCTCAAATCCCATCGTAACTAAAGCAGCACGTTAAATGCTTTGTATTGTATGTGTTCTTCTATGTGCTCTGTGTGTGTGAATCACTACGTGCTTCTTAAACGGGCTTTCTCTTCTTCCGACAGGACACAGAATCCATTACATTCGTAATATTACAGCTCTCTGAATAATTAAAATACCGAGATGTACTGCATACTTGATATAATTTCATTATTCATATCCTAACCCTAAGCCTAACCCTAACCCTAATTTCCTGCCTCACACCAGATGCTTTCTGCGCCGTGCGCGGCCTTTGATGAAATAATTTATTGCAGCAGTACTGCCTCTGTCAAACGTACTAACCTCCAGTTCCTGTCCTTCCTTTTCTTTCTCCAAGTAACCAACTGCCAAACAGTCAGCTCTGTAATAGACGTTAAGCCATCTGTAAGCTTAGAACTCCGATTCTTCAAAACTTTTAAGGAACATTGAAATTTCTTCGTAGTATGTGTTTAATTATTCAATCCATCTATCCATCCAGTGTTGCGCCAGCCTCAGCAAGAATACAGCATGAGGCAGGAACAATCTGTGAATGGAGCACCAGCTCCTCACTAGTGCAGCGGTGGTGTCGCCAGTTTGCAAAACCGAGCGGTGAACTTGCGTACGCCAGGGTTTGAGGTACCATGAAAATGTGCATGGCTTTACGCCAAATTTAGGTTTTATACATCACGATTTGAGCATGGAAACAGGAGTAAGCAGCATTTTTTATTCATATACACCATTTATACATGAGGCCCCAGGAGTGGTCAAATCAACCACATGGTACATTTGTAAAGAGAATGAACACACTGGTGAGCTTAGCAACTCCTGAAGACCTGGAAAACCACAGAAGACGACTGTGCTGGATGATTGTAGAATTCTGTCCTTGGTGAAGAAGAACCCATTCATGACATTTAGCCAAACCAAGACCACTCTCTGGGAGGTAGAGCTGCCATTGCCAAAGTCGACAATCAAGAGAAGATTTCATGAAAGTAACGACAGAGGGTTTATCACAAAATGCAAACCACTGGTAAGCCTCAAGCACAGGAAGGACAGATTAGACTTTATCTGGAAGCATTTTACAAAAACCTGTCCAGTTCTGGAACAGATTTCTTTGGACAAAGGAAACTAAGATCAATATGTACCCAAATGTTGGTAAGAGAAGAGTATGGAGAAGAGAAGAAATGATTCATGATCTGATGAATACCACACCCTTTGTGAAACATGGTGGAGGCTGTGTTATGGCCTGATCATGCATGACTGCCAATGGAAGTCGGTCACTGGTGTTTATTCATGATGTGACTGCTGGCTGAAGTAGCACATGAATTCTGATGTGTTCAGGGCGGCTGTACTGTCTGCTCAGAATCAGTCAAATGCTGCAAAACTGATAGGACAACAATTCACAATACAGATGGACAAGAAGCCAAAACGTACTGTGACAGCAAACCAAGTGCTTTTCAAGGCAAAGAAGTGGACTATTCTTCAATGGCAACGTCAATCAGCTGACCTCAACCCAAACTGACATGCAATTCACTTGTTGAAGACAAAACTGATGGCAGAAAGACCAATGAACAAGCAGCACTTGACGACAGCCGCAGTAAAGGCCTGACAAAGCATCAGTAAGGTGGAAACGCAGCACTTGGAGATGGCCATGGGGTCAGACTTCAGGCCGTCATTGACTGCAAAGGACTTTCAACCAAGTATTGAAAATAATCATTATATTTATAATTATGTTAGCTTGTCCAAATACTTTTGATTCCCTGAAAATAGGGGGACCATGTATAAAACTGGTTGTCTTTTCTAAAAGGCTCATAGAATGTATTTGTTAAATGCCTTAAATTAAAAATGCAAGTCTACACTTCAGTCATATCTTGATTGCTTCATTTCCAATCTATTGTTGTGGTGCACAAAGCCATAATTATGAAAATTGTGTCACAGTCCAAATACTGTAAGCCGTATTTGTTGGTCCCCTTACAGTTCTTTGAAAAAGTGATGTGTGCCCCCTGAAAAGTGACAAAATGAAAAGCACTTGTCCCCTGTGTATCCGCATGCCTTTGACATGCCATCGAACGTGACAAGAGATCAAGTGTTGCTTATTCTACAAAGAGATTCTAAACTGGCCTGCACACTTTTGTTGGGACCCCTAGAAAAGACAAATAATTAGATTTGACTGATTTTCTTTTCTGTTTTTAAGTAAAGGCAAATTGACAGGATCCCCTCCTTGAACCGTCACCTTATCGTGGTGGAGGCTTTTGCGTGTCCCAATGAACCTAGGAGCTATGTTGTCCGGGGCTTTATGCCCCTGGTAGCGTCACCCAAGGCAAACTGGTCCTAGGTGAGGGATGAGACAAAGAGCGGTTCAACAAACCTCCTCCCTTGCCCGGACGTGGGTCACTGGGGCCCCCCTCTGGAGCCAGGACCGGAGGTGGGGCTCGATGGCGAGCGCCTGGTGGGTGGGCCTGCACCCATGGGGCTCGGCCGGGCACAGCCCGAAGAGGTAACGTGGGTCCTCCTTCCCATGGGCTCACCACCTATGGGAGGGGCCAAGGAGGTTGGGTGCAGTGTGATTTGGGTGGTGGCCGAAGGCGGGGACCTTGGTAGTCTGATCCTCGGCTACAGAAACTGGCTCTTAGGACGTGGAATGTCACCTCTCTGAAAGGGAAAGAGCCTGAGCTAGTGCGCGAAGTCGAGAGGTTACGGCTAGATATAGTCGGACTCACCTTGACGCACAACTTGGACTCTGGAACCAATCTCCTTGAGAGGGGCTGGACTCTCTACCACTCTGGAGTTGCCCCCGGTGAGAGGCGCCGAGCAGTTGTGGGCATACTTATTGCCCCCCGACTTGGAGCCTGTGCATTGGGGTTTACCCCGGTGGACGAGAGGGTGACCTCCCTCCGCATTCGGGTGGGGGGACAGACGGGTCCTGACTGTTGTTTGTGCGTATGCGCCGAACAGCAGTTTGTAGTACCCATCCTTTTTGGAGTCTCTGGAGGGGGTGCTAGAGGGCATACCTTCTGGGGACTCCCTTGTTCTGCTGGGAGACTTCAATGCTCACGTGGGCAATGACAGTGAGACCTAGAAGGGCGTGATTGGGAGGAATGGCTCCCCCGATCTGAACCCGAGCTGTGTTTTGTTATTGGACTTCTGTGCTCGTCACGGATTGTCCGTAACGAACACCATGTTCAAGCATAAGGGTGTTCATATGTGCACTTGGCACCAGGACACCCTAGGCCTCAGTTTGATAATCGACTTTGTGGTCGTGTCGTCGGACTTGCGGGCATATGTCTTGGACACTCGGGTGAAGAGAGGGGCGGAGCTGTCAACTGATCACCACTTGGTGGTGAGTTGGCTTCGATGGTGGGGGAAGATGCCGGTCAGGCCTGGTAGGCCCAAACGTGTTGTGAGGGTCTGCTGGGAACGGCTGGCAGAGTCCCCTGTCAGAAGTAGCTTCAACTCCCACCTTCAGCAGAACTTCGACCACGTCCTGAGGGAGGTGGGGGACATTGAGTCCGAATGGGCTCACTTATGAATTTTGATGAGTTATCTTAGAGTGGCAAAACGCATAGAAATATTCATGATCTTTTGTAGCATCATGTTATTTCATTCACTAGATGGCAGCGTGATAGATGTCTGGGGACCTTGCCCCACCGGGACGGCCTGGAGACGGGAAGGACCACGAAAGGGGCTATATCTTCCCCGGAACGCAAGAGGGCAACCTCTATGGATTGTATGGGGCCACAGAGCTTGGAAGCTCAACCTTATGGAAGGATGTGGCCACCACCAGGAGGCGCCTGGACAGCACCGGAACTGTGGTCCGCAGCACTTCCACTATACCCGGGTGCTAATTTTGTAGCACCTGGAATACTTCCGGGTACGCTATAAAAATGGCCGCTATACTCCATTCCAGGAACCGGCGTTGGGTGGAAGAGGACTGAGCTTGCGTGTGAAGAGTGGAGGCGGCAGAAGAGAGAGAGCGGAAAGACCATTATTGTGGCTAGTTTGTTCACAGTGGGTTTGTGCTACAAAATAAATGTGTGTGTTGGAACACTTGGAGCCCATGTCTGTCTATGTCCGGGTTCAAGGTTCACACGTCATCCCCGAGTCTGACCCAGGCTTAACTGTAATTCCAGAGACTTCTGACTCCAAGGACGTTCAAAGAAAGGATGTGAAAAGTGAAAGTTAAATGAATTATAACAAGAAATAAATTGAAATGCCAGCCAACAAAACCTGGTCTTACCTGGTCCTGAAAGAGCGCACCACCAAAGGCCCAGACACAAGCAAAAACAAAGTAGATCTCGTAGAGTTCTCGGGGAGAATCCGCTGGAGTATTCTCAGGTGTCAGGAGGCAATCGAGCAGAGAGCACAGAGTCTAACAAAGAAAAAGGAGAACGATGAGGAGGAAAAACTGCTACACTGTTCAGTGTGAGGCAGGAAATTGAAAAGGAAAAGCATTTGGTGATGTGACAACAACATGGCATCCTAAAGTCCTGAGAGCAGGTCTATAAGGGTGGCCTACCTGCACCATGCTGATCTCAGGCATTGGGGTTATTGTTTTCAGGTTACATCTCACTTGCTCCAAGCAGTGCGGTACATATTTGTCAAATAAGATGGTGAGATTTGCTCTTTCCGACTGTGCTTTTCGGGTATCGATCCAGCTTGTTACGTATCTGCAGAGAAATAAGTAAATGTCCATTGGTTATATGGGCAACATCAGGCACAAGAATATAGCCAACCATAGATGGAGAACCACACCACTACACACTCACACCTTCACCCACACCAGCATTATTTAAAGCCTCCAGTGATCTTCATCTGTCCATCTTTTGGATGTGGGAAGAAGCAAATTTTAGGACACAGAACAGGAAAAGAACTTGCAAACTACACGCAGGTATGGACTGGCCAGGAATAACACAAAGTACCCATGAAAAATCCATGCAGATGGGGTAGAGCATGCAAGCTGCCATGAGATCAAAATGAAGCCTGGGATTCAATCTGAGGGTTAATCAGGCCCCCGTGGGCCACTTATGGGAACAGGTGGATGCACAGGAAATCATTTAATCTTCGTGAACATCTCAGACTACCCTACATCACCAGCTTGACAGGTCAAAAGGAGACCAACAGCATACTGGATATACTGTACTGGCAGGACAATAAACCAGAATGAATATGAGATGGGTGACAAGGAGGCAGCTTTGGATGACAAATGACATTCATGATAATCTCAAGTTGGAAAGCAAAGGAGTCCCACAAACACAACTATGAAGAGCATCTCAAGAACGGAAAAAAGGGCAAGTACACTCACTGGCCACTTTATTAGGTACACCTTGCCATTACTGGGTTGGACCCCCTTTTGCCTTCAGAACTGCCGTAATTCTTTGTGGCGTAGATTCAGCAAGGTGCGGGAAACATTCCTCAGGGTTTTTGGACCATATTCACATAATAGAATCACGCAGTTGCTGCAGATTTGTCAGCTGCACATCCATGATGCAAATCTCCCATTCCACCACATCCCAAAGGTGCTCTATTGAATTGAGATCTGGTGACTGTGGAGGCCATTTTGAGATGATCTGAGCTTTGTGACATGGCGTGTTATCCTGCTCAAAGTAGCCATCAGAAGACGGGCACACCGTAGTCATAAAGGGATGGACATGGTCAGCAGCAATACTCAGGTAGGCTGTGGCACTGAACGAGGATCAGTTGGTACTAATGTGCCCAAATTGTGCCAAGAAAATATCCCCCTCATCATTACACCACAACCACTAGAAAGACCCATTGATACAAGGCAGGATGGACGTCACGTTGTTGACATCAAATTCTGACCCTACCATCTGAATGTCGCAGCAGAAATTGAAACTCCTTACACCAGGCGACGTTTTTCCAATCCTCTATTGCCCTAATTTGGTGAGCCCATGTGAATCGTAGCCTCAGTTGCCTGTTCTTAGTTGACAGAAGTGGCACCCGGGGTGGTCTACTGCTGCTGTAGCCCACCTGCTTCAAGATTCGATGTGTTGTGTGTTCAGAGCTGCTCTTCTGCACCCCTCAACCTTATGGAAGGATGTGGCCACCACCAGGAGGCGCCTGGACAGCACCGGAACTGTGGTCCGCAGCACTTCCACTATACCCGGGAAGTGCTGCCGGTTGCTAATTGTGTAGCACCTGGAGTACTTCCGGGTGCGCTATAAAAATGGCCGCTATACTCCATTCCAGGAACCAGCGTTGGGCGGAAGAGGACTGAGCTTGCGTGTGAAGAGTGGAGGCGGCAGAAGAGAGAGAGCGGAAAGACCATTATTGTGGCTAGTTTGTGCACAGCGGGTTTGTGCTACAAAATAAATGTGTGTGTTGGAACCCAGTTGTTAATCGCTACGAGCTTCTGGGGCTTATCCTGACCTGACAGCAGCGGCAAACAGCAATAGATCACCACAGAGAACACATTCAGTGTATGATATTCCAGCTCTCTGCACACTTAGAATCCTTAGATTTATACTTGATATCACTTTCATGATGAAATCCATTAAAGCAGGGGTGCCCACACTTTTTCGGCTTGCAAGCTACTTTTAAAATGACCAGGTCAAAATGATCTACCTACATTAAAAATGCTATATATATATATATACTGTATATATATACTGAGTATACTTTATACATAAAAAATATGTTGTCATACCTTGCATAACTGAATAACTTTTATGGCACAATAATAATTTGATACATTTATGGTCACTACAGTATTTGGATTTAATAATCGTCATGTGGGAGAAGGCTGACTCACATAAATAAGTAGAGCCGAATAATGCAGTCAAGGAGGTAGCTCTTGGAAGGACTTCTTATGCTTAATGATCGAGTGACTCAACCGGTACGATGCTTCGGTGTGTCTGCCTTTGCTTTTTAATTCAGCCGAGTGAAAAATGACGGCTGTCCGATTAACTGCGATTTTAGTTCCCTCTCCTTTCTCTTTCTCAGATCGCTGGAAGGAAGTCAGTTTCAGTAGTTTTATGAGCAGTTCGAAACTGCCTTTCCACATTTTCCTTCTTTGGAATAGCAATGATAGATTGACAGATCAGACAAACGCACTTCGATTGTGACATTGTGAGAGAAAAAAATCCTCTTCTAATTTCACATCCAGCCCATAAACAAATTTTTTTTGAAATCCCTTCTTTTGTCGATATAAATTGGAAGGCTAACTAGATCACCGCCAGAGTTTTGCAGTAGCTCGCGCATTTGATTGTATGTGTGGGATGACCAGTGTCTTAGAAGAGAAGAGATCTCAGACTGGCCGTCCTGTATGCCAATCAAGTGGCAAATGTCATACAGTAATCCCTCCTCGATTGCGGGGGTTGCGTTCCAGACCCCCCCGCGATAGGTGAAAATCCACGAAGTAGAAACCATATGTTTTTATAGTTATTTTTATATATTTTAAGCCCTTATAAACTCTCCCACCCTGTTAACATTATTAGAGCCCTCTAGACATGAAATAACACCCTTTAGCCAAACGTTTAAACTGTGCTCCATGACAAGACAGAGATGACAGTTCTTTCTCACAATTAAAAGAAAGCAAACATATCTTATCTTCAAAAGAGCGCCGTCATAAAGGAGCAGAGAATGTCAGAGAGAGCGCTCGCTAAGAAAAGCAAACAATCAAAAAATCAACACTTGCTTTTAAGTATACAGAAGCACCGAGATAAAGCGGCATTTTGTAGAGGAGCCTCCGTGTCCTCTGTGCAAACAGCCCTCTGCTCACACCCTCCGTCAGGCAGAGAGAGTGAGAAAGATAGAGAGAAGCAAACAAGCACCGCGCGGGAAGCATATCTTATAGCGTTGAGGAGTTTTAGTTAATATGTAATACATGCTCTGATTGGGTAGCTTCTAAGCCATCCGCCAATAGCATCCCTTGTATGAAATCAACTGGGCAATCAAACTGAGGAAGCATGTAACCTAAATTAAAAGACCCATTGTCCGCAGAAAGCGGCGAACCAGCGAAAAATCCGTGATATATATTTAGATGTGCTTACATTTAAAATCCGCGATAGAGTGAAACCCTGAAAGTCGAAGCGCGATATAGCGAGGGATTACTGTATATGATATATGATAGACTAATGTTTAAAAAAAATTTTGTTTGAATGCATTCAATCTACCTGCACTACTCGATAGCGATCGACGAACTGGGCACCCCTGCATTGAAGTATGTATATTACATTTTACAGATAAATCGTTATTTTCATTTAAATAATGAATACTGTTAATGATTGCACACATGGGGGTGGCACGGTGGCGGAGCGGTAGCACTGCTGTCTCGCAGGGAGTCACGTCCCTAGTATTTTCCATGTTTTCCTGCTGGGTTTCCTCAGTGTGCTCCGGTTTCCTTCCAAACTTATGCAGATTTGGGGATTTGGTGCCGCTAAAATGACTCTAGTGTATGTGAGTGCTCGTATTCACCTTGCGATGAGCTGATGCCCCGTCTAGGGATTGTTTCTGCCTCGTGCCCAATGCTAGCTGGAATGGGCACATCCCTGGATTGATGGATTTAATCATTATTAAGGTGGCATCGGAATTTAATGGGTGTTCACAACACAGTGAAGCCGAACCTGTTCTCACCGTGATAATATCTCTCACTGCCACCTGGTGGATTCCTCCAGATTTACATAAAGTAGGCGCGCAAGTATAAACAGTAAAAGGCTTGCATAGCAGAAGCATGCGTTGCGTCGCGTCACGTGAAGTATAAACCTGGCCTTAGGATCCCCTGATACTGAAATCATTGATATCTCGATGATGGGTGTGTTTGTCTGTGTCTGTCTGCGTGTCACAGTTTCTTGAGGACAATCTAAAGGCTAAAACATCTGGACGGAAAAACACCAAACTCAAAACGTAAGCCTGTTATGAGATGACGAAAGGCTGTTTGGTTGTTGTGCCAAATCGTGCAAGAGGAACCCTCAAATACTTTAATTCTGCAATTATGAATTCTTTTCATCAATTGCTATCATAGTGACCGGTTTTATGATTAGAAAGATCAACATCAGAGTGTTAAATAATTACTGAAATGTTCTAGAATAGTTCGGGTAACTTGGCTCCTAGGGTGCAAAGCCTACTGACACTCACATCCAAATTTTTTTAGGGTTTGGAACAAACCACATTATATCGAATCAGCATTATTTGGGGTCTTACTGTACCAAATCCACACAGGTGTAAATGGGAACAAGTTAGATGGAGAACTGTTACCACTTTTCTCATTTGCATCTTATTGCTATTAAGGAGCCATTAGAAACAGGGAACGGAGTTGTTTAAGACTGAAATAATACAATACAATACCATACAGTTTATTTTCGCATAGCCCAAAATCACACTGGAAGTGCTGCAAGGGACTTAAGTCTCTTGTTCTCCTTCTAGCTTCTTCAAAAGCCTGCTGTGCATGCTGGGCTCTTTCATCATCAAACTCCAGGCACCCCATACCATCAAGTCTCGGCAAATCAATCCATCCTTTCCATATAACACGGACTCCATTAAGTATCATAGGGGCATTGAGATAGACCTTTCCTGTCTCTTTTTCAAAATCCACATACTCCCTCATTGGCACTTGCCTCTGTTCTCCATGCAAGTTTGCAGGAAAAAATTGCAGAGATAGATTGGATCCAGTTGCCACAAAAGCTGTTTCTGATCGTCCGTCCCGGCATGCGTTTTGAAACCTTGTTTGCCTTTCGTCGTGGGGGAGATCTCTAAAACCAGTGTATTTTATTCTACAAATGAGCTCAGTAGGAGATCAGAGTCACCAATGTCTTGCCATACAATGTTTGTGATTTCTAGTGCAACCAACGAATCATCCCAGCAATGCTCCGCTTCCAGGACAAAAAGCGATAGCTGACAGTGTGACACTTTGGGACCTAGACAAGAGATTAAGGGTGGGGAGACAACTAAAATGTCATTCGAGTAATAGGTGCTTCAACAGCAATAACTGACTTCTCATTAGGAAAACAAGGTTGGAACAAAAACCTGCAGCCACTGTGGACCTCCAGGACTGACGCTGCCCACCCCTGCCATAGCAGAATGGTACGCCTCATTGTCACGCTCTTCAGACTATTCATGGTCTACTTGTGCCGTGGGGAAAGGGGATATTGACCTCAAGGAAAAGTTCTGCCCTTATCAGGATGACAATGCTTCAGCACAGGATGACCCTGGTCACTTCAAAGCGATTTGCATTTTTTTTTTTTTGTTTGCCCTCTAAGGAAGTAAGTGGACCGACGGAAAGACAGGAAAACACAACCCACACCACCCTGCACTGTGGGAAAGATGCATTTTGGCCAGCAGACTTCTTTTGATGTTCACCACATGTGTGTTTGTCTGCCTGTTGAAAATAAGATGAAGAATGACTCATCAGACATTAGACATGTCAGGAGATGACTGCTTGTCTGTGTCTCTTATATATATAAGTGCTCCTAGATGATCTCTTTCCCCCAAACCTCAATGCCAGAATCACATTTGCCACAAATTCAAAACGTCAGCCAGTTCCTGAGATATCTTCACTCAGCCACAGTAGCCAAGATGGTGAAAAAATAAAAACAATTGGTCTAGTCTGAATTTCAATATATGACGTTCAGCAGGATGAGATATTAATCATCTCAGGCCATAGCTGTTAGAGACATCTGCTCTCATGACAAGTTACATGTATCATTTACTCAAGTGTTTCCATTATTGTGTCACTACAGTGGTAACGTTAGGTCACTTTATCCGTTATTGGTGTTTTTGAGTCACTGTGGGAATTACTGTGTTGGGGATATTTGTGATAAAAATGGACATAAGTGCTTAGAGTTACCACAAGGGGCAGCTGGAACAACAATGGCGACTCCTTTGCATTGTTCCTAGTCATGCACTTCACACATGCCTTTCCTCTGAGTATTATATAGACTGTGATAGTCTGGGTTGGCTCCACAGTCCTAGGCCGCCTGAATACAGAACCATCGATAGTTGTAAACCAAGATGATCTGGGAAAGTGTGGGCACACAGAGTCAGCAAGAACCACTGTAGGTGCAAGTTCTTCTGTGCTTTTATTTACAAAAATATTTGGACGTGAGCATCAGTAGGATTTGCGCCCTAGGAATCAAGTTACCCGAACTCTTTGAATAACATTTCAGTAATTATTTATCACTCTGATGTTTATCTTTCTGATGATAAAATAGGTCATTACGATAGCAATTGACGAAAAGAATTCATAATTAATTGCAGAATTACGGTATTTGAGGGTTCCTCTCGAGTTCCTCTTTCCCTTGCATGATTTGGCTCAAAAACTAATCAGCACATCGTCATCTCATAACAGACTGAAGTTTCGAGTTTGGTATTTTTCTATCTAGCTGTTTTAGCTCTAGATTGTCCTCAAGAAACTGTGACACAGACAGACACATACACCCATCATCGAGATATCAATGTTATTCGAGGGGACCCTAAAACGTCGAGATCCGTCAATAACTGGAGATCGAAATTTTTTGACGAATCTAAAGCTTCGTTCCTCCCCATAGATGATAGGTTTGGGTTAGGGAAGACACAAATCAAAAACAGAGTCCAAAAAGTATTGTGCATCAATAAATAAAGAATACATAAAAATCCATCTTGGAGGATAAAAACTACAATTCTAAAATCCAGATTGAACAGCACCATTTACTTGGTCCCACTCAGCTTCAGGGCCCGGTCACTCTGACTCCTCTTTCTCGATACTGCTATCCGGTTTTCTCCCAACTGTTTGCCTCTCCAGCTATCCTCCAGACCATCTTCTTTTGGCTCAACAATTATCATTCTTGATTTTGCCACACGGGCTCCCTTTATAGCACCGGTCAGGTGCAGGTGAGGGTGCAGTGATCCACCTACTCCCGAGATGTGAATGAAGCACTTGACCAATCAGCCCACATTTACACACGAACGCACAATCAGCCAAGCACCCCAATCAACCTCAGAGTGGCGTATGCACATTCACACCTGTACCTGCACCTGCCTGGGACCTGCACGCTATGGGTCTCTGCATTGTTTATTTAACGTCACGTCACAAACTTCACTTGTCACAAAGAGAAATGTTGAAAACATTAGGGTAGTCGAGGCAAATATGTCACTATTTATGTGTGATGAAAGATGTGAAGTCCACAATGATTTATTGTGAGGAAAGAGTGTAGCGACTGTGAGACACTCATATTCATACTGTCACACATGTGCGCTTGGGAGTTAACCAAAGGAACCAGGAAACAACAATTCCATGCCAGGCCATGGGGCGGTGGGGTGCACTGAATCTCACTCTTTTCTCTCCGCAGACCAAACACGAGAAATCCTTCCTGTCCCGGCCCCAAGGATGTCACCTTCTGTCCAGGCCCCCTAGGAAGTCACTTCCTGTCCCGGCCCCAAGGATGTCACGTCCTGTCCCGGCCCCCTAGGAAGTCACTTCCTGTCCTAGCCCCGAAGACGTCACTTCCTGTGATCCAGCTATAAAAAACCCTCATCCTCCATTCTTAAACAGTTCTGTTTTGGACTCTAACCAGTACATGTTGTACTCTACTTTAAAGCCTTTTGCAGCCAGGTAAACTATATGGGTGGCTGCCCCAAACCTTCGTTGTGTGACTGGCTGTTTCTTACACACTATATATATATATATACATATATATATATATATATATATATATATATATATATATATATATATATATATATACATATTTTGGAGCCGACCCGGACACAGACAGGCGGACATGTTGTTCATCAAACCACCACACGTTTTATTTACAAACTATTTACAAATATGGTCACTCAGACCCAGTCAATTGTGCACAAAACACCCCAAACACAGTCCTGGCCACAAATGCCTTCTCTTCGGGCCGCCTCCACACTCTCCTCGTGCCTCGTCCTACTTCCACCCGACTCTAGCCTCGAATGAAGGGAGACAGCCCCTTTTATACATGACCCGGATGAGCTCCAGGTGCTTCCGACACTCCCCGTTGGCCACGCCCCAGCGTGGCGGAAGTGCCAGCTGTTCTCCCGGCAGCTCTCGGGTATCGTCCTTATTCTTCCCCCCAGCACTTCCTGGTGTGGTGGAAGTGCTGAGGTAACAGGTCCCCAAGGCATTGGGGCGCCACCTGGCGGTGACCACGAGCCCCTACAGGGTGGGGCTTCCATGCCCTCAACCCGTGGCCCCCAGAGCAACCAGGAAGGCGGCCCCCACATGATCCAGGGTGGGCCTTAACCCTCTTCCGGTCCCTCACGGCGTCCCGGCCGGGTCGTTGCCCCTGGCATCCCTGACAATATATATACATACAGTCATATGAAAAAGTTTGGGAACCCCACTTAATTCTTTGGATTTTTGTTTCTCATTGGCTGAGCTTTCAAAATAGCAAATTCCTTTTAATATCTGACATGCCTTATGGAAACAGTAGGATTCAGCAGTGACATTAAGTTTATTGGATTAACAGAAATTATGCAATCTGCATCATAGCAAAATTAGGCAGGTGTATAAATTTGGGCACCTCAACAGAGATATGACATCAATACTTAGTTGAGCCTCCTTTTGCTAATCTAACAGACGCCTCGACGCTGTCCTCCTATAGCCTTTGATGAGTGTCTGGATTCTGGATGGAGGTATTTCTGTCCATTCTTCCATACAAAATCTCTCCAGTTCAGGTGAATCTGATGGCTGCCGAGCATGGACAGCCTGCTTCAAACCATCCCATAGATTTTCAATGATATTCATGTCAGGGGACTGTGACGGCCATTCCAGGACATTGTTCTTCTCCCTCTGCATGAATGCCTTTGTAGATTTCAAACTGTGTTTTGGGTCATTGTCTTGTTGGAGTATCCAACCCCTGCGTAACTTCAACTTTGTGACTGATGCTTGAACATTATCCTGAAGAATTTGTTGATATTGGGTTGAATGCATCTGACCCTCGACTTTAACAAGGGCCCCAGTCCCTGAACTGGCCACACAGCCCCACAGCATGATGGAACCAAAGTGCTTTTTGTTCTGACCAAATCACTCCATTTTTCTCTCATCAGTCCAAAGCACTTTGTTCCAAAATGAATCTGACTTGTCTAAATGAGCATTGGCATACAACAAGAGACTCTGTTTGTGGTGCGAGTGCAGAAAGGGCTTCTCTCTCATCACCCTGCCATACAGATGTTCTTTGTGCAAATTGTGCTGAATTGTAGAATGATGTACAGATACACCATCTGCAGCGAGATGTTCTTGCAGGTCTTTGGAGGTGATCTGTGGTTGTCTGTCACCATTCTCACAATCCTGCCTCTTCATATTCCGCTCCTGTATTTTTCTTGGCCTGCCAGACCTGCTGGTTTAACAGCAACTGTGCCTGTGGCCTTCCATTTCCTGATTCCATTCCTTACAGTTGAAACTGACAGTTTAAATCTCTGAGATGGCTTTTTGTAGCCTTCCCCTAAAACCAGGACACTCAACAATCTTTGTTTTCAGATCTTTTGAGAGTTGCTTTGAGGATCCCATGCTGTCTGTCACTCTTCAGAGGACAGTCAAAGGGAAGGAAGCACAACTTGTAATTGACCATCTTAAATACCTTTGACCACTCATGATTGGACACTCCTGTCTATGAAGTTCAAGGCTTAACGAGCTCATCCAACCAATTTGGTGTTTCAAGTAATCAGCATTGAGCAGTGACAGGCATTCAAATCAGCACAATGACAAGGGGACAACATTTGTGCACAGCCAGTTTTCACATTTGATTTCAATTCATACAACTAAATACTGCGTCACTAAAAATCTTTGTTCGGAAAACACAGCAGTACTCAGATATTCCTAGGAAATGAAAGACATACCACTGCTATCTTTTTTGATGAAAGTAGAGTAAATTATTATGCAGGCTGAGAGGGGTTCCCAAACCTTTTCATATAACTGTATAATGATATATATATATATTGTGATATTTGGATGGCTTATCATCCCGGCCAATACCCCCAGGCCGCCAGATGGAGCCTTCCCTGCAGTATGGAGGTGCCCCGAAGACCAGCAGGGAATCATGGACGATGTAGTTTTTATCCTCAGCCCTGCTGGATACCTCAGGGGCCGCAAGAGGGTGCTGCAGGGAGGACCAAAGACTCATTTGTGCCCTATGACCCGGAAGTTCGTCATAGGAAGAGCGACGGGCTTCCGGGTTGAAGAAAAGAACTTTTACCTGACCCGGAAGTGATTGAGAATCACATGGACTGGGGATTGGGAACACTTCTGGGTCAGGGAATATAAAAGGATTGTGGGAGCTCCCAGACGGCGAGCTGAGCTGGGTGGAAAGGTGGCAACGCGTCTGGGAGCTGGAGGATTGTATTATTGTGTTTATTTGTGATTGTTTATGAGTATTGTGGAGGAGAGGGTGCTTTGTGCACTGTGGCATTTAAATAAAGTCGATTTGAGGACTTTTACCTGGTGTCTGGAGTCGTGTACAGGGGTTCAAGGGAGCGAGAGTGCCCCCTATCTACCACTATATATGTATATATATAACTGTCCAAATAATCAGACTGTGATTCAGACTTATGAATGTAACACTCTGATCTTCACCTTGTCAAGTAAGTGAACCAGCCGCCATGACGCAATATACAGCGGTGGGCAAAAAGTACATTTACAGTTGTGAGTATGTGAAACACAAAGTTTATTCTTGTATTAAGTGCACTAATAGAAGTGCATTGTTCCAATGTGACATTCCTTTCAGTTAATAATGTTTATAAAACTATGTAATAATCATAACCTGGGTGTTTTCTTCCATATGAACAAATGTAAACCTGCTTTTGCCCTATATATATATATAAATATATTATATATATATTGTCACAAATGTGTGAATAGGAGGAAGCTGAGTGGACTGAAAGAAGGTAATTCTACGCCAGTCCAGGGGGTGGCGGGGTGCGCTAAACCTTCCTCTGTTCTCTCTGCAGACCAAATATGGGAAAACCTGCCTGATTTTTCTTCAAAGACGTCACTTCTGGTTACGGTGGCCCGACAGACATCACTTCAGCCCCATTCAGAACGTGAGTGGCACACATGCGAAGTGGCTAGCGTGAAGCGTGCCCACGAGGGTGGGGGTTGTGGGGTGGGCAAGCAAAGCGCTAGCCACTTCCTTAATATATATTAAGGATGTCATATCATATACAGTTAGGTCTTAGGTTGTGAATTGTACTGGAAAACACCCATTAATGAGAAATGATCAAATACACATAATATATTGTTACTTAATTTATAGAAAAACATTTCAAACTATTTATTAAAATGGCAGTAAAACAATGTAATAAGTTTCTGTCTACACCTCCGCATCCTCTATCTGTTCTGCTAAAGAACAGCAGGAATGATTTTAATTGAGGAGCAGGAGATGAATTGTAAGACAGACACAATCTTAAATCAGAGTCAAAATAGCATAACTGAAGAATCAAAAGGCTTAATTCAAAAAATAAAGTGCTAAATGTCAAGGGAAAATCAGTCAAACTCAGATGAGGAGGAAGCGCACAGCACGACTTTATGAGAATTATGCTTCTGACATCACAAGTCATGACCTTCAACCTCATTACCATAGCAACATATTATTAGTCTACACCCCAAAATGGTGGCAACAACAAAAAACAAAATAGCATAGGAACGAGATGCAAATTAAAACTAACAATATCAAAACCACAGTGAAACAGAAACCTAACATCAGAATTGGATTCAGCATCCTACGATACCCTAGTTCTGAAATAATGATTCAGAAATACACCTTCAGGCAGGAGTCATAAATTCGAAACAGAACACAATCACAAGACTTCCTTCTGCTGGTGGTATTTCATTTCCAGAGTAGCCCACATGGCAGGGTCGCCAATGATTAATTATTTTAGCACATTCTTAAAGTAAGTTGGACTTTTAGAGTTAACACCCTTCAAAGATCTCCATGCTGTCCCAAGTATGGGCAGAACGACCTCTAAGGGCCTGCAAAAACACAACAACTTACGGACTGAAGCCCAGGTCCTGAGGATTGACACAGAGGATGCCCGCTCTGGATACTGTGGCAGGTGTGGCGGCCCGCAGGTGGCTGATTTCAAACAAGAGTCTCATAGAGGATGTTAATGATATGCGTTCATTACTGGCCAGAGTCAGAACCTAAAAAGAAAAAAAGGAAATAGTTAAAGCAAGAGACACTTTCACTCATTCATCATCTGTTCTGCGACAATGCCACAATGTGACCCCCACTGGCAGCCAAGTTCACATGCCAGGTCAGCAGCAGGGCAGAGCCTTCAGGCTTGTGCTTTACAGTTCCAGGTCTTAGCCACTACAGGACCTTGCTGCCTACCTGCTGTGGTGCGGTGGATCGAGTCCTGGCTAAAGAACTGGACTCTGAAGTCCAGCACCTGGACTCATGATGCTCCAACAATGATGGACTGAAAGCCAGAAGTCTACGTGACCATCATCATCAGGTCCTTCCATGAAAATATGATGATTTATGTTAGGTAGAATGCCCAGAGGGGACTGGGCGGTCTCTTGGTCTGGAACCCCTACAGATTTTATTTTTTTCTCCAGCTTTTGGAGTTTTTTTTTGTTTTTTCTGTCCACCCTGGCCATCGGACCTTACTCTTATTCTATGTTAATTAATGTTGACTTATGTTTATTTTTTATTGTGTCTTCTATTTTTCTATTCATTTTGTAAAGCACTTTGAGCTACATTTTTTTGTATGAATATGTGCTATATAAATAAATGTTGATTGATTGATTGATTGATTGATAGTTTTACACCGAGAGGTGGGAGAAAATTATTATTACCGAGGACCCCTGGAATTTTAGTTGTGTCCGAATGGCTCATGTCAGTAACTTTTTAGGGACTGCATGTTCACGTCTCAGTAAAGATTATGCAGCCTTTCTATATAAATATTGTTTTTGCACAATGTAGAATAAAATTAAATAGCAGCTCCCATTACAACATTCATTTAAACATAGACAGGAATATAAATTGTCATGTGAGTGTGCATTGGCTCTGGTGATGGTAATACCCTGCTGATCCAGGGGGTGGAGCTGTTCCAGAAAGGAAGATTGACAACCACTCCAGTAATGATGTCACTTTCGTGGACCGCCCTCCAGGACCCGCCCCTTCCTGCTGGGGTCATTTAAAACAAACCACACCGCCATTTTGAATCAGTTTTGTTCTGAACTTGCGTCTGGAAAGACATCCTAATATTTTGTTGACAACTTCCTTGCTTTTTTTCCCCCTTACAATTATGCAGGGGTCACCAGGTGGTGTCCGTAACTCTTTTATCATTGTTTGAGCTTTCATTACAAAATATAAACCTATTACCTGTGTTACCTGGCAAAAATTTCATAAGACAGTGGTGTCAGTCATAGTGTCATTGGTTAATCGGGAACATCAGAAATATTACGTAACTACATGTCATGATTCAGCCAGCAATTCTCCCCTGGCTGGGATTCAAAGTTGTGTTTCTTGTCTGTTTTGTCCAATTTGGTGCTATTTAATAATATTTCTCTTGTTTATTATGTACATTTTTCTTTGTGTCTATGTGTGGAAAACGCCTAGATTATGTCCCATGTGTTCTGTGAGTGGTTCCCCAAGAGGTGGGGCCACCTGCCAATCACTGCCAGGACCTTCCCTCCATCCTATATGGTGGAGGGTCTTCCAGAGTTCCTGGTGGTTCATTTCAAATGCACTTGGAAGTGGAGCGTTACTTGTGAACGGGAGTCTTCCCTGGCCATCTAAAGGCAGAAAATTGCTTGTTGGCTGTGGTGATTGTACTTCAGAGATACTTGATACTATATACTACACTCACCTAAAGGATTATTAGGAACACCATACTAATGCGGTGTTTGACCCCCTTTCGCCTTCAGAACTACCTTAATTCTACGTGGCATTGATTCAACAAGGTGCTGAAAGCATTCTTTAGAAATGTTGGCCCATATTGATAGGATAGCATCTTGCAGTTGATGGAGATTTGTGGGATGCACATCCAGGGCACGAAGCTCCCGTTCCACCACATCCCAAAGATGCTCTATTGGGTTGAGATCTGGTGACTGTAGGGGCCATTTTAGTACAGTGAATTCATTGTCATGTTCAAGAAACCAATTTGAAATGATTCGAGCTTTGTGACATGGTGCATTATCCTGCTGGAAGTAGCCATCAGAGGATGGGTACATGGTGGTCATGAAGGGATGGACATGGTCAGAAACAATGCTCAGGTAGCCCGTGGCATTTAAACGATGCCCAATTGGCACTAAGGGGCCTAAAGTGTGCCAAGAAAACATCCCCCACACCATTACACCACCACCACCAGCCTGCACAGTGGTAACAAGGCATGATGGATCCATGTTCTCATTCTGTTTACACCAAATTCTGACTCTACCATTTGAATGTCTCAACAGAAATCGAGACTCATCAGACCAGGCAACATTTTTCCAGTCTTCAACTGTCCAATTTTGGTGAGCTCGTGCAAATTGTAGCCTCTTTTTCCTATTTGTAGTGGAGATGAGTGGTACCCGGTGGGGTTTTCTGCTGTTGTAGCCCATCCGCCTCAAGGTTGTGCGTGTTGTGGCTTCACAAATGCTTTGTTGCATACCTCGGTTGTAACGAGTGGTTAATTCAGTCAAAGTTGCTCTTCTATCAGCTTGAATCAGTCGGCTTATTCTCCTCTGACCTCTAGCATCAACAAGGCATTTTCGCCCACAGGACTGCCGCATACTGGATGTTTTTCCCTTTTCACACCATTCTTTGTAAACCCTAGAAATGGTTGTGCGTGAAAATCCCAGTAACTGAGCAGATTGTGAAATACTCAGACCGGCCCGTCTGGCACCAACAACCATGCCACGCTCCAAATTACTTAAATCACCTTTCTTTCCCATTCTGACATTCAGTTTGGAGTTCAGGAGATTGTCTTGACCAGGACCACACCCCTAAATGCATTGAGGCAACTGCCATGTGATTGGTTGATTAGATAATTGCATTAATGAGAAATTGAACAGGTGTTCCTAATAATCCTTTAGGTGAGTGTATACTATACTTGATACTATATATGGTGGTCCACAAGGATCTCTTCTGGGTCTACTGCCCAAATTCACTCTCCATGCTTCCAGTAGGTCAGATTACCTCAAAGCACATGGTGAACTACCACAGCTATGCTGATGAGACACAGCTTTATTTATCGCTAGCGCCTGATGACCCTGACACTCTTGGCTCTCTGATCTCTATTGTCTTAGTTGTGTTTCTGATTGGACGAGTAGAAACTTTCTCAAACTAAATAAGGAGAAAACACAAATCTTGGTGATTGGCAAACATGGATATAGTGAGGGTATTAGAAATAAACTTGATCCCTAAAGAATAAGGTAAAGAATTTGGGGGTAATCATTGACTCTGACCTGAACTTTAAATCACATATTAATCAGATTAATGGATCTGCATTTTTTCACTTAAGGAATATAGCATTTAAGTTTAGACCTCTTGTAACTTAACAAGATGGTAAAAAAAATGAATTCACACTTTTGTTTTTATTCGACCAGATTGCAGTAAATCACTCCTAACAGGACTACCTAAGAAAAACATCAATCCGTTGCATTTAGAGCAGAATGCAGCAGCCAGAATCTTAACTGGGAAAAGAAATTCTGAGCATATCACACCAGTCTTAGCGTCGTTACACTGGCTACCCGTGTCATTTAGAATTAACTTTAAAATGCTAGTAATGGTTTACAAAGCCTTAAGTAATCTGCTCCATCCCATATTTAGCAAAGCCAGTCTCCCAGCACCCCAAGTCGTAACCTTAGATCTTCAACTGAGTGTCTGCTCAGAATTCCAAGGGCCAAACTTAAAAGAAGTGGTGAGGCGGCCTTCTGCTGTTATGCACCTAAAACCTGGAATTGCTTACCGATGGAAATTTATCTAGGTAGTCCTATGGATCATTTTAAAACCCTCTAGAAACCCATAATTTTAATACTAGCTGTGTAAGCCCGTGCTGTAAAGAGTCCTAGAAACTACTATTGAAATCGTCAGAAAAAAATTGAAATGTAGAGATGTCAGGTAGTTGAAAGGAACTACTCTGGGCATCTCTCTCCTTCATTTTGCCGACGTGTTTGCCTTGTTTGTGCATTAGTGGCGGGAGGAAACGTAAAAGAGATACCATTTTGCCGATGTTAGTGGCTTAACGACTTTGTCTTTCTACGGAGGTTTTGTTTTGCTGATGTGCTCGCCTCGCTTGTGTTATTAGCGTCTAAGCCAGTTTTCTGTTTCCTCTGAGACGGAGCCCTTACTCCGACTCCACCTCTCACTTCCGGGCTGGACAGACACACACACTTCCACGCGTAGACATTTATATACAACATGGCATTTTCATAGCCACATTTCAGCTGTATTACTTGATTGACTATATGGGTATAAAATGATCATATTCTTCAGGGTCTCGCCGTCTCTACTAATCCCCACTCTTTTTTGTTGTCTTTTCCGGTTGTTCTTGGGGTGATGACCTGCGCCACCACCACCTGATCAGGGCACCTTGCAGCCCCCTGAGATGATGGAATGAAGGCGAGTATCTCAGTTGTCCACGAGACCAACATCATCAGTTACTGTGATGTGAAGCCTGAAAACTAAGATGACCGATTTATGTACATTTATATTAGGTAAAGTGCCCATTGGGGTCTGGGTGGTCTTTTGGCCTTGGAATCCCTGCAGTTTCTTTTATTTTCTGCCCTTTCAGCCATCTGACCTTGCCTTTTTTCTTTGTTGTTTATCTTTAATATTATTGCCAAACCTTACTTGTTTTTCATTGCAGATAACTATCGTTATGTCATCTTGTAAAGCACTTTGAGCTACACTCTTTATATGAAAATGTGATAGAGAAAGAAATGTTGCTGTTGCTACATTCGTTTTTTAGACCTCCCATTGAATTTTCCGATCTAACATTTTTACTTCCTATTGGTTAGTGGTAGGGGCAGCACGGTGGTGCAGTGGGTAGTGCTGCTGCCTCACAGTTAGGAGACCCGGGTTCGCTTCCCAGGTCCTCCCTGCGTGGAGTCTGCATGTTCTCCCCGTGTCTGCGTGGGTTTCCTCCCACAGTCCAAAGACATGCAGGTTAGGTGCATTGACTAAATTGTACCGTGTGTGTGTGCTTGGTGTGTGTGTGTGTGTGCCCTGCCTTGTGCCCTGTGCTGGCTGGGATTGGCTCCAGCAGACCACCCTGACCTTGTTGTTAGGATACAGCGGGTTAGATAATGGATGGATGGTTAGTGGTGCGTTTGGTCAGTCAGTCACATGTATGTTAGCATAATATTAATAAATATTGACAAATAATAAAATTATCATCAAATTAAAAAAAAACACATTTCAGCTCATTTTCGTTTTCCTACAACATCACCAAATTTCAGTCAAATCACTCCAAGCATTTTTGTGATTTCTGAGGTATTTAGTTTTTCTATTGTAGGGCTTTTTTTTTTTAACCCCTAAAAATTGATACGAGGGTAAATCAAAAAGTAAAGACGATGTGAAAATTACAAGCAAACCGCAACTGATAGAAGCTGACACAATACAAGTCGTATGCGGTGGCTTATGTACGGTGCCTCCAAAGGGCAAGTGACAAAAAATGTAAAGGTGTGACGTGCTCAATTTAATGTGACACTCACAATTAAACAAGGTGGCATGCACACTTAGGTGACACGCATATTCAAATAAGGTGACGCGCACAATTAAACAAAGTGGCATGCACACCTAGGTGACACGCACATTCAAACGAGGTGATGCGCAGAATTGAACAAGGTGGCATGCACACTTAGGTGACACGCACATGCAAACGAGGTGATGCGCAGAATTGAACAAGGTGGCATGCACACTTAGGTGACACGCACAATTAAATGTGGTGCCTCACAAAATTGGAGATGACGCATTCACAGTCATTGGGGTGACAACGAGTAAAAGTGTACAGAACGGGGAGGTACCTGGGTAAAACAAAAGGGGAAACACTGATTGGTGGCAGCGGTTTGTCTGTCAGTCCACAGGGGAAGTTTAGGTGTGCTCAGTGAGGGAAAGTTACAATGAAATTGTTGGCGATCACAGTTCATGATGGTGTACATTAACAGGCAGACATCCATTTCTTTCTTGGCAGACTGTTTACGGGCTCAAATAAGTGCAGTTACCCGCCAGACCAGGGGTTGGCGCTGCCCTCTAACTCTTTCTCCTCTCTTCCTGCAGAACAAGCGACGAATCCTCAACCTAACCAGCACTTCTGGTCCTCAGACATCACTTCCGGTCCCCGTCCTCAAGATCCCTCCTCCTCCTGATGTCACGTCCGGTTTCCCAGAATGCCATTTGCTACCCCTCTGCCGACTTTATATACGACCTCCATTGTTGTTCTGTTTTGAACTCCAGTCTGTAAGGACCACGTTTTCATTTCTCTGCTCTACAGTATAATGGGGTGGGGATCCCCAAACCTATGACGGCGTTCTGTGTTTATTTTACAGGGGATAACCCAACGTCCTGCAGCTTTGAGGCAGCAGTGCTACCCACCGCGCCACTGTGTAGCTTTAAAGACTGAGTCCACATTTATTTTAAATATTTTACCCTGTTCACCCCTAATTGAGCAAGAGTACTCTAATTTCCGTGCCAAATTGAGATCCAACAGCAGCAGACTGGTCTAAAGGCGCCCACTGTTGAGGTTCTCTCTTTTGATGCTCTTCCTGATAACATCTGCTCTAATGGCAGCTTTATGATGCAAATTCCAAACTGAATTTGTATGACTTAGCAGCAAGTGGCGACAAAAGCAAAAATGCTACAAATGCGCTGGAAATCAACCACTCTTCATACGGATGGCCCGTCTCTGCCGTCTGTCTAAGTCGGATCCATGGAATCCAAATCACTCTCTGTTGTTTTAGAGAATGCGTCTCTTGTACGAACAAGCTGTCATTTGGCCCGTGGTCATTCAGACCTTTATTTGCATGAGTATGAAGCAGTTTGCTGCGACTGTCCCAACGCTTCCAACAGGGGCGACGTGCTTTCAGTGCGGCTGTAATTGGCACCCGCGTCCTCAATGAAAAGCAGAGATGATCTTGCAGCTGCTCAGACAAAGGGCGGCCCGGTGTGCCTCCCGCCAAATTGGGAAGAGCAGCCCTCCGGAGAGAAGAATAGGAGCGGTGGAGATGGCGGAGGCAATTACTGCCATTAACAAGCGGAGACCCCCCCACCCTGCTTATGAGAGGAGCTCACGCCTCAAATCACCCGGAAGAAAGAAAGGAAGGAAGTCACCCAGCTTTTGGTACAAACCTGAAGGCTGAAAACGGGCGGCCCGGTCCAGCACGGCCTGACACCTCAGTTTAAACTAAGCTCAAACCGCTTAGGAGACCTCAGGAAGATCAGCAGACCCTTCTACATCAGAAACTCCATTCAGGTGAAGCTGACCACAAATTCTACTCTTGTCGTAACCTACCATAGACCTGCCAACACAAGTAAGATGTCACCGCACCGTGTGACTGTGACAATGAGCCTGAACTGAAAAGGATGAAATGTTAGCATATATAGTGCCTTTCAGAGGACCTCAAAACAGCATAACTTATATGGGTGAACGCTTTGGGTGAATCTGATTACAAAGGAAGTGACTGAAAAACAAATCCAGTCGTGTGAAAAAGTAAATGCACCCTGAGAAATTTTGTTTGGCTTTTTTGGACAGTCATACAATCTCGGATGAGATCGGCCCAGGAATGCTGAAGGCTCTGGACATTTTTGGGCAGTCAAGGTTGACACACCTTTTCAATGTGGTTGGCCGTAAAACCCACCAAGGAGCGGCAGACTGGGGGTGGTGGTATCCATTTTTTTTTAAATAAGGGGGACACTGAAGGGTATGGCCCAGCTATCTGGGGGGATCTCACTCCTCGAGCCTCTCTGGAAAAGCTCATGCCAGGGTAATGGAAAGGAGATTCCCACCCAGTCGTTGAACCTCACAGCCTGGAGGAGCAATGTAGCTTCTGTTCAGGTAGTGGAAAGGTGGGCCATCTCTTTACCCTCATGGGGTTCCTGCAGGGGGCATGGGAGTACGCCCAATTGGTCTACAAGTGTTTTGTGGACTTAGAGAAGGTTGTATGGCCGTGTTGCTCGAGGGACTGTGTGGAGGGTGCTGGGACCCCCAATTAAGCATTAATCGCAGTGACAGCTGTGTCCACTTACTCAGAAGAACATTAGGTCTGTTCTCGGTGGATGATGGACTGTGCCAGGGCTGTGCTTTGTCTCCTGTCCTTTTTTGGTGATGGACAGGATATCAAGGTGCAGTCGAGGAGGGGGTCCAGTTTGGTGATCTTAGAACTGCATCCCTGCTTTTTGCAACCAACGTCATCCAATTGGCTTCACTGGACTGCACTATGTGAAGCGGCAGGGATGAGGATCAGCTCCTCCAAATCTGACCACCTCCATGGTCCTCGGTAGAAAAGAGGTTGGACTGTCCTCTCTGAGTGGGTGGTGAGTTACTGCCTCAAGTGGAGGAGTTTATGAATTTTGGGGGGTCTTGTTCACAAGTGAAGGAGTAAAAGGGACAGTGAGAGATCGGGTCAGGGTGGCAAGCACAGTTATGTGGTTGATATACCAATCCATAGTGGTGAAGAAGGAACCGAGCCAGAAGGTGAAGCTCTCAATTTACAAGTCCATCTCTGTCCCTGACTTCACCTATGGTCATGAGCATTGGGTAAAGACCAAAAAAAAAAAGGACAAAATCGTGGGTACAAGTGGCCGAAATGAGCTTTCTCTGCAGGGTGACTGCTTGGGCTCTCTCCCTTAGGGATAAGCTGAGAAGCACAGATATCTGGGAGAGGCTCAGAGTAGAGGTGCTGACCCTCCGCATCGAAAGGCATCAATTGAGGTGGTCCGAGCATCTGATACAGATACCACCTGGATGCCACCTTGCAAAAATGTTACGGGCACAACTTGGGCCGTCTTAACATTATAGGCCCCCAGGCAAAGCAGTGCACTGGGGCCCCCACCGACACAACCACTCAGCAAGTCACAACATATCAGCATAGGGCCCTCGGGCAACTGCCCAGCGTGCCCATGCGTTAAGACGGCCCTGGGCATGACCAGCAGGGAGAAGACCCCAGGGGAAGACCCAGGGCTTGCTGGGAGGGTTATATCTCCCAGTTGGCCTGAGAACGCCTTGGGATCCCACTGTATGTCTCCTTTCTGATGCCCCCAGAGAGCTCTGGTGATGTCAGCACACACTTGAACAGCAAGGAGCAAACCAAACTAAGAGTCTGAGGTTCAAATGAGAGGACGGGGTCACACAGGGTCTTTTTCAAAGATGTTCTGATCGTTTGCACCTCCCTTGGAGGATCTGATTCTAATTTTTGCGGAAGTGATAAATGGAACATTTGTATTTATGTTTATTTAAATTACACAACAGACTACAAAATGTATACGTGGCCTGATTTTTGTTGTATTACCTCACCTTTACTTATAGCTAACTGTTGACTTCAATCCCAGTGCAGTTTTTTCCTAAATTATGGGCTGGAGGGTTTGCTTTTTTTTAGGGTTGACAAACTATAACTGAATAAACAGCAGACCATGAGAATTATAAATGCACTAAAAAGCACAAAATACATTTTTCTTTAACCACAATTTTCGTGGTTATATGCGACTAAATAAAATCGGGGGGCACACATAGATTAATAGATTTTAACAATTTTTGAAACTTCTTTAGCATGGTGGGGAACTACAATGTTGTTGTTTTTTTATATATTTTATAATGAAAGTAGCTATTCAATTAATTGATTGAATTAATTAATTTATATGCACACCGACATTTTATTTAGTCACATATAACCATGGAAATTGTGGTTAAAGAAAATTTAATTTTATTCTTTCTAAGTGCATTTATAACTAAAGTAAATAAAATCTGTCCATTATCTAACCTGCTATATCCTAACTACACTGAAAAAAAATAAGGTGATGGTTTACACTTAATATTTTCAATCTGAACCAATATAATTCTTTTTAGCTTATTGATCCCACAATTTTTAAGTTGAAGCAAATCATTTACAGTGATTGGGTGCAATTCGTTTTATACTGAAGTAAATCTATTTTTTAAGTTGTTCTTCTTTTTTGGCAGTTGGAAAGCCATCACGCTGGAAAGTTCGACCGGAAGAATATACAAACGGCCCTCACACAGAGCACACGAACAACCTAAAATATTAAGTTAACTGAAACAGGATTTTTACGTTTATTCCCTCCACCATAACTTACTTTGGTACAAACAAATCTTTTAACTTTGACTGAGATCTCAAACCAAATATTTCAAGCTACAACACTAAATGACTAATTTTAAGTTGCTTGAAAGAGAAAATTTACGTTGCATGAACAACATCAATGTTATACTTTTTTCAGTGTACAGGGTCACGGGGGTCTGCTGGAGCCAACACAGGGCATAAGGCAGGAAACAAACCCCAGACAGGGTGCCAGCCCACCGCAGGGCACACACATACACACACACCCACACACCAAGCACACACACGGGACAATTTAGGATCGCCAATCCACCTAACCTGCATGTCTTTGGACTGTGGGAGGAAACCCACGCAGACACGGGGAGAACATGCAAACTCCACACAGGGAGGACCCAGGAAGCAAACCCGGGTCTCCTAACTGCAAGACAGCGCTACCCACTGCACCGCCATGGTGCTAAAGTAAATAAAAAAAACATTTTTTTATATATATTTTATTTTTTACTTTTTAGTTTTTGATTATTTTGCAAATGATTTTTCTTTAATCATTTTTCATGAACAGGAAACTTCTTTAAAAGTATTACATAATATATCTTCTTTGCAGAATTATTTGAATATCTGTAGTGGCGGACTGCACGATAACGTGCAGTGAATACACTTGACTTGACATTCCTAGTTTTCATCCTCTTTCTCTGTTCGTTTACCATTCGTTTGCTCAGAGGCTGATGCGCTTGCTGTTTCCTGAGCGGCTCTTCTTTTCTCCACCCTAGCGGCCTGCTGCTTCTCCTCTTTCGTCGCCATCTTTTCACGTTAAAACTGATTAAGTTAGTTTTTGTGTTGCAATTACTTAGTACGTTTTCTTAAATTTTTCACTTAAGCTGGCACTTAAGTCTTCAATCTGCCTCAAGAATGATTTAAGATATGAAGAGGTAGGGGAAGTGACGGCGAAGGTCGTAGATATCAGAATGGCGCTCGTACATATGCTGTGTGATGCCGAGAGTTGATTCTACAATAAACTCAAATAAAAATAAAAAGAGGAATAACCTTGGAGGTCAATCATCACCCCGAAAGCGGATAGTAGACGTCACGTAGTGTATGTGTACCAAATTTCAGGTCAACAGGTCAAACGGTTTATGAGCTACAGGTGATTTAAAATCCTGGACAGACAAACGAACAGCCACGGTAGCGTATTATATAAAAAGAATCATATTTTGGTCTTTATTTTTCTGTTCATTCTCTTATGGGATTAGCGCGCGGTCGATGTGAAAAAAAATATCTACAACAGAACGGCAAGCTTACGCCAATACTTCCTCACAGTGATCAAGAAGGCTACTCCTTCACAAGAGTAAAGTCAACATGCGTATTTACACTCCACTCACTGGAAGAGACAATCATCATTGTTGTGTGTATGTTAATTGGAATCGCATAAACATTGATTACGGCAAAATTTGTTACGTAATTGCATCAGTTTCGATGGACTGTTGTATTGTTGTCAATACTGAACGCGTATGCAAAATTTGACGAAATTTGCTTTGCCAAAAGTGGGTTTAAAATCAGTTGCAAGATTTGACCCAGACAAACAAACATACCAAGGAGTCACGTTAAAATAAAATCGTTTAATTAAAAAACTGCGATGTGAGCCAGCCATTCAGCCCAACATAACGCACCAATCCTGTCTCCAAAATAACATCAAGTCGAGATCTGGAGGTCCTCAAAGTGCTGCTCTCCGTCACTCTAATTAAAAGCTCACTCTATGTGTCTGTAATTCTTGGTGTGAAGAATGTCTTCATAGTGCAAGGGGCAGTCGGAATTGTGAGACAGCGGAAGAGTGAGAGATCAGATTGTTGTGGAGTAGACCGCAGCACATCTGTAGACCGGTTACAACAGGTCTGGATTGGTTTTGCAGTGTAGTATCGCTTTAATTAGCGTTTGACTTAGATGGCAGCAAGTTTATGCTCCAGAGACAAACAGGCGAAATTCTATCTGATTCGTGGTCAGCAGCCTCGGAACAAACTTCACGCAGACACGTCTCATTTTCAAATCCGCAGTGCCGCTAGCATATCTGCTAAGCTGACTTGCCCAATTTGCACATGAACTTGTTGTTTGAACTGCGACATTGCGCCGAATGACTACTCACGCATCTAACTCAAACGGTAATTAAAACGATATGACACGCCGAAACCCATCTGGACCTGCGCTCCCCTCCAGAACAATCTGATCTCTCACTCTCCCGCTATATAACAATTCCAGGAACGTTTTGACTGCCCCTTTGTAATTCATTCTAACCACTTCAGTCATGTCACCTCTTAATCTCCATTTGCCTAAACTATAAGCGTTCAGCTCCTTTAATTTCTCCTCGTAACTCGTACCTCTTACTCTTCAATCAGCCTAGTTGTTCTTCTTGGGACTTTCTCTTGAGCTACTTTGTCTTCTATACTAATAAACGGCAAAGCCCTCACTGAGTGACTGACTCACTCATCATTAATTCTCCAACTTCCCGTGTAGGTAGAAGGCTGAAATTTAGCAGGCTCATTCCTTACAGCTTACTTACAAAAATTGGGCAGGTTTAATTTTGAAATTCTACGCGTAACGGTCATAACTGGAAGCTATTTTTCTCCAAATACTGTAATGGAGTTGAGCTCGAAATCCGTGTGGGGCGGAGTTTCGTGTGACATCATCACGCCTCCCACGTAATCACGTGAACTGACTATCAACGCAGTACGTAGAAAACCAGGAAGAGCTCCAAAAAGCACTGAAGAAAACATGCATTATATAATTCAGAAGGCAGCGAAACAATAAGAAGCGAGCGAGTGACATATACAACCATATTCATGAGTGCTGCTACTTCGGAAACAAAGCACGGGTTTAAACCTAAACTTTAAATTAAGTTCATAGACAGGCTGCCGCTGGCGTTTGTAATTTAGTGCCTGCCCATATAAGGCCGTCCGTCAGCGGCAATCCAATAGAAACACTGCCGCTAAATATTCACGGGTGAAGGACTGTGCTTATGCAGAGGAAGATGAGATGGTCAGGGGGGTGTTTGGCACAAACTCGGCGAAACTGCGAGAGAAACTTTTAAATGCCGGGTCTTAGCTAACATTAAATACAGCCGTGGACATCGCACGAGATGGCACCAGCACAGCTGGGAACCTTCGATGCATGTACACGAGCGCTCACGTGAACTGACGCAGTGCACAGACAAAAAGCAACAGTTCCAAAGAGAGCTGAACAAAAACCAATTGAGAAGGCAGCAAAAAAATATGAAGCGTCTGATACATGCAAGCATATTCATAAGTGCAGCTACTGCGGAAACAAAGCAGGTGGAAAAAGTGAATGTCCCGCTAAAGGAAGACAGTGTAAAAAAAAAAAAACGTGCATGCAGTGTGTCACATCTCAGATAAAGAGGAAGACGAGCTGTTTATTGATGCAGTAAGAAACGAATCGATGAATGAAACCTGTCATCTTTACAACGATTGACAAACACGGAATGTAACTTGAACACAACACATCCTACAAATACGAACCTGATTGAAAGAAATAATGAGAATCAAATCCTTGATGACAGCAACACTCAGTAACACTCACAAAACAAATACTGTATATTGACAGTCATGTTACGTTATTTTTAAAATGTTCCCTTTTGTACTAATGTACAAAATAATTTTGGCTAAGGTTACTCAGAGTTTAAAGATTAAGTTGGTCAAATTACCTTTTATGTTTTTGACTTATGTTTTTAAGAAGAAAAACTGCACTTTATGTTGAAATTTTGGTTATTATTATTTAAAGATAATACCATTCTGAAAATGTACTTAAAGTACTTAAAATACCACTTTATTTTTAAGTCTGCCCAATTTTAGCCAGGGATGATATTTTTGTTTCTGTTTTGAATTCAAATGCAGTTTAAAGGCTTTTTTTTTTCAGAAATTAAAACAGCTTGAGTTTACAATATTCATGTACATGTCTATTATTTGATTCTGTCGCCCTCTAAAACCCTTTTAAATAAAAAAAAAAACATTTGCGATTTGGGGCAAATTTATGCGATTACATACGATTAATCAAGATTAATTCTTACACAGCCTCTAATTAATTGGATTAATTTTTTTAATCGAGTCCCACCCCTAATATATATATATATATGTAGATATGTATATGTATATATATATATAACTGTGTATATATATGTGTATATATGTATCTGTGTGTGTATATATACAGTATATATATATATATATATGCCAGCAACACTCATGACAATGATAGAACAATTACATTTTCAATCATGTTACGTTATTATTAAAATGTTTCCTTTTTTACTTCTCGCTGCTAAGCGTGGGTATTTTGCTATATATATATATATATACTGTATATATATATATATATATATATATATATATATATAGATAGATATGACAACAACACTCATATCAATGACAAAACAATTACATTAACAATCATTTTACGTTATTTTAAAAATGTTTCCTTTTCTTTTTCATAACTTCTTTAACACACTACTTCTCTGCTGCAAAGCGCGGGTATTCTGCTAGTTTTTAATAAAATGGAGACAACAAGGTGGACAGAGTACTGCAGCTAAGGCCTGACCAGCTTGGGGTTCACTACTCCACCATCAAGGCACTATATAACCTCACATTCTGTTAGCTTTCTTAATGCCTTCTGAACGCTGTCCTGATGTCCATCAAGTGTAGACCACGTCAACTGTCAGGTCCATCACATGCGCAGGACCTTTCAGAACCCTATCTCCCTTTCTACACTTAATACTTTACCTTACTTACATTAAATGTCATCGTCCTCAAATCTGTCCAAGTCCTTGTGTAACAATTTGGCTGATACGACACTATCTAGTTTGCTATCATCTGAAAACGTAACCCGCTTATTGATTATATTCTTGCCCAGATTAATTATGTATAATAAATACAGCAGTGATCCCACCCCATTCTGATAAGGTTCCTCGTGCCATCATGTGTTGTCATTCTTGCCTTGTTGTCGTCCATGACAGTGTTGAGCGACTCTATCCACATGGGATCGATGTCTCCATCCAGGACGATCCACTTGGGGCCACCGTGAGTCATGCTGGAGAGCTCCCTCATGGTCGACGAGAACAGGCCTGTGTGCAGAAAGGGAGGAACACACAGTCACACACTAATGTCACTAATGTCACTTCTCTTTTTATCTGAAGAAACGTTTCATGTAAATATAATAAAGGATTAAAAGCAGGAGCAAAACTGAACTCATTCAACAATATTATTACGATTATCAAACCTGGGCCTGAGATGGGCCCTTATCTCACAGAATGTTTTCCATTGACTGATAATTATTATAAAGTGCTTCACAAACACTCCAGCGACAGAATTACATAAACTTATTCTTTAATTTGAACAGGTAGAAGTGAAAGTTTACTAGTCAATCATTCAGTTAGTAAAGCATTCAGTAACCGGCTCATTTCATATTTCCTTACATTTTACTGAAATCTAGCAACATTAATTTAAAGAAAAAAAACTTCAAAAGACGCTCATCTGGTCGGCCGTTTCGATTCACACTAAGAAACTGGTGCCGCGCACACTGACTCGATCGGCAGGTCTGAAGATGTCGTCTTCTCTGACAACGTGTTTCTGTAACAAACTCTTCACCGTGTGCTCCAACTCCTGATATCTAAGATTGTTACACTCCGTCTGTGTGTGCTCAAGGAGCGGCGTCAGGAGCTGCCGGAAGACTCCTAGCTGCAGCCATTAGGAGGTTCTCTCTCACACACTCAATCACACTCACTCTCTCTCTCTCTGTTTTTCTCTTTCTCTCCCAAACCTGCATGTCTTTGGACTGTGGGAGGAAACCCACGCAGACATGGGGAGAACATCCAAACTCCACACAGGGAGGACCCGGGAAGCAAACCCAGGTCTTCAAACTGCGAGACAGCAGCGCTACCACTGCACCACCGTGCTGCCCTAGAAATATTATTTAGGGTACAATTATCCAATATACAAAGTAAGTTAGAAATATTATTTAGGGTACAATTATCCAATATACAAAGTAAGTTAGAAATATTATTTAGGGTACAATTCTCAAAGTGTAAGTTAGTTATATTATTTAGGGTACAATTCTCCAGTGTAAGTTAGTTATATTATTTAGGGTACATCCCATGACCATGGTATTGCTTTTCCCACTCCCACCTTTTCAATCACCTTAATCCTAGTCTCACATGGTCAGGTATGATTCTCAAATGAGAATAAACCTTTGGGGAAAACTCATTAAAAAGTGTGTGTGTATCAACGTATTCTGACACTGCAAGGCTCCGCCCACTGGGCTTCTTCCTAAAACACCCACCTCGAATTTCTCCAGTCCGTGCACTTTAAACTGCCAGAGTTCTGGGAGAGAGCGCTAAAGAAACTGAAAAAAGGCTCAACACTGAGAGAAAATAAAACGTTTAAATTGCTGTTACCATGTGTTACCCTAACCCTAACCCTAACCATGTGAGGAGCTCAGAAGCACAAGGTCACTGAAGCGTAATGATTCATTTGTACATTTTAATGAGCGCACATGACAGAAGAGATGGCTACTTGGCCCAACGTGTTTGAGAAGTGCATCTGTCTGCTATGATATCCGTCTGTAATTTCGACTACCATATCACTTTATGTCATAACTGCTAACAGAAGTTAGGTAAGCATTGTGCTCTGTGGAGATGCGACGTGATAAACCACAGAGGCTATTTTGTCTCAGCATGTTTGAAGGTCCAATAACACAGTAATGTTAACTTCCTTAAGTTATTCGTTTAGATGTGCAGTCAGAAGGTGGATGCTGTGCAGCCTCGTCTGTACTTTCACTGGTGTCGTTAGGCACATTTGTTAATTCGGGTGTTTTGAGTACTGAAATCTGCATCTCCTGGGGCTCTTGGTTATAATAATAATAATAATAATAATAATAATATATTTTGTTTCAGGACACCTTTCTAAACACCCAAAGACACTGTACAAACAATAAAATCATAAAACACAAAGCTTAAAACTGAATTGAATGTTAGGGGTGGGCAGGTCGATTCAAATATCGATAGTACCGGTACTAATGTTGGTCTTGGTATCGGAGTGATACTAGCGTGATGGGATCGATACTTTCAGTTTCAGTTTCTCTCCTCTACGTTCAGTACGTTGCTCCCTTTCCATCAAAAAGTAGACACGTCTCTTGCAAACTTCACTCCTTTCACATCTCGCAGGTACACTTTGCTGCTCCTCCTCCTCCACCATTCTGCTGTGATTTGCTGTTGTGCCATCACATGACTCAGCAGAGTGCAGACACAAAACTTTAGAGCATGATAGCATGGCCGAGAGAGAGAGGAGTGTATTGTGGAGGGATTTTACGGTTGTAAATGTGTGTAGGAAGGCTACTCGCTTCCAGTGTTGTGCATGAACTCGTTCAAAAGTGCGCGTTCACTGAACAAGCTCATTTTTCTAAGAACGGTGGACTTAACGTAACGTATTTGCAAGTGAAGAACTTGAATGTGAGCTTGTTCAGTTTTATGTGACATTCTGGATCTGGTTTAGGTCCAGATCAAACGTTTTGTCTTACCCTGTAATGTAGGGGTGGAGCCAAATCCAAATACGGTATTCGGATAAGCACAAATAGCAGATTGTTAAGAAATATTGATCTCGTGCGAATCGCACATAACTATTATATGTTTATGGGTTTGCGCCCCCTACTGTAAAGTGCATTGAGATGCTGAACGAATCCAATATCACTTTAGATTAAGGGTCCCTAATCATGCTATACTTACCATATCATTACCTGCATAATTACGAAGTGTTATTACCTTGTACTTACTATGTAATACAGTGGAACGCTATAATTAAGTACTCAATTGTAACTATTAATCCACAATTTTTAGAAGTATGTATGTGTACAAATTGTGGAATAACAGTTTCAAGTGAGTGCTTAACCACAGCATTATATTGTATTACACTGTAAGTATAAGGTAATGACACCTAGTTACTCTGTAATTATACAGGTAATTACATGGTAAGTACAATGTAATTAGGGACACCTAATCTAACATGATACCATGAATCCTTTGTGTGATCTAAAGACTTTGGATATTATAAAGCAACAATACAGTAGAGAGCAGTCTTATACGGGGAAGGGGGATATAGCTACTGTGAAAGTGTCCAAGCCGGCTCACAGACAGACACCAGGACACACAGACGTCCCAAAACACACACATTTAATTTGCTTTTCTTCACAGCACACAGTGCCCCAAAGAGCCACAATACCGCTCACTCCTTTTCTTTTCCTTTCTTTCTTCTTCTCTATTCTTTCACCGCCTCCTCTCCTCTCTGCCTCCCGACTCTAGCTCCTTGAATGGAGTGAGGTGGCCTCTTTTATACGGCACCCGAAAGTGCTCCAGGTGCTTCCCCGATCCTCTACTGGCAGCACTTCTAGTTATGGCAGAAGTTCTATAGACCAAGGCACCAGAGCTGTCCAGGTGCCCCGATGTCATTAAGGGGATCTGCCCTCCGGGGGAGGTACAGCTGTTGACATGTCCTCTCCCCCTGGTCCTCTCCTCAGAAGGGCGTCCCAACCGGGCAAGGCCCCCGGCTATCTACCACACTACATATGAGTGCTGCCTTTCAAGTCTGTGGAAAGGCCTCTCACATTTCACTGTACACATGACTTTAATGACCCCATAAGCCATCATCCCGGCCACTAAATAGCCTTCCCAAGGCACTTCCCTTAATCAGCTTTTAAAGGGTTTGCATTGCAGTTATGAAAAGTAGAAAAAGCATCAGCATGGATTAAAAAAAAAAAAAATCATAATAATTTCTTCAAATTGGGCAAACGCACTCTTTGACCGCAGACGGGACAACTGCTCTTCCGACCGCAGACTTTGGTGACGGCATGATGAGATCCCAGCCTAGTGAGCGAGCCACAGCCATGATTTAAAGGCTTTTAACCGAACAGAGGGGTGCGGCGCGTATTCTTCTCCTGTAATTTGTTTCCTTGAAACTCTTAATTAAAACAGTACACGATGGGGGGGTCCTCTTGTTTTTGTCACATGCTTATAGACGGAACAGCAAGAAAAGAGAGGCAAAGAGGAGAGCGGAGCAGGAACTCATGACTCAGGACGGCAAACCGTGGGCTCACATTTGGTCCCACAAGCAGGTGGATTCTTAGATGGACTGGGAGGTCGGGCCCTTCAGAAATACACACAGGGCTTAGAGATCTCGGGACTGCTGGGAGAGATGAGAAGCTAGCCAGCTCAGCAGAGATAAGTGCTTCTTATTTGTTTTAACTCTACTGTATTACAAGAAGTGTTCAACAAAATCAATGAATATTAGCTATGCCGATAAAAAGTATTATATTGGAAGTGTTCTCGTTTTATTGTAGATTTAATTTATTCCTGCAATTTATACAGGGGTGGGCAAAAGCAGGTTTACAGTTGTTCGTATGGAAAAAGACCTGCAGGTTATGACTGTTAGCTCAGTTCCGTTTTGAACTCAGCATCGTAAAGATGTGTTTTGTTTATTTTGCTGATTTTTCAGTATACTGGTTGGCCATCCCCAAACCTATTTGTGCCTCCAGCGTGCTCCTTATTACACCATGAAGTAATGGAAATGAGTATGGCAGAGGTGTGAATCTGCTAGAGCAGGCCGTCCAGAAAACCTGAAGAAGACGAGTGAGGGAGGCCATCAAGAGACCGCAAGAGAACTCTGAAGGAGTGGCTGAGGTTGGAGTGACTGTGCAGACAACAACTGTGCCTGGGGGCTTCACCAATCACGTTATTATTATTATTATTATTACTACTAGGGGGCTTTGCCCCCTTCTCGCTTCACTCGCTTTTCTATTCTTTTCATTGAGAGACGACACTGTCCCCTCCGACTACACACGGAGCTCGATTCACTCCTGAAAGAGACTCGTGTCTGAATAACGTTTCTGTTTCTAAAATCTCCGGTGTATCTGTGCAACTCTGTGACCCAAGCATGACAGCGTATGTGGATTTCCCTTTCACCAAATAACAAATCTTTATATTCTCACAGATGTGCCTTTTCATTGGGAACAAAACACTACTTTTCTTGTTTGAAAATGGTTGTAAGTAGGGCGTGACTTGCAAAAGTCACCGTCTCGCGGAACTTGCTTCCAAAGGTTATAAGTATGACGTGACTTGACCATCTCGTGGGATGTGAAAGTGAACCTCAATTTGGCCTCTTTTACTCATGAGAGGGCCTTTCATGGCTACATTAATTAAAAAATGGTGAATTGTTAAGAAAGAAAGAAAGAAAGAAAGAAAGAAAGAAAGAAAGAAAGAACTCCTCTCTTGTACTACCAGAGCTTACCATCTTTCCATTCTCTGGTGGAAGCATGAAGGAAGCCGAACAGCTCATCAGTCGTGACAGCTTTGGGGTTTATGTCACTCCACAAAGGCTTCTTCTTCATGTTGGTGTAGGTCCTATGCAGAGTTTTCAGAATCTGTGTGAACCAAGCAGAAGATCCAATTAGATGCTGAACAGTGTGACAGTCCTGAAGGTGCTTAAAGGCCACTGAATTTAACTCCAAGGCCTGCGTTGTGGAGCAAACGTTTGTCATTTTAGAATTGCAGGCACCTAATGCAGGCATCTGCCACGTTCAAAAAGTCTTCTGTAAAGATGGACTGCAGTGACTTAAACGCAAACTTTGAGACATCCCTCACAAAGTATTATGGAGAAAATCTGCAAAGAGCAATACGGTGAGCAACTGTTTAAAGGTGCATTTGCATATAATCTGAAAAGCACCTACTGCAATAGTCAGTAGAGTGTTGGAGAGTAGGACTTTAGGGACCGTCATATCTCAACATGGTGTTATTTTGCTGGGCTGAAGGACCTACCTGTTCTTATCACAGTTGTTCTAAAGTCCTCATGTCTTCCTCCTTGGCTGCCACTAACGATGCCCCAGGTTTACACGGCTCTTTTCCTATGGCTCCACCTCATTCACTGCATGCACATTCACACTGCCAGCTGCCCCTTTCCAAAATGAGAGCAAGTAAACCGCTGTCCTTTCACAATCAAATGTTAGCTTTTCCCTTCGAATAAAAACATTTTTTAAATAAATCTGAATTATACTCAAATAGCGACATTCACTCTGACAGCCCTACTCTGTCTCAAAACCTTTCATGGCCAAAACAAAAATAGATTGGACATCAGAGGGAGCAGACCACCATGTGAAAGACATGAGGACTGATTGAGATCATTCATGTGAGGTAGAATGCCCAGTCTGGGGCTGGCCAGGTGGTCTCAGAACCCCTGCATATTTCTTTTTTTCCTCCAGCCGTCTGGAGTTTTGTTTTTGTTTTTTCTGTCCTCCCTGGCCATTGTACCTTACTTTTATTCTTTGTTGATTAGTATTGCCTAATTTTATTTTGTATATTTTGTCTTTTTTTTCTTTCTTCATCTTGTAAAGCACTTTGAGCGACATCATTTGTATAAAAACGTGCTCTAGAAATAAATGTTGTTGTTGCTATAGGGAGGGATTAGAAGTTTAGAAGTCATGATGGCCCTGACCCCTGGGGGGCTGCACCCACAAAACACAAACAACATTTAAAGGCACAGTACACAATTAACCAATAATAACTAAGCTTGATGGAAATAACATAAAAATATGAAAATTAATATAAATGACAACAAAAAACACATCGGCATATGTTAATACCTGATAGCAGGGTAGGTAAGACCACTTACTCCAACCCCGAGTCCCCTCAGCTCACTTATATACTGTACCGATAGGGAGGGATTAGAAGTCATGATGTCATGGTGGCCCCACCTCCTGGGGAGCTCCACTCACAAAACACAAGAAACATTTAAAGGCACAGTACACAATTAACCAATAATAAACAAAATTGATGAGAATAACACGCACAATATGAAAAATAATAGTACAAAGACAACAAAAAACACATGGGCATATGTTAATACATGATAGCAGGGTAGTTAAGACCACTTAGTCCGACCCCAAAGTCGCCTCAGCTCACTTTTAAAAACATAGGGAGGGATTAGGAGTCATGATGTCATGGTGGCCCCAACTCCTGGGGGGCGCCACACACTTAACCCAAGAAACATTTAAAAGCGCACTACACAATTAACCAATAATAACCACAATTGCTGGAAATAACATAAAAATATGAAAAACAATTTAAATGACAACAAAAACACATGGACATATGTTAATACCTGACAGCAGAGTAGGTAAGACCACTTATTCCGACCCCGAGTCCCCTCAGCTCACTTATATACCTATAGGGAGGGATTAGAAGTCATGATGTCACGGTGGCCCCACCTCCTGGGGAGCTCCACATAAAAAACACAAGATACATTTAAAGGCACGGTACACAATTAACTAAGAATAACAAAATTGATGGAAATAAAAATATGGAAAATAATAATACAAAAGAACAATTTAAAAAAAAAGCATAGGTATATGGTAATACGTAGCGGCAGTGTGGTTAAGACCTCCTAGGGGAGTTACATGTGAAGAACCTGACTTTATGATTTTTAAGCATTCAGATTATTGAATAGTGAGATACAATTCAAGAGCACAGGGCTGTAGGGTTCAGTCACTGGCACTAAAAACCACCTAAACCAGGGGTGTCCAACTCCGGTCCTGGAGGGCCGCAGTGGCCGCAGGTTTTCATTCTAACCCTTTTCCTAATCAGTGATCAGTTTCCACTGCTAATTAACTCCTTTTCCCTTCATTTTAATAGCCCTGTTTTCTAAGGATTCAGTCCTCTGAATTGATTGTTTTCTTCATTTAATGGCAGCCAAACTGAAACGAGATGTGAAACGAGCCAACAGACTAAACTGGGATTTCAAACTTCAACCAGTTTCACTCCAACCAGTGTGCTAATGAGAAGCCGATTCTTTCTGTTGATTAATTAAGCCCGTTATTCAATTCCATGGGTTCTTGCTGTTCTCATTCTGCCACAGCAGACATTTCCAAAACTGTTGATTTTCTCTTTTTTCTAAGAAAACCGTTTTGGTGACCTGAGCAGATCAGCCTCACTGAGACGCTCACCGTTCTTTATTTTCAGATATCGTGTGATGGCCACAGATGAGCTGGTTGTGCAGGGGCTCATTTTGTGTCTCATTATTGTTTTGCTGCTTCTTCTTCTTTCAGCAGTTGCCGTTACGGGTTTCCATAATTATTTGTCTGCTAATTAATAAAAAAAGAAACAACTAAGGTGTGTGAACGCTAGGGGTCACTGTTGCTCCTCAAACCCAACAGACAGACTTGCAGGAGACACGGTAAAAGCACCAAGGATGTGTTTTTAACTATCCATTGTGACAGGCGCCTGGCGTTCATGCCCAGCCGGGATGCCCCTGCACACTGTATTCAGGGGGAGCAGCCCTGGACAGTGCAATATCTCCCCCTGGACGCTAGATGGCCCACAGGGCTCCCTGGGAATTGGGGTTGGGGGCAGCCCTGTTGGGTCCCGCAGGTACCACCAGAGGGTGCTGTGTTTGGGACTCCTGATCCCGTCTGGGCAACAGATTCCTGGAAGTGCCGCCGGATCTTGGTGATCAAACACCTGGAGCACTTCCAGGTGACCTATAAAAGGGAGCCAGCAACCACCACTCATCGGCCAGAGTTGGGTGGAGGAGGACAAGGTTGCGAGTGAGGAGTGGTGGTGCCAAGGAGGAGAAGTGTGCTTGTGCTGTACTGGTGTTGTGGCTGGGGGGAGTATGGGGAAGACGTGCCCTCCAGCTGAAGAGTAATAAAAAGCCCTTTTATTTTACACGTGCCTCCTGTGTCCAATCTATGTCGGGTCAGGCGCTATATAGTGCCTTTTACACCATCCATCCATTATCCAACCTGCTATATCCTAACTACAGGGTCACGGGGGTCTGCCAGAGCCAATCCCAGCCAACACAGGGCGCAAGGCAGGAAACAAACCCCGGGCAGGATGCCAGCCCACCGCATGTTTTTACCTATTTCCTTCTTAAACAGTGCCCTCCCAGCACCACAGCCACAATAAACAGGCAAGTAATTAAGCGCAAATACACAATTCTCTTCTCTCTTTCCTCCTCCATACCTCCCAGCAAGCTTTGTCCACCTCCACCCGACTCTGGATCCCTTGCTGGGTGTTCTGCAGTCTTTTATATATTCCCTGACCCGGAAGTGCTTCTGTTCTTCCTCCCACGTGACTTGCCACACTTTCTTGGTCAGATGGAGAATTCTACTTCTTCAATCAGCCCGGAAGTGATCTTCTAGTACTTCCGGGCTAGGATGGAATCCTGTCTCCCATCTTTGTTCCACCCACGCCACCCAGCAGGGCTGAGATATCAAATTCCAAGTCCCAGAATGCCCTGTGGGAAGCTGCGATCTAGCGTCTTGAGGGAGGCAGCGTCCTAAAAAACCTGCCTTCCCCCATCCTTCCATCTGAGAGGCGTCCCGGCTGGGTTGAACTGCCGGCCTTCTCTTACTGGGGTCTGAGTCAACTTAATTAAAACCAAAGACAAAAGAAGTTAATCAGCAGCAAAAACTGGTCACTAATGAAGAAGATGGTTAGAATGAAAACCTGCAGCCACTGCGGCCATCCTGGACACCCCTGCCATAAACGTTTAGGGTGATTACAAAATGGAGATGGTGCCACAGTAACTCTGTAACTCTGAAAAGGCGCTAGATAAAGTAAAGCTTGCTGATCCATTAGGCTGAAAGGAAGATTAAAAATTAGGCAAATGGTTTTCAAGGAATCTGAAGCATTGAATGTCAAAAGTGGCATTGGCAGTGGTCACCTTGCATTTTTTTGGGGGGGGAAGACACAAAAAAAAATGATCACATTATTCATAATCCTGGGAAATCCTCTACCAGCATCTGTGTTCGGTTATGCCTACAGGGTGAGGACGTGGACTAATGGCTTGGGTTAAAGAAAAAAACAAACCCTGACGTACCATGGACAAGTAATTAACTTGAACATCAAGTCAAGGCCACCGATGGCACACTTGGTGAGGCATCGCTTTCGGTAACGACGCGGATCGAGACGAAGTTGACTAGCGGCAGAGCCGAGACTTGAGTGGCACACACAAAAACAAATCTAATCACAGCAGCTGCCTCTCCGCCTCACAAAATGACAAAAGTCATTAGTGAATGACAAGGACAATTATCTCACGGAGCTGGAGAGGACTTCGTTCTGCCATCCATCTGCTCGATATCCTTATTCACATTGTCACATGAATATCACTCATACAGCGGCTTCGACAGAAAAGGTCCGGTCAAAAAACAAAGTGGAAAACATTTAGAAGTGAAAACGGCTTAATTACCACCGGAAAGAAGTCCCTGCAGTCGTCAGACCATGAAGAAAAGTCTAAAGATAAAACATGAGCCATCCATGGACCCCATCCACCGCCGGACCTCACTCAGGCATAAACTCACACACACACACACTAGATCTATGTAGGCACACCTGTTAATCCATCTTACCGGTCTTTCAGATTTAGAAGGAATAACCAGGAAAACACAGGGAGACCCCAACAACGAGAACACCGACATGTACAGTTGTGGCCAAAAGTTTTGAGATTGACCCACAAAGTCTGCTGCTTCAGTGTTTTTAGATCTTTTTGTCAGATGTTTCTATGGAACACTGAAGCATTTCATAAGTTTCAAAGGCTTTTATTGACAATGACGAAGTTTATGCAAAGAGTCCATATTTGCAGTGTTGGCTCTTCTTTGTTTTCAAGACCTCTGCAATTCACCCTGACATGATGTTCATCTACTTCTGGGCCAAATCCTGACTGATGGCAGCCCATTCTTGCAGAATCAATGCTTGCAGTTTGTCAGAATTGGTGGGTTTTTGTTTGTTCACCCGCCTCTTGATGATTGACCACAAGTTCTCAATGGGATTAAAGTCTGGGGAGTTCCCTGGCCATGGATCCCAAACTTTGATGTTTTGTGCCCCGAGCCACTTAGTTCTCACTTTTACCTTATGGCCCGGTGCTCCATCATGCTGGATTGTTCATTGTTGGTCACCAAAATGTTCTTGGATGGTTGGGAGAAGTTACTCTCTGAGGATGTTTTGGTCCCATTCTTTATTCCTGGCTGTATTCTTAGGCAAAATTGTGAGTGAGCTCACTGCCTTGGCGGAGAAGAAACCCCACGTGACATGAATGGTCTCAGGATGCTTTACTGTTGGCCTGACACAGGACTGATGGTAGCGCCACTCACCTTTTCTTTGTCCCAAACAATCAGAAAGGGGATTCATCAGAGACAATGACTTGATCCCAGCAGTCCTCAGCAGTCCAATCCCAGAATACCAGTCTGTCCCTGATGTTTTTCTTTCTTGACACCCACCAGGCCATCCTCCAAAAGTCTTCATCTCACTTACACCTGCCTGCTGCCATTCCTGAGCAAACTCTGCCCTGGTGGTGCCCGCAGCTGAAGAGACGGTCCTGGCGCTTGCAGACTTTCTTGGGTGCCCTGAAGCCTTCTTCACCTCACTATTGTAACTCCATCATCATGACAGAGTGATGATCTCCAGCCTTGTCCTCCTTGACACTCTCACCTGTGTTAACTGAAATGACAGCAGCAGCAGGTCCTTTGGTGGCAGGGGCAGAAATGTTTTTTTTTGCCATTAAGTTCATCGTCATGACAAGCAGGGCCTTTGCAACTAATTGTAATTCGTCTGCTTGCTCTTCAGGACATTCTGGAGTAGATGCAAATTGCCATCCTAAAAACTTTGCAAAAATTAATATTTGTGTCGTTTTCAAAACGTTTGGCCAAGAATGTAGATCAAAAACAACGAGCACAGGCCATCCTACTCACCTGTGGTGGATTCAGAAAGTACTCGGAACCTTTAATTTCTGCACCCATTATTGTGTTGTAGATTTCATTTTAAATGGGCACATATGCCATGTTTGCCCATCAATCTACACTCAACGCCTCTGATGACAAAAGTGAAAAAGCTGCTCTCACAAAGGTTTGCAAATGTATTAAAAATCAAAACCTGAAATCTTTCATTCCTGCAAGTCTTGAGACCCTTCATTTGGTAGTTTGTAGAAGCTCCTTTGGCAGCAATGCCATCTTTGAGTCTTCTTCAGTATGACTCTACAAGCTTTGCAAACCTGCATTTGGGCAGCTGATTCTCTTAAACTCCATTACAGTTGAGGTAAAGCGTCTATGAATGGCCATCTTCAGGCCTCTCCACACAGGTTCGGTGGGGTTTAAGTCTGGACTTTGGCTATGCCACTCAAGGACACTCAGAGAAATGTCCTGAAGCCACTTCAGCATTCTCTTGGGCAGTATGAACGGTGGTCCCAGTCAGGTCACGTGCACTCCGGAGCAGGCCTTCTTCAAGGACCTCTCTGTATTTGGCAGCATTCATCCTTCCCTCAGTGCTGACCAGCCTTCCCAGTCCCTGCCACCGTGAAGCACCCCCATAGCATGACATGGCCAGCAACACGCAGGTGATTAGCATTGCGTGGTCTTCACCAGACACTATGCTGGGAGTTCTGCCCACAGAGTTTGATTTTTGTCTCATAAGACCTGAGAATCTTTCTCTTCAAGCTCTCACGGTCCCGAAGCTGTTCTATGCATTTTGGTTAAGCCATCCAGCCACTCTGCCATACACGCATAAATGACGGAGTGCTGCTGAAATGGACAACCTTTTGGTTCTACCATCTCAGCAGAGGACTTCTGGAGCTCCGGTAGAGGAACCGTTGGGTTCTTCACCTCCCTGACCAAAGCCCTTCATGCCCGGTTACACAGTTTGGCCAGAGACCCAACACTAAGAAGAGTGCTGCTGGTTCCAAACTTCTACCATCTCACAATTACTGAGATCTCTGTGCCCCCTGGGAACGCTCAGAGCTTCAGAAATGGGTTTATCTCCTCACCTCACAGAGATCAGATATTGTCTTTGATTAGTTGTGTTATTGTCTTTAAACACAGATGTTAATTGTTGGAGGGAATGACGCCGATCGCAACAATATTCTGTCATCATTTGACTCAGTTGGAATCCCCATTAATTTTGCTGAATCAGCCCGTAATCTCGGAGTTCTCTTTGTCTCTAGCAGGTCATTTAAAGCGCACATTACGAAGTTGTCCAAATCATGTTTCTTTCATCTTAAAAATGTTGGGAAATTAAGACATTTTCTAAATAAGCAGGATTCTGAGAAATGAATTCATGTATTTATTTCTAGTAGGATTGACATCTGCAATGTGGTGTTCACTGGATGTTCAAACTGTTCTTTATACAGCCTCCAGTTAATCCAAAATGCTGCTGCAAGAATTATTGTATAATCCATTACACGTATAAGTCATGTCTTGAAACCCAAAAATCGATCATAAAATCAGACCCCTACTTATACGCCCGCTCAAAAATCCATCCATCCATCATCCAACCTGTTATATCCTAACTACAGGGTCACAGGGGTCTGCTGGAGCCAATCCCAGCCAACACAGGGCACAAGGCAGGAAAAACCCTGGGCAGGGCGCCAGCCCACCGCAGGGCACACACACACACCAGGGACAATTTAGAATCGCCAATCCACCTAACTTGGACTGTGGGAGGAAAGTGGAGTACCCGGAGGAAACCCATGTGGACACGGGGAGAACATGCAAACTCCACGCAGGGAGGACCCGGGAAGCGAACCCGGGTCTCCTAACTGCGAGGCAGCACTGCCACCGTGCCGCCCACCGTTTAAAAATGCGACACATTTTTGTTTTTTGTACGTCTTCTTGCCTCCTCCAATATCGCACCAGTTTCTCAGGCACATCAAATTTTATTGCAGCAACGCAGTTACCAATTTTATCGCCACTTCAACGACATTTAATTTAAAACCAGCTTTATATTTTCTTCTGATCGAACGCTCCATCGTAGATAAGGGATGCTCTTACGATAAAAGGTGTATGAGGGTGTGAGATACAAAAAAACACAAATCAGTGCAAATGTCGCTTTGGAATAGTTCAGGTATTACCATGTGGGCACGCAGGCGCAATACATAGAAAAAAAAGGGCTGTGTGCTCCGTGGTTACTCTCTCAGGTGGGCATGTTAGCATATCATAATCTAACAGCGTTAGTTTTCCACATTCGACTTACACAACCGACATTATAAAATACCAGAAATTATACGGTAAAATCAAGTCCTGACTTATCCGCAAATATATACGGTATTACAAGAACTAAAATATACAAACACATCACTCCAGTTCTTAAATCCTTACACTGGCTCCCGGTTAAGTTCAGGGCAGATTTCAAAATCCTCCTTTTAACATATAAAGCATTAAATGTCTGAGGTCCGGCTTACTTGTCTGAACTTATCATGACTTACAAACCTGAGCGCACATTAAGATCTCAAGATGCCGGTCTGCTTATGATTCCAAGAATTAATAAAATAACAGTGGGAGGTTGAGCTTTTCTGCGGTGGGTTGACGCCCTGCCCAGGATTGGTCCCTGCCTTGTGCCCTGTGTTGGCTGGGATTGGCTCCAGCAGACCCCCGTGACCCTGTGTTCGGATTTAAACGGGTTGGAAAATGGATGGATGGATGGTTGAGCTTTTAGTTACAGGACCCCTAAACTGTGGAGTGGTCTGTCTGCTACTATAAGAGATGCCCCTTCGGTCTCAGCTTTCAAAGACTCACGACTTCAGTTTAGTACACCCTGACTAGAGCTGCTGATTAACTGTACAGACTGCATCTCTGTTGTTAGCCATTAGCACTAAAACATAAGTAACATGATAGTTAGAATTTGTTACTAACCCTCACCTATTCTGTTTCTCTTCTCGGTATTCAAATGTGGCACTTAGTGCCACGGCCCACCTGCCAAGCTGTTCTGCCTGCCTAAGGTAAAGTCATCCCTGGAATCGTTGGGTAGGGGGTTCCTGACTCAGCTGTGGAATGGCCAACAGGGGAAGGCAGCTTGATGGCCGAGGTCTCCAGGACTCTGAACAAATCCAAATCGTATTATGGGATATCATCTACTGTTAAATTCTGTTCTGTACTTGTATTATTTCTATTGTATTGAGGATTACTTGTGTTTTGTTCTGTGTATTGTATTGTATTGACCCCCTTTTTCATTGACACCCACTGCACGGCCAACCTACCTGGAAAAAGGGGTCTCCCTCTTCCATTTTTTCCCTACACTGGTTTTTCTGGGAGTTTTTTCTTGTCTTCTTAGAGAGTCAAGGCTGGGGGGCTGTCAAAAGGCAGGGCCCAATGTGGCACTCCTTGTGTGATTTGGGGCTACAAAAATCAATTGTATTGTATTGTATTGTATTGTATTACCTACGGCGGCACGGTGGCGCAGTGGTGGCGCTACTGCCTCGCAGTTAGGAGACCCGGGTTCGCTTCCCGGGTCCTCCCTGCGTGGAGTTTGCATGTTCTCCCCGTGCCTGCGTGGGTTTCCTCCGGCGCTCGGTTTCCTCCCACAATCCAAAGACATGCAGGTTAGGTGGATTGGTGATTCTAAATTGGCCCTAGTGTGTGCTTGGTGTGTGGGTGTGTTTGTGTGTGTCCTGTGGTGGGTTGGCACCCTGCCCAGGATTGGCTCCTGCCTTGTGCCCTGTGTTGGCTGGGATTGGCTCCAGCAGACCCCCGTGACCCTATTCGGATTCAGCGGGTTAGAAAATGGATGGATGGATGTATTACCTACAGGGAGCTCCTTGGACCTCATTGCTTGTTTGTTTTTTTCAGAAAGGGATCTTCTATGCACAGGGACACACGTGGGTCTCACTAAATGATATCTAGCCACAGGTGGGCTCCAGTCAAGTGCTAATCACACGTCAAACCTTTCACTTTATCATTATGTGTTATTGAGTGTGGATTGATGGGCAACAAGCAAGTTTATCCATTTCAAACATCGCTGACTCGTTACTGTATATAGCGCCTTTGATGAGCAATGCCATGTCAATATGAGATGAAGAGGCCTCACCAAATCCATAGTTCTGTTAAGGAATGTTACAGTTTTAAATGCAATAAATTCAATGATAAAGAGGGAAAATATCAGCAGTCGTGTCTACAGCCACAGTATAAAGCCCCCCAATACTGTAATCCTAGCAGAAGCAGTGGTTGCTTTTAAAAGGTTCACTTAAGGATTATAAGAAAAAAAAAAATCAAGTAAATAAACAAGCCTTACTGTGAAAAAGAAATCAATTTGCCGTACCTGACTTTTTCCAGTTCCAGCATTTCCCACAACAAAGACCGAATGCCTCACAGCAAGCAGCTCTTCGAGCTGAGAAACCTGCAAGTGGAGACACAATCAGTTGTTACTGATGGCCATTAGGCCCTTCGGCCCCCTCTCTTGGGCTGCACGACTTCTGTTGAGCTCGTTTCACGGGCCCATAAAGACGCTGCTGGATCACATTATAACAGCGCTTGACAATCATCCACACCTCCACTTATTAAAGTGAATGATTGGTCACTCGGCAAACTCTCAGCGTCAGGGGCTCGGCACACACTCACCGGCTCGTCGTGTGTTTAAAGTTAACATATAAAGCTAAAAAGAAAAAAAACTACACAACAACAACAACATTTATTTATATAGCACATGTTCATACAAAACAATGTAGCTCAAAGTGCTTTACATAATAAAGAATAGAAGAATAAAAGACACAGTAAGAAAATAAAATAAGTCAACACTAACCAACATAGAATAAGAGTAAGGTCCGATGGCCAGGGTGGACAGAAAAAAAAAAAACTCCAGACGGCTGGAGAAAAAAATAAAATCTGTAGGGAGACCACAGCCTACTGATGGCGGCTCCAGGGCACTGCCCTGTGGCACTTACTATTCATACTAACCAAATTCTTCATGAGAAGTGAGTGCCCACCTTTAAAGGGTTTTGGAACTTGTTGTTTCACACATTTAAGTACACTCAAAAGGAGCCCTCCTTCCGCAATCACACACATTATCTGGGAAATGCAAAGTCAACTGGACGTACCCAACTGAGGACCCCAAAGATCCTGCCTGATACATCGGTTATGTCCTTACTACTGTGGGGTGCAGGAGCCAAACCGGGCAGCAATAAATAGGAAGCAACGCTCCTTCTGAATGGCAGTTGGGCTCATCTGTGGAACTAAACACACACACACAGCAACTCCACTCGCTGATTATGGCACCCGAAACTGGCATCGGGTGCTTGATGATTACATAGAGACATATAAAGAAAAGGTGCACCCTAGAGAGAGGCACTGGGAAAAGGGGGACCATCCGGAGGGGAGAACAAGACTGAGAACTGACAGGGAGACAAAGCCACACAACACCACTGGTTTTTGTATTTTGCTCGTCGCTGAGTGCTGTGAACAAGTCCTCAGGTAAAACACAAGCAGAGAAAAATACAAATACGATTAACACAGAATTAGTGGAAAGAAAAAGACTGGCTGTTAAAACACACAGAAAATAAAATAGAAACAGATTAACACAAATGGAAAATAAAATGATAAGCTATGAAAATCACCACCTCACAGATGGATGGATAGAAATGAAAGACACTATATGATAGATAGATAGATAGATAGATAGATAGATAGATAGATAGATAGATAGATAGATAGATAGATAGATAGATATGAAAGGCACTGTATAATAGATAGATAGATAGATAGATAGATAGATAGATAGATAGATAGATATGAAAGGCACTGTATAATAGATAGATAGATAGATAGATAGATAGATAGATAGATAGATAGATAGATAGATAGATAATGAAAGGCACTATATAATAGATAGATAGATAGATAGATAGATAGATAGATAGATAGATAGATAGATAGATAGATAGATAGATAGATAGATAGATAGATAATGAAAGGCACTGTATAATAGATAGATAGATAGATAATGAAAGGCACTATATAATAGATAGATAGATAGATAGATAGATAGATAGATAGATAGATAGATAGATAGATAGATAGATAGATATGAAAGGCACTGTATAATAGATAGATAGATAGATAGATAGATAGATAATGAAAGGCACTGTATAATAGATAGATAGATAGATAGATAGATAGATAGATAGATAGATAGATAGATAGATAGATAGAGGAATGTAAGGCACTATATGTAGATAGATAGATAGATAGATAGATAGATAGATAGATAGATAGATAGATAGATAGATAGAGGAATGTAAGGCACTATATATATATATATATATATATATATATATATATATATATATATATATATAGTGCCTTACATTCCTCTTTCTATCTATCCATCTATATATATATCTATATATATATATCTATATCTATATATATCTATATCTATATCTATATATATATATATATGACACTAATAGATAGACAGTCCAGTTGCTTGTGCACTCTATTAAGAAATTAACTTTTTTTGTATTATTTTATACTCCCCCACTGTTTATATCGCATTTTTTTGTTTTTTACAGACACTATGGAAACTGCTCTTCTGATTACTTTCTCGTATATGAAGTATAAGGAAAGTATTGTAATCGTCCAAAAAATCCTTTTCGGGACTTTGAATACTCTCGACGTTTTAGACTTCCCTAAGTCCGAAAATACCATTTTTCGAATTATTTGTCTGTGTGTGTAAACATGATAACCTGAGTACACTTTCACTTAGGTCAACCTAAATTTGCATACAAGTATCAGGTACAAAACGTAGATTTCGGACAACTTTTGGGCTATTTCCGTTAACCGGAAGTGGAACCTTTATTCATGCAGCTGCATAGTCCGATTTATTTAACCTTACTTTTATTGTAATTGTTCAATATATCATTAATTTGATTTGATGTGTTGTTGATGGTTATTCAATGTACATTATATAAAAATAAAATCATTGTCTCGCGGTTTACTCCTCAAATATGCATCCTCATATCCTAGCATACAAGAAAGTCAAGGGGAGACCACTCCCGATTTTTTAATATGTAAACCCTCGAATATAAAAGTTCGGTATTCGGTCCGGTCGGAGTCTGTACAGTTTCCTCTAAAACACTATCGGCGGTTTGGGCGCCTCTGCGGGTGGCTTTGCTGACTCAAAGATTCAGTGTGGGTCTCATTTCCACTCCCAGATGGTGGTCATTGTGGACTTTGCTGGTACCCCGGTGTTTACCAGTGTTAATTTTTCCCCCAGTCAACCCGAACCCCACCTTTGTGCGGGTCAGGTTGTACGTGAATTGTCAATCGTACCTTTGCTAATACAACGCGCGTGCCTCGCTCGTTCCTGCCTTTCGCCCGATGCTGCCGGTTTGCGCTCAGCCGCCCGCGACTCTCATTTTGAGAGAGCGTATTTTGCATGTTGCTTTCCACGCGTTTAATCTTCGGAGCTGTGACTGATGTGTAAGTTCGTGCAGGGCTCAGCCCCGTTGTTTTATGTGCTGCAGTACCGCTGAGGTTGCCCGCCGCGGCTGCCACCCCGTTCCTCAGTACTGAGCAGCAGTTTCGCTCCTTTTACAGTCTTTGACGCTGTTCTTGTCTGTCTCGTGTTTCAAAGATGTAACTTTCTGTATGGATATACAAGTCAAAAAAGATCAACTTTGATGATCTGCTTTAATCCCATTTGATGTGACGCTTTTTTGTCGCTGCACTGGGCACAAGCTGCTCGAACCGAACTGGCACCCTATAACGGTGCAGTGTAAACGCCATCAGAGCCCACCGCACTAACTAAATGGCGTGTGCACTTTAAACTGACATCGAAGAGTCTGCACCGAGACGGACACGGGCGCCTCTCCACAGTTTCATTTCTTTCACTTTAAGTTGCTGGGAAGAGTTCCGGCTCTGTGTGATTCTGACACTGGGTGACAGTTCTGCCGTTTTACACCTTTATTACGTTATTATTTGCAAACCCGCTCACGTTCTCCTATAAGAAGCTGAACAGGCACCTTGAGTACGAAGTTCTCCTCGGGTTGCAGACGCAGCTCCGCGATGGACTGACGCACCATCTGCTCCAAATCGGCGTCTCTCCTGCGGGGCACATCCAGCAGTGGAAAGAGATCCCCTATGAGACCGAGGAAGATGGGCGCGTCATTGGTGACGATTTTCGGCAGGTTGAAGTCCCGGAGGGCTCGCATCAGCACCTGGGGAGACGGGAGTGATGGGGAGGGACAGAAAAGCGCGAAGCCATGTTATGCAATGCAAACAAATCGTAAGCCACGGGCATTAAAACGAGCTAACATTATGCATTTCTCACCCTTCAACAGTTACAACCCACATGGCTTGTTAAACTCAATCTGTTCTCCTCACCAGGCAGATGCGCGCCCATCCGACCACCAGCCTAGCGCCCGGTGCGAATGCCAGACACTGGCGACACTTTCATTGTCGCATGGATTGCTTCATCACCGAGTAATGTGACTGCATTCTCAGATGGGATCCTCATCCATCACTCCTCCGGTCAAATATTTTAGGAAATGCCTGCTTAATCTAAAGCCTTCTTGTTAATCTGGCACTGCATGCTCTGGGTGTTGATCGGGGCTTTTATGAACAAACCTCAGTTTTCAATTCACTCAACAAATAGTTGGCTGGACTAACTTAAAACTTCTTTAACAAGTTCTGTGAAATACCCTGGGAAAAAAATAAGATGCGCTAAACAAGTCGCCTGTCTGAGGTTAGACCCCCAAAACGTAATCACATAATAATTACAACAGTTTGTGGAGCTGATTTTAAGCAGAAATCTGACATTTCAATTAACGCATTAATTTATGTTGAAGTCCAGTAAATTACTTACAATCAGGGCTGGTGCCACCATTAAGGTGAATTATGTATTGGCATAGGGTGCAGATCCAAGGGGTGGGGGGGGGTGGACCAAAACCACATGGGTCAGCTACCGAACAGTCGGTTGGCACACTAATAAGTTAAATGACTTGGCACTGGCTGGCACTGCTCACATTCAAATTACTTGGGTGAGTCAAGCTGAAGTTAATCAAGAGCTTCAAATTAATATTCCAACTACAGCAATACTCCTCATTTAATAAACGTGTATTATATACCCCATAAGGCAAATATGTCACAGTGCCCTCCTTGATTTAGCCCTCAGCTCCACAGTTTAAAATAACAGACATCACAATTAAAGTGCACACTGCAGACTGTTTATTTAAGGGTCTTTGCATACATTTCAGTCACACCATGCAGAAATGACACTTTTTCTACACAGTTGTGTCCCTCTGTTTCAGGGCATCGTAATCTTTGTGACAATCGGTACCATGGGTGTTTGTGATTCCTCAGGTGGGTTTCATGGCTTTAAAAGATACCTCGGTTTGCATCTACCCTTTGGAGTCTGTAGCTGCCATTGTTCAACATGAGGACAAGAGCTGCGCCATTGAAGTCAAAGAAGCCATCATGAGGCCACAGAACACAAATAAAATCATTGGAGACATCAATAAAACATTAGGGTGGCCAAAATCAACTGTCTGGCATATCATATGGAGACCACTAAAACAGGATGGGTAGATTACAGTTTGTGACAAAGGATAATGAAGTCAAAGTATCCATTATGAGGCCGATGAACAAGAATAAAACCATTAGATACATCAGCAACACCTTAGGATGACCAAAATCAACTGTCTGGAATATCATAAAGAAGAAAGAACACACTGGTGGGCTCAGTAATCACAAAAGGGCTTGTAAGCCAAGGAAGACCTCCACTGCTACTGACAAAAGAATCCTCACTATGGTCAAGAAAACGTCCCCCAACGCCTGTCTGACAGTTCATACACGGTTTTCAGGGGGCCGATGTGGACGTGTCAGAGATGACTATCAGCGGAAGACTTCATGACCAGAAACATAGAGACTACACTGCAAGATGTTAGCCACAAAAGCAGGCCGACCAGATAACAGTTTGTGACAAAGGACTTCAAAGAGCCTGCAGAATTCTGGGCAAAGGTCTTGTGGGCAGACGACACAAAGATGAACCTCATCAGAGTGATGGAGAGAGCAGAGTGTGGAGATAAAGAGGAACTGCCAAAAGATCCAAAGCAGGCCACCTCATCTGTTAAACATGGCAGTGGGGGTGTTATGGCTTGGGCGTATATGGCTGCCACAGGTCCTGACTGGCACACTTCTCTTCATTGATGATGGAACTGCTGACATCACAAGGAATTCTAAGGTGTGTAGAAACATCTGATCTGCTCAAGTTCAGTAAAGGCCTCCAAACTCAATGGATGGCATTTCATTCTACAACAAGATGAGCCAAACAGACTGCTGAGGCCACACAGGAGTTTATCAGAGCTACAAAATTGAAAACTCATGAATGGCCAAACCAGTTGAGGTTCACCGGGATGACCCAAACCTTTTACCTTTCCTGGACTTCTTTGTTCTTTGTTCCAATATCTATCTATCTATCTATCTATCTATCTATCTATCTATCATATACTGCCTTTCATATCTATCTATCTATCTATCCATCCATCCATCCATTACTTAACCCGCTATATCCTAACTACAGGGTCACGGGGATCTGCTGGAGCCAATCCCAGCCAACACAGGGCGCAAAGCAGGAAACAAACCCTGGGCAGGGTGCCAGCCCACCGCAGTCTATCTATCTATCTATCTATCTATCTAATCGTCACCCAAGAGTTTCAGAGGATCAACATCCAAGTATGTAATACCGCCACGGGCCCAGAGGGGGCAGTGCCACTAACTGTGTTGTCTTACTGTAATTATATTATTTATTTATGTATTTATCAATATATTGATTGTATTATCTATCCTGTGAGTCTGTATCTTTGTTTTTTATGTTCCTGCTGCCGTATGCATCTGAATTTCTTCATGGAATTAACAGGGTTACTCCAAACTAATCTAAACTAAGCAGACAAAAACAGACAACTAAAACAGAGCCCCTTTTTTAGATCTGCGCAGACTGATGATGGGGGGGTCACGACTGCATATGAAATGACTTTTTGTCCTCACCTTCTGCATGCTGTCCCCAGGCTGGGGTTTACTCGGCCTGTGCCTAGAGCCGGCCGGCCCTGTATGCCCATAAGCCACGATGCTCACCTAAACTCCATTTGCTGCTGTTGTAAAGTGATTCAATAGTCAATATGACAGAAGGATATGATAGCAGTCAAAAGCACTTCTGCAAGACGTGGAGCCAAGTAGCTACGGTGGTTTGTTTGTCTGTCTGTCTGTCTATCTCTACTGTGCAGCGCTCATCACAACATGCAAATTATCATTTAAGCTTCAGTTTCCTTGTGCTGCTGAGCTCCTTTTTATTTTCATTCGTCGTCACGTCTTTTCTTCAGTTTCTTTTACTCTCGACCTGAAACCCCAGCGATTTAAAGTGCACGGACAGGAGGAGTTGGGGGAGGCGGGTGTTTCAGGCAGAAGTCTTGTGGGCGGAGCCTTATCAGGGCCAGATTTCTCCGGTATTCACTGCAGACTTTTTAAGGAGTTGTCACCAGATGTGTATTCTCATTTGAGAATCACGTCCGTCCCGGTAAGACCACCCATCCAGTAAATGTTTAAAACAATGGGAGTCGACCCTAAAAATGCACCATTGTGACTTAAGCACTATAAGCCAAGCACACCACACTACTTCCTGTTCCAGCATTCACATCTTATTTTATATAATCATATGAGCAAACGACCCTCCTGGTAATAGGCACAGATGCCCACCACTTGGCCTAAGGTTTCCGCTCAGTGCCACCATTGGACTTTTCTGCAGATGCAGTGGTGGCTGAGGATGGAGGGGTTTTCATTCCTGGGGCTCCTACCTGGTCTTCAGGGCAGCTTCGGTCAGCTCGCTTTAGTGATCCAGCAACGACAAGCACGGATTTGATAGCCCTCAGTCCCCAGTCATAGTGGTCCTGGTGGGAAAGAAACAAAAAAATGACATTAGAAGAAAACAGAAAGTTAAACTTGGTGTCTGTCTTTGTTAAGAGAGGATGAGTAAAGACACCTGCTGCCATTGCTGTGTGATGTGACACACCAGGGCCCTGACTGAGAAGATGTAATAAACTTCAGCCGCCAGCGATCCAGAAGGAAAGCCTGCGATGGCACACACTTCTTCTCTTATTGGGTCCTTCACACTAGATTGGTTCAAATTGTTGCCACACCGACGGTCAAACTCAAACCAGCGACACAGAAATAACAAAACACATCAGGAATCAGTGGCGTGACACCAAGTCAGCACAGTCTGAGAAAGGATGTTTAGCTCTTTATTATCATTATTAGAGTTTATTATTATAGTTACAGATGAATATATCAGAACATTTGTGACAAGAACAGCCCAACAATTTCTTGCATGTCTCTCACATGTGGGAGAAAAACCCATGCAAACACAGGGAGGCACGGATGGTGAGATGTGACACTTAGGAACATTAGGACAATTGTGACAAGAACGGGCTATTCAGTCCAACACGGATGGACATCCGGTTCACCGAGGCTGTGGAAAATAACATCCGATCCGAAGGTCCTTAAAGTCCTGAAAAATGTTTAACCATTTGTGGGAAAGCTCCCCTTGAAGAATTTCTTTTAAAATAACATCCGGGATCCAAGGTGCTAATTCCTTTTATAATTATTAACACTTTAATCACGTCACCTCTCATTCTCCTTCTCATCTTTCATTTTCTGAAATAAGGGATGACATGGTGGCAGCAGGCCATGTCAGTCAACCCCTAACTTCCCTGTCACCAGCTACAGATGCCAACTCTTCCCGGGGTTGGTGGGCTTTGTGCACCTTAGCGTTGCTCGTCTGGAGCTCTGTGTTCCTGTTTAGGGTCTCCCTTGGTGGACAGGTTTGGGCCGAAAGGTTAGAAAGAGAATGATTCACAACTGTCCTCATTAAAAAATGGTGTATCCTGTTTAGGATCTGCTTACTGGGAGCCACTCCTGGAGCCAAACCAGGGATGGCACATATAATGCCTACTAGACTCAACCAGAAATGGCAATGTGGACCTAATCTTGTAGGCTCACCACTTGCAAGATGAAAGGTGAGGACTGGGTATGATGCCAGTTTAGTGGAAGTGTGGGCATGGACAAGAACCTGGCAATGGAGACTAGCTTTGGAAATTTGGAATCTCTGAGGACAGATTTATACTTCATGTGATGTGACATGTGCTTCAGCGGACGCTACTGCTGCACAAGCGGTGTACTGTTTATACTTCTGCGTGTACTTTGTGTAAATCTGGAAGATTCCACCAGGTGGCAGCGTGAGATATCATCACAGTGAAAAAAAATTTGGCTTTGCTGTGTTGTGAATTGCCCGAAACATCCATTAAAATCTGAGGACACCTTGCCACAATAGCTACGAAAAGGATGGATGTTTAATAATTACACCCACCAACCCAGGGAGGCACCGATTCCAGTAAGCATCGGGCGCGAGGTAAATACGACCCCTGGATGGGGCATCAGCTCATCGCAAGATAAACATAAGCACACACATACACTGGTGTCACTTTAGCATCACCAAATCCCAAAACCTGCATATCTTTGGAAGGAAACTGGAGCACACTGTGGAAACCCACCAGGAAAACACGGATCCTCAAGGCGGCTTTCTGTCACATGTTGATAATAAACAGAGACTCTGACGTCACATTCTGTTTTTTATCACACTGCGCCCCCTGACTTTTTGCTGCTACTGCAACTCGCGCACGCGTCGTGTTAATTTTTGAGGACCTGCTCAGAGGACGTGTGAAATGAACGCGTGGCAGCCATGATACAGTACGTGCGTGTACTCGCTCTGAGCGTGAAGTATAAACAGGCCCTTAATCTCTGCTTGCTTCAACTGAAAATGTTGAGCTCCACCAGTCTCTCCTCGTAGCTCATACCTCTCAGGCCTAATCAGCCTAGTCGCTCATCTCTGAACTTTCTCTAGTGCTGCTTTGTCTTTTTTGCAATATGGAGACCAAAAACAAACACATTCCTCCAGGTGAGGCCTCACTAGTGTGTTATGTAGCTTGACTTTTACATAAAACAACGTGATACACAATCAAACATCTTGGTAGCCTTCTTAGATAGATAGATAGATAGATAGATAGATAGATAGATAGATAGATAGATAGATAGATAGATAGATAGATAGATAGATAGATAGATAGATAGATAGATAGATACTTTATTAATCCCAAGGGGAAATTCACATAATCCAGCAGCAGTATACTGATACAAAGAAACAATATTAAATTAAATAGTAATAAAAATTAAAAAAATAAAAATAAAATTAATGTTAGCATTTACTCCCCCGGGTGGAATTGAAGAGTCTCATGGTGTGGGGGAGGAACGATCTCCTCAGTCTGTCAGTGGAGCAGGACAGTGACAAAAGTCTGTCACTGAAGCTACTCCTCTGTCTGGTGATGATTCTGTTCAGTGGATGCAGTGGATTCTTCATGATTGACAGGAGTTTGTTTAGTGCCCGTCGCTCTGCCACAGATGTTAAACTGTCCAACTTTAATCCTACAATAGAGCCTGCCTTCTTAACAAGTTTGTCCAGGCGTGAGGCGTCTTTCATCTTTATGCTGCCACCCCAGCACACCACCGCGTAGAAGAGGGCACTCGCCACAACCGTCTGGTAGAACATCTGCAGCATCTTACTGCAGATGTTGAAGGATGCCAACCTTCTCAGAAAGTATAGTCGGCTCTGACCTTTCTTACATAGAGCATCAGTATTGACAGTCCAGTCCAATTTGTCATCCAGCTGCACTCCCAGATATTTAAAGGTCTGCACCCTCTGCACAGTCACCTCTGATGATCACAGGGTCCATGAGGGGCCTGGGCCTCCTAAAATCCACCACCAGCTCCTTGGTCTTGCTGGTGTTAAGGTGTAAGTGGTTTGAGTCGCACCATTTAACAAAGTCTTTGATTAGCTTCCTGTACTCCTCCTCCTGCCCACTCCTGATGCAGCCCACAATAGCAGTGTCGTCAGCGAACTTTTGCACGTGGCAGGACTCCGAGTCATATTGGAAGTCTGATGTATATAGACTGAACAGGACCGGGGAAAGTACAGTCCCCTGCGGTGCTCCTGTATCGCTGCACACAATGTCAGACCTGCAGTTCTCAAGACGCACATATTGAGGTCTGTCTGTAAGATAGTCCACAATCCATGCCACCAGGTGTGAGTCTACTCCCATCTCAGTCAGCTTGTCTCTAAGGAGCAGAGGTTGGATGGTGTTGAAGGCGCTAGAGAAGTCCAGAAACATAATTCTTACAGCACCACTGCCTCTGTCCAAGTGGGAGATGGATCGATGAAGCATATAGATGATGGCATCCTCCGCTCCCACCTTCTCCTGGTATGCGAACTGCAGAGGGTCGAGGGCGTGGCGGACCTGTGGCCTCAGGTGGTGAAGCAGCAGCCGCTCCACGGTCTTCATCAGATGTGACGTCAGAGCAACAGGCCGGAAGTCATTCAGCTCACTAGGACGTGATACCTTTGGGACAGGAGTAATACAAGATGTTTTCCAAAGCCTTGGGACTCTCCCCTGTTCCAGGCTCAGGTTGAAGATGCGCTGTAGAGGACTCCCCAGTTCCAACGCACAGGCCTTCAGCAGTCGTGGCAATACTCCATCTGGACCCGCTGCTTTGCTGGCACAAAGTCTTTTCAGCTCTCTGCTCACCTGGGCTGCTGTAATTATGGGTGGGGATGTCTCACCTATGCTGGTATCAGCAGAAGGATGGTTGGAGGATGCAGTACTCCGAGGTGAGAGTGGGTTACTGTGATCAAACCTATTAAAGAAGTTGTTCATTTGGTTTGCTCTTAAATGGCTTCTGTCCACTGATGTCGATCGTAATGCATCCTCTATGACCCCTGGGTCCTTCACATAAGGGGTCCTTCCAATCCAATTCAATTCAGTTTATTTTCGTGTAGCACTCTTCAATGAGAGCAGGTTTAGGCCGGAGTTTAATACTTCACATGGCGCGGCGCATGCTGCAGCGGACGCTCCTGCTACGCAAGCGTTGAAGTGTTTATACTTGCGCGTGTACTTTACGTAAATCTGGAGGAATCCACCAGGTGGCAGTGCGAGATATCATCACGGTGAGAACATGTTCGGCTTCTCTGTGTTGTGAATTGCCTAGAACACCTATTAAATTCTGATGACACCTTACCGCAATATCTGTGAAAAGGATGTTTATTGATTAAATCCATCAATCCAGGGATGTGTCCATTCCAGCAAGCATTGGGCACGAGTGAGAAACAATCCCTGGACGAGGCCTCAGCTCATCGCAAGGTGAATACAAGCACACACATACACTAGCGTCATTTTAGCGGCACCAGATCCCCAAATCTGCTTATCTTTGGAAGGAAACCGGAGCACAGTGTGGAATACAAGCAGGAAATACCAGCAACGTAACTCCCTGCGAGACAGCAGTGCTATCGCTCCGCCACCGTGTCACCGGGAGTTACGTTGCTGGTATTTCCTGCTTGTATTCCACACTGTGCTCCGGTTTCCTTCCAAAGATAAGCAGATTTGGGGATCTGGTGCCGCTAAAATGACTGTTGGAATGGACACATCCCTGGATTGATGGATTTAATCAATAAACATCCTTTTCACAGATATTGCGGTAAGGTGTCATCAGAATTTAATAGGTGTTTTAGGCAATTCACAACACAGAGAAGCCAAACATGTTCTCACCGTGATAATATCTCGCACTGCCACCTGGTGGACTCCTCCAGATTTACGTAAAGTACACGCAAGTATAAACACTTCAACGCTTGCGTAGCAGGAGCGTCCGCTGAAGCATGCGTCGCGTGAAGTATAAATGAGCCCTTAATTTCTGAGGACCTGCTCAGAGGACGCATGAAATGAACGCCGGGAACGCGTGGCAGCCATGATGCGGGCACGTACGCATTCTGAGCGTGAAGTATAAACCGGCCCTTAGAGTGCTGTGACAAGTTCTCTGGTACATGATGAGCACAAAAAGTAGCTTGAAATTGATGAACATATAAGGAGCTCAGCGCCAACTGTCCATTAATTGACTGTTCAGCTATGTCCAGTTGACAACATAGAAGAGGAAAACAAAAATTCCATTCAGTAGCATCAATGAGTAAAATTGCTACCTGCTGAGTCCAAATGCACCCATCTGCCCTTTAATATACCAACGGGCCGTTCTGTCATTCATCGTGTGTGGGAGTTTGTGGTATTTTCGGGCTGGTGAGTGAAGTGAGGAGCCGGGCCCTGAGGGGGTATCCACTATCACCTGAAAGAAAGATTCGACAAGTTGTGCTGCGTTGTTGTTCGACTTAACGGGCAACGGTAGCGTTGGCTATTTTGGAGGATATCGCCAACGGCAGGCAAGCGAGTTTTCAGGGATCTCAATGATCTTTTGTGAAACACGCTAATTCAGATGTCCTTGAGCTGGCCTATTCATCCACATGTGGCCCAGAAGCAACATTCGAGTGGCCCAGCCAATGTTCCCACCAGAAATGCAGAGAAAAACAGATCTTGCAATTCTTCAGAAATTCCTACATAATTTCCTACAGTAGTACAGCTGAGTAACATTCAACCCACAATGCAGTGCGTTTTGTGTGTCTAGAAATGTTGGCAGTAGTCCAGTGGTCTGCATTTCTGGTCCTGGAGGGCTGCAGTGACTGCCGGTTTTCATTCTAACTCTTTTCTTAATTGGTGACCACTTTTTACTGCTAATTAACTCCTTTACCCTTCATTTTAGTTCACTTGTTTTTTTTAAGATTTGTTCCCCTGAATTTCTTCCTCGTTCCTCTGAATGACACGTGAAGTGAGTGAGCCAACAGAAGACTAATTAAGTCAGGGCCTTAAACTCCAACAGTTGCTTAATTAGGCGCCGTGTCTTGTTGTTAATTAAACTCGTTCTTTAATTTCATGGCTTGTTGCTGCTCTCATGGTGCAATAGCAGACGTTTCCGAAATTATTGATTTTCTCTTTTCTAAGAGCACCGTCAAAATGTTTTGTGGACCTGAGCAGATCGATATTCCTGAGACCTTCACCTTTCTTTATTTGAAGATACTGTATGATGGACACCAGTTGTTTTGGCTCATTTTGTATCTCGTTATTGTTTGGCTGCTAATTAAGGAAAAAGAAACAATTAAGGGGTCTGAGACTTCAAGAGCAAAACAAATCAAATAAATTCAAAAGAAGTTAATTAGCAGCAAAAACAGGTCCATAATTAATAAAAGGGTTGGAATGAAAACTTGCCCTCCAGGACCAGAGTTGGGGACCCTGTAGTAGTCTATAAAACAGTATTTTTTTTTCTTTTTATTTGCTTTGTAATGGTACGTCGTCAATTGCATTTATCCCGTTTAAAATTGTCCAAAATGTATCCAGGGCAAAATTCAACCTGTGAACATTGCAATCAAGCTCCAGCCTCACTGGGCCACATGTTTTGGAAGTGCACCAAAAGAACATCATTCTAATCAAAAATCTGTGAATGCCTATCAGACAGTCTTGGGGTCCCAATCACTCCTAACCCATTGACAGCCATGTCTGGTGGACCCCCAGATGGGCTAAAAGTGGAGAAGGACAAACAGATTGTAATTGCAGACACCACACTACTAGCATATAGACTTGTCTCGCTCAACTGGAAGAATCCCAGCCCACCGTCAGTGGGTAACTGATGTTCTCTACTATTTGACATTGGAAAAAATCAAATTCTCGCTTAGAGGATCTGCTCAAAACTTTTTTCAAATATGGCAAGATCTAATTAGTCAAATTTTAAATTAAGCATTTATATCGGGGGAAAAGGGCATTCTCCCTTCTTTGCATTTTTTTTAGAGATATGCTCTTGTTGTTGGCTTTCCTGCCTTTCTGTTGGAGGGGTGGTTGAACTCTGGTTTGTTAAGTTTGATTTGATATATGTAATGATGTTTTCTTCAAAGTTATTTTTCTCACAGTTAGGAGACCTGGGTTCGCTTCCCAGGTCCTCCCTGCGTGGAGTTTGCATGTTCTCCCCGTGTCTGCTGTGGGTTTCCTCCCACAGTCCAAAGGCATGCAGGTTAGGTGGATTGGCAATTCTAAACTGGCGCTACTGTCTTCTTGGTGTGTGTGCCTTGCAGTGGGTTGGCACCCTGCCCGGGATTGGTTCCTGCCTTGTGCCCTGTGTTGGCTGGGATTGGCTCCGGCGGACCTCCGTGACCCTGTGTTCGAATTCAGCGGGTTGGATGGATGGATATATATATAAGGGCAGCATGGTGGTGCAGTGGGTAGCGCTGCTGCCTCACAGTTAGAAGACCTGGGTTCACTTCCCGGGTCCTCTCTGCATGGAGTTTGCATGTTCTCCCTGTGTCTGCGTGGGTTTCCTCCCACAGTCTAAAAACATGCAGATTAGGAGCATTGGCAATTCTAAATTATCCCTGTGTGCTTGGTGTGTGGTTGTGTGTGTGTGCGTGTGCCCTGTGGTGGGTTGGCACCCTGCCTGGGGTTTGTTTCCTGCCTTGTACCCTGTGTTGGCTGAGACCCCTGTGACCCTGTAGTTAGGATATAGCAGGTTGGATAATGGATGGGTTTCCTCCCACAATCCAAAGACATGCAGGTTAGGTGGATTGGCGATTCTAAATTGGCCCTAGTGTGTGCTTGGTGTGTGGGTATGTTTGTGTGTGTCCTGCGTTGGGTTGGCACCTTGCCCTGGATTGGTTCCTGCCTTGTGCCCTGTGTTGGCTGGGATTGGCTCCAGCGGACCCCCGTGACCCTGTATTCGGATTCAGCGGGTTTGAAAATGGATGGATGGATGGATAATGGATGGATTATTTAAGAACATCACAGTTGCACAACCCAGACCCCCTGGGCTAACATTTTCACAGATATCAACTTTGACAGGCACCCACCGCCATTACCCAGAAGGATCAGAGGAGAAAGTATCCAGAAGGCACTACCTTCCCTGAGACACTAGGGGACAGCCACCACCTAAGAGCCTATGGCACCACGGGAACGCTGGGAGTTGGAGTTTGGTTCAGCCCTGTTGGGTTCCGTGGGGGCCGCCAGGGGGAGCTGCAGAGCGCTACAATGGACTTCCACCATACCTGGGAGTGATTCCAGGTAATACTAATGAGCCACCTGGAGTACAACCAGGAGCAGAATAAAAGAGCCACCTCACTCCATTCAGAGAGCTAGAGTCAGGAGGAAGAGGATGAAGCTTGCCTGGCAGACGGAGAAGGAAAGAGAAAAGAAGAGAAGTGTATTTTGTGCTGTGCTGTGAAGGTGGGAAATGAAGGAAAGCGTTTCCCATGAGGAAAAATAAAAGCACGTGTGTTGAACTTGTGGCTGGGTTGGGCTTGGGTGGCAGGAGTGGTGGCCACAGAACATTTAGCCACACTGGCACGTCCAACACACTGTCTCACCTGTTTGGACAGCAGCTCTCTGCAGAGGGTGTACAGACTGATAAACTTCCGAGCAAGCAGCCTGGCGTCGATGAAGCCTTCAGCTACAAGCATGATCTCACAGATGAGCTCAAAATCGGGAATGACCATGGCACAGGGCCTGCAGGGAGAGAGAGAGAGAGAGAGAGGGACAAGGGCTTGTGAATTTAGCCAAACTGAAGCCCCCCAGAGAGAGCCAGGCAAAGAGGTGTTATGGTATCCCCTACCGGAAGAGGGCCTTCAGATTTTCCGGGAGTTCTGTCCTTCCTGCGTACCCGGGGTTCAGTGTGATGAAGATACCCACTGTTGCTTTCATCTCGATTTCTTCTCCCAAGAAATGAAACCTGGAAAAAGGGGAAGCCAATGAAGCTGGTTAAGGAGACATCCGGTGGTCCTGCATGGACACTCTTTACCAACAGATGGCTCCTTTTGACACCTTTGTTTCTTATTTCGAATGGCATCCTGGATGGTTTTCACCTGAACGGCCACCACGGAGAGCACTTCAATGGAGATGCGGTTGAACTCATCGAAACAGCCCCACACGCCCGTCTGGGCCAGGCCTTTGTAAATGTTCCCGATAGACTGGAAGAAACAGAAGTCAACATTTTAAGTTTTGACTACATACGAGTCAGCGACTTTAAAACAAACCCATAATGGCCTCAGTTTTCAATGTGCCCAGAAGGAAATCACATTAAGCGCAAAAACGTAGCGAGCCACCGTCGACCCTTTTCAGGACGTCTTTCATTGCCCGCGCCGTGTAAACCCCATGAGTGCCATCCATTTCAATGGCTGCTCTGCAACTTTGGAAAAAATAAAAAATAACATAAAAAAATTCTATTATCTGCCGAGTCTCATCATGAAAAGCCGTCCTAAAGTTGAATGTTTCATTCAGCCTCTGTTGTTTAGTTATAATTAAATTGGAAAGATCCGTCGAGTTTTGTTTTCATTTGACATGATGGGTTTTCTTTAGCATCATTAAATGACAGATTAAATCCTTTCAGATTTCTTATTACAACTGAAAGAGAAAAAAAAAACATAAAATGGTGAAAAGTCCAAAGAGGGGTGAATTTATATTATAAGAGAATATAATGTACGATTATAAGAATTAGATCAGGTATTAATATTTTTAAAACATATCACATGGTCAAATAAATAAAGTCTAATAGCACACCATTTAACTGAAACAACCCTAAAATGAAAGAAAAAATAATTAAACCCCAGAAAAGCTTTGAATTAAAAGTGGAAAAATCTCAGGTGATGGCACAGCACTGCGGCACCAACGCTGGCTCTGTCGCTTTATCCTTGCAGCTCGAAGATTTTGTTACCCGTGTTTACCTTCAGACCCCCTCACTGTCACGTTGCGGCCTTATGCTAAATTCATTTACATTTACTTCTCAGGCAGATCAAACGACACTCGATACCCCAGAATGACAACGTGAGAACTGGACTTTAGAATTTATATTAATTTTTTAAAACTAAAAGACTAAAGTATCAGAGAGACACAAGAGTTCAGTGCCTTTACTTAGTGCTTCGTTGAAGTCCGGGCCGGATTAAGACCCTTAGAGGCCCTAAGCACTTAAGGAGGTTTGGTGCTCCGCCCCCTAAATTATTACTACTTTATTATGAAATTTATTATTGTACTAAGGGATTCGCCCCCTGCTCACTTCGCTCGTCAACCCCCCCCGACCTTCACTACACGCTAGCTACTTCACGTTTCTGCCGCTCCCGTTGTGAAGAGGGAGGCTGAACGCACCCCAAGGAGACGCGGTCACTCCTCTGAAACCCCCTCTTAAATTGTGACACAATGGGAAACAAATAGTTTTTTTTTTTACCTCCTCTTTGCTCGATCAGCTGATGGCTTGCTGCTGCCGACGTGCTGCACGATCTGCATCAAGTGTGGCACACTGAACATTTAAAAGCCTGTACAGCAGCTGTCTTTGTCATCTACTCTTTGTCTTTTATTTCCGGCCCCAGGCGTGGTTAAATCTTTTGGCAAAAAAGTCTCGCAGGAAATGAGTTCTTGATATTTTTTAGTTTATAATTTAAAAACACTAATAAGAATCTGAAAATCTAACAACATCACATTAAAGTTTGATAAATTCTGAAAAGAATCATATCAAACATATATATGTAGGTTTTAAAATAAGCCTGATGACAAAAAAATGTCACATAAAATCGTTGCACTTTTAGGATTTTATATATATAGACTAGCAGAATACCCGCGCTTCGCAGCGGAGAAGTAGTGTGTTAAAGAAGGTACGAAAAAGAAAAGTAAAATAACGTAACATGATTGTTAATGTAATTGTTTTGTCATTGATATGACATCTATCTATCTATCTATCTATCTATCTATCTATCTATGTTGTTCTCATATCTATCTATATATATATATATATATCTATCTATCTATATATATATCTCTATCTATCTATATATATATACCTCTATCTATCTATCTATCTATCTATCTATCTATATAGATATATATATATATAGCAAAATACCCGAGCTTGGCAGCGGAGAAGTAGTGTGTTAAAGAAGGAAAGAGAAAGAAAAGGAAACATTTTGAAAATAACGTAACATGATTGTCAATGTAATTGTTTTGTCACTGTTATGAGTGTCGCTGTGATATATATATATATATAGCAAAATACCAGCGCAGCGATGTCATGTGTTAAAGAAGTTATGAAAAGAAAAGGAAACATTTTAAAAATAATGTAACATGATTGTCAAAGTAATTGTTTTGTGTATTTGGTGGCAGCGTCACAAAGTTGTTTTCGGTAGCTGCATCAGAAAATGTACCACGACGTCTGACACGCCTCCTTTTTACTGTTGTCTCACAGCTTGGATTGCTGCTGTCATATATATATCACACACACATACACACATACATACATATATATATATATATATATATATATATATACACATACATATCTTCATATCTACATATCTATATACATATCTACACACACAAATTATATATATGTGTGTATGTATGTATGTATGTATGTATGTGTGTGTGTGTGTGTGTGTGTGTGTGTATATATATATATAATCTAGATAGGGGTGTGTGTGTATATATATATATATATATATACACATACATACATATATATACACATACATATACTTGTGTGTATGTTTGTATGTGTCTATATGTGTGTGTATAGCTTTGGTCACTGAGTGCAAGGGAAAATAATGAAATATAGTCTATAAGTTATTAAACAGTAAAACATTAACGTTTTAAGAAGTACAGGTACATTGAGCACTACTGGAGTGGTTGGGTAAACTACATTTTAAAGACTGTGTAACAAACAGGTAAGTAACTAACAGCAGCTAAAATGTATATGGATCATCTCTCGGTAGTAGATCCCTTTTGAAAGGCGCTACACGACGGCTGTGGTATAGAAATTACATTTTCTATGTGAACGCTCAAATTTGTGCCTCTGGTAATGTGCCTTACCGGCAATTAAAGAAAATTATTTTTGTGTCCTCTGCCGTGTTAAGAGAGAAAGGCTTTGGTTTGGGATAAAAGGAAAAAAGGTGTAAAGAAAGGAAAGTTGCCTTTTCTTTTATATAGTATAGAGAGATGTGTTCGCTGACGTTATGATCGCCTTTTGGGACAGTCGCGTGGGTCTTGTGTAGACTGGTGAGACGTCCCCGCCATTAATCGGCTGTGATGGCACTGTGAGTCCTCCACTCGTATGCGTGTGTTCATAATCCGAGCTGAGGACCTGATAATCGATCGTGCAAAAGAAAGTGTGAATCGCCTTAATATTATTTTGCCGTGGTGTAGAAAAGGGGTCCCGTGTTTGCACTTGTCTGGGCTATAGCTCAGGGGGCGGATGAAAAAAATTAAAAGTGCTCACTTTGACTTAAGGCAGAAGCGCAGTCAGCATCTCAAAGGCCGGCACAGCTACGCACGCGCTGGCTGCTCGACTTTTGCTGGGCAGGAGACCCCTTTTGTACACACGCTCATGATATCAAAAGTCTCAGCGCTCTTTGGAGGTAATTCATATATTATATATATAGCAAAATACCCGCCCCAGCGAGAAGTAGTGTGTTAAAGAAGTAATGAAAAGAAAAGGAAACATTTTAATAATAACGTAACATGATTGACATTGTCATGAGTGTTGCTATCATATATATTCCTGCCTAAATAAGTCACCTGCTTGCTCTTACTTTTTACCGTTCATTTAATCATGGCTAGTGGTGGAAAAATTATAAAATGGAAGGAGGATGGCTTTACCAAAACAATTATTGATGGCGAATCGATTATTCATAAAGCTTGAATTGGTGATCTGTTTTTCTGTGTTAACCTCATATTTTTCATACTTCTCAAACTAAGGTGGTGCGAGGGTAAAATGAATCGGGATGCGCTGATCAATGTAATCGTGTACCAGGAAATCATGCATTGACAAAAGCTCCCTTTGCTTGTAATGCAAAGTGTGATTAAATGCATTATTTTTCAACGTTATGGAGCACATGCATCGAAGCTTCTCAGCTGTGCTTGTGCTAAGAAAAGGAAAGATTTTAAAAATAGCGTAACACGCTTGTCAATGTGACCTTTTGTAAGTAGTGCCTGGAGGATTCAGTGTGTTGAAACTCTAGAGACAGCGTGTGTATTAACTTGAGGTAAATGGGAGGGAGATGATGACGTGACTCCACCCGCCTTTAACTGTCAATCCCCACAAACACAGTCTCTGAATTTGCATAAGCACACCCCTTCACCTACAATTTTAACTTAGTTACAAAGTGATCAAAACTCGCTTATATCCCGCCCTCTCATTAAACTTGTATCCCGCATTACCTGTGGGCATGTGAAACGCCAGCGGTAGCCTGTCTATGAACTTAATTTAAAGTTTAGGTTTACACCTTTCTTTCTTTCCGAGGTAGCAGCACTCATGCATATGGTAGTATATGCCACTCGCTCGCTTCTTGTTGTTTCGCTGCCTTCTCAATTATATAATGCATGTTTTCTTAAGCGCTTTTTGTAGGTCTTCCTGGTGTTCTACGCACTGCGTTGACAGTCAGTTCACGTGATTACGTGGGAGGCGTGATGATGTCACACGAAACTCCGCCCCCTACGTCTTTGCAGCTCTACTCCATTACAGTTAATGGAGAAAAATACCTTCCAGTTATGACCATTAGGCGTAGAATTTCGAAATGAAACCTGTCCAACTTTTGTAAGTAAGCTGTAAGGAATGAGCCTGCCAAATTTCAGCCTTCTACCTACACGGGAAGTTGGAGAATTAGTGATGAGTGAGTGAGTGAGTGAGGGCTTTGCCTTTTATTAGTATAGATATATTGTGGAACACCAAGGGGGCGTACCAGCCACCCTACCCGACACAGACAGGCAGACACAAGTTCAAGTCCAGCACACACTTTTATTTCCCTTTGCTCCCCACTACACAGCACAGTACGGTACACAAGTAGGACAACATGACTGTACAGTCCTATCCTTCCTTCTTCTCTCCATTCTCTATCGTCTCCACTCCTATCCCAGCAATCTTCGCCCACCTCCACCTGACTCTAGCTCTTGGAGTAGTGACTGCTGACTCCTTTTATAAGGCACCCAGAAGTGCTCCAGGTTCTCGCTGACTGACTTCCAGCAGCACTTCTGCGTGTAGCAGATGCGTTTCAACCCTGGGCTCTGACAACATCCAAGCGCCCTCTGGTGGTGGCCACAGGCCCCAGTAGGGTGGAGCTTTCAAGCTCTGAACCTGTGGCTGTACAGCAACTCAAGGTGGCTACCCTCCAGTGTGCTGGGGAAGGTAATGCCCTGAACGCAGTCTCTCCTCCGGTACTTCCGCTACAGGAGCGCCCCGGCCAGCTGTCACAATATATATCTATTGTGAAGCCCAGGGCACGTACAACCGTCCTAACCCTGACACAGACAGGCTGAGACACAAGTTGCCACAGCACATGGTTTCTTTACACAAAGCAGAGTAAAGCACAGTCCCTCCTCTTTGCCAGTCCTTCCATCTCCACTCCTCCTCACGAGCTTCATCCACTTCCTCCCAACTCAGGCCATTAAGTGGTGGTGATGGTCTCCTTTTATAGGCACCCGGAAGAGCTCCAGGTGCTCAACAACCTTCTACCAGCAGCACTCCTTTAGGAATCCTTATTTTTGATATAAAGTAGGCGTACAAAATATTGTGAACTCTGGCCCGGACACAGACAGACGGACATCTCTGTTTCCACCACACACTGTTTATTTACAACAATATTTCCAATAATCACGTGCACAAACCCCAGTGCCTCCAGCACCGATTCCCCCAATGTCCAGGCCACACAGTCCTGTGCCTCTTTTCCTCCTGGCCGCCTCCAGTCCTCACTCCAGCTCCGTCCTCTTCCACCCGACTTCCACTAATGACTGGAGGGAGGCGGCCCCTTTTATAGGAACCCGGATGGGCTCCAGCTGCTTCCCGGCAATCTCCCGCGGACACACCCCCGTGTGGCGGAAGTGCAGGCTGCGCACCCGGTAGCTGTCTGGGTGTCCCCGGTCGTCTTCCCCCCGGCACATCCTGGTTTGGCGGAAGTGCTGGGCTCCCGGGATAATAAGGCACTGGGGCGCCGCCTGGCGGTGGCCACGGGCCCCTACAGGGCTGGGCTTCCAAGCCCTCTACCCGAGGCCTCCAGTATAACCAGGACGGACGCCCCCTCTCGGTCTGGAGGAGGCACAAGTCCTCCTCTGGTCCTCCTGGGCGTCCCGGCCGGGCTCCAGCCCCAGCCGGGGACCACAATATAAATGACCGTGGTCAAAGCGTTTGAGTTTTCGTGTTTACACACAGACAGGCAGAATTTCAGGAAAAGGTAAAGTACCACTTCCGGTTAGTGAAAATACAGTGTGAACGCTATTTTTATATATTTTAAGCTCTTAGAAACTCTCCCACACTGTTTATAAATATTCTCCACACAGTTATACAGTAAACCCTCGTTTATAGCGGTTGGTCTGCTCCAGACATTTCCAAGAAGTAGGATTCTTTATTTATAAATCTAATATTTTCACAGTTAGAGCATTGAAAACCTGTTTACGACCTTCTAAATACATATTTTAACATTATTAGAGCCCTCTAGACATGAAGTAACACCCTTTAGTCAAAAGTTTAAACTGTGCTCCATGACAAGACAGAGATGACAGTTCTTTCTCACAATTAAAAGAATGCAAACATATCGTCCTCTTCAAAGGAGCGCCGTCAGGAGCAGAGAATGTCAGAGGGAGAGAAAAGCAAACAATCAAAAATCAAATAGGGCTGTTGGCCTTTAAAGTATGCAAGCACCGCGATAAAGCGGTGCAATGAAGGGATCCACGTGAAGGTAGCCTTTCAGCATTTTTTTACAGGCGCGTCCGTATCTTCTAAGCAAACAGCCCCTCTGCTCACACCCCCTCCGTCAGGAGCAGATAATGGGGCCAATCAAACGCCTCCCTGATGGTATTGCATGATGGATAATTATCTGCCTGTATTTCTCAGAGAGAGTGAGAGATAGAGAAAAGCAAACAATGAAAAATCCATACGTGCTGTTAGAGCTTTGAAGTGTGCGAAGCAGCGCGCGGGAAGTATATCGTATATCATTGAGGAGTTTTATTTAATACGTAATACGTGCTCTGATTGGGTAGCTTCTAAGCCATCCGCCAATTGCGTCCCTTGTATGAAATCAACTAAGCAAACAAACTGAGGAAGCATGTACCATAAATTAAAAGACCCATTGTCCGCAGAAATCCGTGAACCAGTGAAAAATCTGTGATGTATATTTAGATATGCTTACATTTAGAATCCGCAATGGAGTGAAGCCGCGAAAGTTGAAGCGCGATATAGCGAGGGATTACTGTAGCCCAAAAGTTAATAGAAATCTTTGTACTTGTAGGCAAAATTTGGTTGACCAAAAGTGTACTCAAGTTATCGCGTTTAAATATACACATACACACACTCAGACAGACAGACACACTGAGGCATAATTCCAAAAATAGTATTTTTTTGGACTCAAGGAGGTCTAAAACGTTGAGATTCATCAAAATCTCAAAATGGAATTTTTGGAGGATCCTGATACTTTCCCTATACTTCATATACGAGAAAGTCAGGGAGGTCTAAAACGTCGAGATTCATCAAAATCCCGACATTGAATCTTTAGATGATTACAATAATTTGTTTATACTTTGCATATGAGAAATAAAAATTGGTATTTTCGGACTCAGCAAGGTATTAAAAAATCAAGATTCATCAAAATCTCGATGTCGAATTTTTTCACAATTTCCCATACTTTCTCTGTACCAGTGGTTCTCAAACTGTGGGGCGGGCCCCTCTAGGGTGGCGTGAAGTAACAAAAAGGGGGCACGAAGATGTGAAAAAAAGAAAACAAGAATCAAAAATATAAAAAATACACCTATTGAAACCGAAACAAATGAACTTAAACTACATTCTGATACTAGAAAAATACATATAGAGTTAGATAAATGTCGATAAAAGTTAAGTAGGTATCAACAACAACAACAACATTTATTTCTATAGCACATTTTCATACAAACAGTAGCTCAAAGTGCTTTACATAATAAAGAATAGAAAAATGAAAGACACAATTATAAAACAAAATAAATCAACATTAATTAACATCAAATAAGAGTAAGGTTCAATGGCCAGGGGACAGAAAAACAAAAACTCCAGACGGCTGGAGAAAAAATAGAATCTGTAGGGATTCCAGACCATGAGACCGCCCAGTCCCCTCTGGGCATTCTACCTAACATAAATGAAACAGTCCTCTTTGGATTTAGGATTCTCACGGAAGGGCTTGATGATGATGATGGTCACGTAGACTTCTGCCTTTTAATCCGTCCATCATTGTTGGAGCATCATGAAGCTTTGAGTAGGTGGAGGTGCGCAGGCCACCACCACAAAGAAACCGGAAAAAGAAACAGAAAAGAGAGTTGGGGTCAGTACCGATTTTAGAGCCACCATGAATAGTTGTTATGATGAATTGAACATATAGAGTATCAGGATTAAGTTAAATTACGATTAAAATGAAGATATAAAAAGGCCATGTTAAAGTATAATAAAATACAGTGGCGTAGCTTGAGTTCGTGCCGCTTGGGGCGGGGCGGGGTTTCAATTTGCCGCCCTCCAACATATCTGAATATGTTAAACTATTTAAATAGAAAATTAAAATGACATATAGAGAAAAATTAAGATACAGTACATTTTGCATAGATTTATTCATATATAAAGAAACAGCAATAATTTTTTATATACATTTATAAGCATCAACTAGACAAGAATATACAGCAGTATAGATGCATTGATAAGCCGTGTTCTAATTATTAGTTTAATATAATTACGCTACAAAAACCAGAACCAAAGTAATAGGTGGGGATGTTTTCTGCGCAGAGCAAAGGATGCATTCGGATTAATAACGAAACGAAATTATAAATTGTAAATTAGTTGTTTATCTTCCTAGAAATTATTATCGGTGTAACGTTTATGTTTATTTTTGTCATTGCCTCATACGTTTCAACTGCTGTGTCTGATGCAGAAGGACAGTCTGAACATTATTTTTCAAGCATTTGTGGTTAAAAATCAGAGAATTTGACTTTTTTCATACATGAGTGATATTTTTCTGAACCCTGCTGCTTACACACGAATTGTACTGAGCCTTGTGGCCAATAATGCCGCCCCCCAAAAATGTGCCGCCTGGGGCGGACCGCCCCTCTGCCACCCTCTAGCTACGCCACTGATAAAATATGCATCTATGATATATACATCCATCCATTCATCCATTATCCAATCTGCTATATCCTAACTACAGGGTCACGGGGTCTATGATATATCATTAATTAAAAATAAACAAATTGGCATTAGTGGGGTCCTTTCAAAAAAACGTTAGTGGGGCGCGATTAAAACTGTTATGAAAACTCGGGTCGCAAATACTTAAAGGTTAAGAACGCTGCTCTGTACCAGGTATATGAGAAAGTAAAAAGGGTTAGAATTAGGGATGCGCCGATACCATTTTTTTGGAAAACGAGTACGAGCACTTAATAAAAACATGATTTAAATTTACAGGTAACAGCTTTAGGCATATAATTTAACAAAAAAAAAAAAAACAAGGGACTAGTTTGGAATTAAGAACATTTATTTAAAATGAAAAGCATGTTGTATGCAACATATTACAGAATAAATAATTATAAAAAAAAATGTAAACAGTGACAGTGCAACTCAAGTATTTTTTTTCAGTTTGTTGTAAACTCTGCCGCTTTGGACAACACAAGGGGCATTAATAAACATCTTTGCTATTTAGTGCACAATATTTGAATAAACTAACAACATCCACCAACATAGAACTGTGGCAGTCAGTGCAACTGAGGTAGGTATTAACATCAAGTCTAAGACGACTCACTTAATGGAGCCTATTTAGAAAAAGTAAGTGGCAGGTTTTTTTTTAAGAAAAGTAGCTTTTCTGCATTATCAGCAGTCAGCCTGTTTCTATTTTCATCTATAAAGTGTGACACTGAGCTAAAAAGCCTTTCACTTTCCACACTGCTACATGGGGCTGAGAGGTATTTCTGGGCCATTTTAGCCAAAGTGGGGAACCTGATTTTGTTGACACCCCGGTACTTCAGAGGACTGTCTTCACGAGGGCTTGGGGCCTCTCCGAGGTATGCGTCGAGCTCAATGGCAGCACCTGCTGCCAGCGGCTGTGCTGCCAGCGGCTGCTCCTTAGCGATTTCTTCAAATACAGTGTCCAGACTGCTGCTAGTGCTGGCCTGGGCCTTGAGGAACAGTTTAGCAGGAGGTTCTGCAGCTTCTGCCCGACTCCTCTCTGCCTCAGCTCTGGACATCATCTGCAGCTCGGCGTCCGGAGCAGTGTTGTTGGAGAAGAAGTGATCTTTATACCTGAACAAAATTCATGAATGTATTAATATGTGGAAAAATAGGACTGATTTTTGTTCCCCCTAAACCACTGTCACAAATGCCAGCCATTTGGCTTTCTGGTAGTAATAAGGGAAATATATTTCATATTATATATATTGCATACATTTGTATTTAAGGCGGCACAGTGGCGCAGTGGTAGCGCTGCTGCCTCGCAGTTAGGAGACCCGGGTTCGCTTCCCAGGACCTCCCCGCGTGGTGTTTGCATGTTCTCCCCGTGTCTGCGTGGGTTTCCTCCCACAATCCAAAGACATGCGGGTTAGGTGGATTGGTGATTCTAAATTGGCCCTAGTGTGTGCTTGGTGTTTGTGTGTGTCCTGCCCAGGATTGGTTCCTGCCTTGTGCCCTGTGTTGGCTGGGATTGGCTCCAGCAGACCCCCGTGACCCTGTCTTTGGATTCAGCGGGTTAGAAAATGGATGGATGGACATATGTATTTGTGTATTTTAGTTACAAAAATATAATATAATATTTCAGATGGAAATTAATCTTACATTTAGTACAGTAGTTTATCATTGAATACCTATAGCACACAGACTTTACCTTGGGTCAAGTATGGTGGAGATGAAGTACAGTGGGTTGGTCTCGACGTCACTGAAGCGCTTCTTGACAGCTGCCAGTAAAGGCGCTTTTCCACTGCATAGTACGGCACAGCACGGTTCAGTACAGCTCACCTTGGTTCGGCTCAGTTCGGCTCGGTTTGCGTTTCGACTGCAGTTTAGTACCGCTTTAGAGTGGGCGGGATTATTCACGTGTCGTTATAGTTGCGCCGCCTCTACTGCCGTGACATCATCGTAAACCCGCCACAAACAAACACACAACGATGGAGCATATCGACGGAATGGTGTTCTTCATTCTCGGCATGGTGTTGTGTCTCGTGTCGCAAGTTCAGTGACGCAGTAATGACGATTTTCTCCGGCCAATCAGTGACCAGCAGAGTTTACACGCCACGCTTTGGTAACGGTTCGGCGCTTGGAACCTCGGCTGAGGTGGTACTAAAAAAAGGACCAGGTACCAGGTACTGTTCCCAGTGGAAAACCCTCCAAAAGTGAGCTGAACTGAACCGTGTCGGGCCGTACTATGCAGTGGAAAAGCGCCATAAGGTTGCTTTCATTGTCTTGACGCCGTGGTCCTCGTCTGTTTCTCTGTTTAGAAGTCTCACTAGCACAGTCACAGCTGGGATGACATCAGAGGCTAGTGCGTCGTAGCTGCTCACTTTTTTAGTTAGTTCCTTAAAGGGGGCGAGGATGGCAACAGTCTTCTCCATAAGAGCCCATTGGTGAGCGGTGAGATAGTCAGGGAGATCATGCTCGGACAGATACACTCCCAGCACTCGCTTTTGCTCAATGAGGGACTGGAGCATGTAATACGTGCTGTTCAAGCGCGTCTGTACGTCCTGCTGCAGTCTCTTTATTGGCTGGTTGAGCTGTCCCTGAATGTCCTCGAGGCGGGAGTAGGCGAAGGCGGAATGTTTAAAATGCCCAACTATTTTCCGCCCCACTGCTATAGCATCAGCTATGCTCCTCTGTGCTAATAAGCCCTCGTGAACAGCCAGTTGGAGCGTGTGCGCCACACACGGCAGACTTAGGAGCCCTGCGTCATTCATGGCTTTAATCATGTTTTTGGCATTGTCACGAAGCACAACATGTACTGATGTTTTAGGTATACCCCATGTCTGGAGCATTTTCTCAAACACATGCGCTATAGCCTGGCTGGTGTGCGAGCCGCGGAAATGTTTCGCATGTAATATGGCTCGTTGCGGCGTGAAACTCTCGTCTATCCACTGGGAGGTTAGGCTAATTAGCGACACGGGGCTAACACTGCTTGTCCAAATATCCGTGGTGAAACTAAACGCAGAGGAGGCTTGCAGTAGGCTGTGGATATGTTTTTTCACGGAGTCGTGTAGTTTAGGCAGCTCCGTGTCAGTCATGTAGCGGACATCATATCTGGGCTCCAGAACATGGAAGAGACGCAGGAATCCCACATTTTCTACCTCCGAGAGTGGCTGGTCACTCGATGCAATGTACTCGATAATTGCCTGTTGTGGAGCCGACCTGGACACAGACAGGCGGACATGTTGTCTTCAAACCACCACACGTTTATTAAATACACTATTTACAATAAACGGTCACTCAGACCCAAGTAATGGTCACTAAGACCCAGTCCAAACAGTGCACACAACCCCCAAACACAGTCCTGGCCACAAATGCCTTTCTTCGGGTCGCCTCCACTCTCTTCTGCCTCGTCCTTCTTCCACCCGACTCTAGCCCCGAATGAATGGAGACGGCCCCTTTTAAACAGTCCCCGGATGAGCTCCAGGTGGTCTCAGCATGCCTCCTCTGGCCACGCCCCAGCGTGGCTGAAGTGCCGGCTGTCCTCCCGGCAGCTCTCCGGGCGCCGTCCTAATTCTTCCCCCCAGCACTTCCTGGTGTGGCGGAAGTGCTGGGGTAACAGGTCCCCAAGGCATTGGGGCGCCTCCTGGCGGTGACCATGGGCCCCTACAGGGTAGGGCTTCCATGCCCTGTACCCGTGGCCCCCAGAGCAACCAGGAAGGCGACCCCCACGTGATCCAGGGTGGGTGCAGACCCACATCCGGTCCTTCATGTCGTCCCGGCCAGGTCATGGCCCCTGGCATCCCTGACACTGTGTTATTTTCACAGCACGTGGATTGTCTCTGGACATTTTCTCTCGTCTTGCAAGAGTTTGCTGCAGCGTGGGTTGTGTTGGTTTAGAAGCGTGGGTAAACTCTTTGTACTCGTTGTCGTGTTGGGATTTTAGGTGCTTGATTAAATTACTTGTGTTAAATGCGCTACCTTTTGAGCTTCCTCTGGACAATTTCGCTGAGCACAATTTGCAGTCCCCCTTTGTTTTGTCGTTTTCATTCACTTTGAAATAGTTCCACACGGCTGACATGTCTCGCCTCGCCTTCTCCCCGCTCTGAGCTGCAGCCGGGGCCTGGGGGTGGGCACTCGCTGCCTGTGATTAACCCCTTACACGCCGCTCAAACATAGACATTTCTCAGACCGTGGTTTCGGTCCCCGGTATCGGGGGACTTTTAACGAGTACAGTACGTTAGAAAATGTGGTATCGAGGCCGATACCATATACCGGTATCGGTGTATCCCTAGTTAGAATGAAAACCTGCAGCCACTGTGGTCCTCCAGGACCGGGGTAGGGGACCCCTGATCCAGCACAACTGTTAGGCATCTACATACCTGCATAACCTTCAGTTTCTTCCCCACCTTAATGTGCTACAGTCACTGTTTAGAGTTAAGTAGGCTCGTTTCTATTCTCTGATGTTCTTGCGCCCTAAGCAAGAAGGCTAAACGTGTTATATTTCTGTCCCAGTACATGACGCAGGGCTACTGTACCTTATAATCCATTTGTTCTGAGCAGTTAAAGACGTAAACCATAATGCCAAGGGAGCGGCCAAGATCTTTAGTTGTTTCGGTCTTCCCAGTTCCTGCCGGACCAGATGGCGCACCACTCATTGTGAGGTGCAGTGACTGCGTCAAGGTGATGTAACACCTGCACATATAAAAAAAAAAAAACTAATAATAGAAATAAGGAGTCATTCATCATTCATCCCACAAGCCTGTGCTATCCTGGGTCAGACATGGAGGCATCGGGAATGTGTTACAGGCTCTGTTGAAGGGAATCATACAGGGGGGGATTGTGAGGGTGACACAGTCACTAACTGCGTATCTGTTGTTTTCAATCCTAGAGTAGAGGAGGCGGTGCAGAGAAGATGTCTGATGTCACTGATCTGTTTTAACATTGGAAGCCCCGCCCCTTCCTGTCACCTAAATGAGATTCCATCTGAGGGTCAGGGTTCACTCAGGGACTAGATTTAGAGGAGGACGGAACTCCCTGCAGAAGCACCTACTGTGAAGCCTGGAAATGTTACTGCTGGCGTTTGTTTCCATTTCTTATCTTTGCTGCCATCCTATAGACACCCAGGACATTAAACAGGGTTTCCCTCGGGACCCCACTGACTTATTGTGATTCCTTTACACCTGGTATGCACCAACACTTGTCAGAAGCCCACATCTGATTTAGATTGGAATGTAAGTAACAAGCTGGATAAGTTTGCAGATGATACCAAGGTAGGTGGATTGACAGATAATTTGGAATCCGCTATATTATCACAGAAGGACTTGGACAGCATAGAGGCTTGGGCAGATTTGTGGCAGATGAAATTTAATGTAAGTAAATGTAAAGAATTACACATACAAAGTAAAAATGTGAGGGTTGAATATAGAATGGGAGGTCTGAAAATCTAGAGTACACTTTATGAGAAGGATTTAGAAGTCATAGTGAACTTTAAGCTATCGATTTCCCGACTGCGTTCAGGAGCCATTAAGAAGGCTAACAGAATGTCAGGTTATATAGCGCCTTGATGTGTGGAGTACAAGTCACAGGAGGTTCTGCTCAAGCTTTATAACACACTGGTGAGGCCTCATCTGGAGTACTGGGTGTAGTTTTGGTCTCCAGGCTACAAAAAGGACACAACAGCACTAGAGAAGGTCCAGAGAAGAGCGGCTAGGCTGACTCAGGGCTACAGGGGATGAATTATGAAGAAAGATTACAAGAGCTGAGCCTTTACAGTTTAAGGAGAGGGCACTGTCACTAACCGTTTTGTCTCCGTTTCACACCAAACCTCTGAGGCGACGCCCCATGAAGGCAGCTGACTCCGCCCCTTCCAGTCAGAGTCCTAGAAGACTGTGTCTATTATTGGACTGATGGAGTTCCTTCCTGACTGAGGAAACCCGCTGAAGAACGGCTATACTTTGCCAATTCAGGGTATTTTCTTTTCACTTGGACTTTGTAGACGAGATCACACCATCACGTGCAGTTTTTGTGTTAATTTTTGGGTGATCAAACGGGACAGCCAGCTGGCATCCCAACTTTTTGCAACTCTGGGCTGTGACATTCCCCTACTCGATGATATTTCTCACCTGAAATTCTAACAGTGTAGCGGTGGGCCCCTGGGTGATGTGGATGGGATGTGCCATCTAGAGAGAGCAAAATCATTTTGGGGCTGCGGTACCATCGAGTTCATGGTATATCAGCTTATTGGAAATATTAGACTGTGCAGTATGCAGTTATAATCATAAACACGATTCATAAAAACTAAAGAAATAAAACAATTGAATATAACAATGTATAAATCCGTCAATCAGTCATCTTCCAACCCGCTATATCCCAACACAGGGTCACGGAGGTCAGCTGGAGCCAATCCCAGCCAACACAAGGCGCAAGGCAGGAATAAATCCCTGGGAAGGGTACCAGCCCACCGCAGACAAAGTATAAATGGATTTAGTAATAATGAAATATTAAAAATAAAAAAAATTTTAGTGCAAAAGAACAGTGATGTGTAAAATATAACAAAGAAATAAAGAGTCTTCAAAAAGTGGATGCCAATATATAAGGAGTAATTAGTATGGTGGTGAAAAAATACAAAAAGCATAATTTTAGTAAAGAAGTGCAGAAAGAAATAAAAAAAATATAAGCAGGATCCTTAGTCTATGGCTCTGATATATAAATACAGTACAAACATTATCTGCATCTGAAGGGAAAATAAAATATGAAAAAGGAGCACTGTGATTTTTAAAGCTTGTGAACCCTAGGGGGTGCTCCTGACCCATTCTAAAACCCAAATAAATGGCTTTGGCAAGGAGGCCAACCTACAAATCAAAAAAAAAAAAAATTCAACACAAGGAGAACATAAAAGAACAAACAAAGACCTCATGGGCCGAGGGGTACACCTGCTGACCCCTAAATACACCGCTGGGCTGCCAGTTCAATTACCTTCAAGCACAAAAGCCTTCACCCTGGCCACAGTTTCCCCTGCCAATGTCTCCCCTCCTGATTCCAAGATCCCCAGTTTTATGGCCAAAACTTGACGCGACTTGTGCTCCAGCGGACGCTCCTGCTGCGCAAGCCTTGTTCTGTTTATACTTGTGCACGTACTTTAGATAGATAGATAGATAGATAGATAGATAGATAGATAGATAGATAGATAGATAGATAGATAGATAGATAGATAGATAGATAGATAGATAGTGTGGAGCCGACCCGGACACAGACAGGCGGACATGTTGTTAAATCACCACCACACGTTTATTTATAGAATTATTTACAAATTACTTGGTCACTCAGACCCCAGTCACGTGCACAAACACCCCAAACACAGTCCTGGCCACAATGCCTTTCTCTTCGGGCCGCCTCCACAGCTCTCCTGAGCTTTGTCCTTCCGCCTCCCGACTCCAGCCTCGAATGAAGGGAGATGGCCCCTTTAATACAGTACCCGGATGAGCCCCAGGTGTTCCCGGCATTCCACCTCTAGCCACGCCCCAGCGTGGCGGAAGTGCCGGCTGTCCTCCCGGTAGCTCTCCGGGCGCCGTCCTAATTCTTCCCCCCAGCACTCCCTGGTGTGGCGGAAGTGCTGGGGTAACAGGTCCCCAAGGCATTGGGGTGCCTCCTGGCGGTGACCACGGGCCCCTACAGGGTGGAGCTTCCATGCCCTGTACCCGTGGCCCCCAGAGGAACCAGGAAGGCGACCCCCATGTGATCCAGGGTGGGTGCAGACCCACATCCGGTCCTTCATGTCGTCCCAGCCGGGTCATGGCCCCTGGCATCCCTGACAATAGATACTTTATTAATCCCAAGGCTTTATGTAAATCTGGAGGAATCCTCCAGGTGGCAGTGTGAGATATCATCACGGTGAGAACAGGTTCGGCTTCGCTGTGTTGTGAATTACCTGGAACACCCATTAAATTTCGATGACACCTTACCGCAATATCTCTGAAAAGGATGTTTAATGATTACATCCATCAATCCAGGGATGTGCCCATTCCAGCTAGCACTGGGCACGAGGCTGAAACAATCCCTGGATGGGGCATCAGCTCATCACAAGGTGAATACAAGCACTCACACACACTGGCGTCATTCTAGTGTCACCAAATCTGCATATCTTTGGAAGGAAACCGGAGCCCAGTGTGGAAACCCAGCAGGAAAACATGGAAACTCCAGGCAGGGAACACCAGCGACGTGACTCCCTGTGAGACAGCAGTGCTACCCCTCCACCACTGTGTCACCTCCATGTGTGTAATTATTAACAGTTGTCGAGGATGCCACGGGCCACGACCCGGCCGGGACGCCTTGGAGGACCGGAAGTGGGCGTGCGCCCATCTGGGATCACGTGGGGGCCGCCTTCCTGGTTGCTTTGGGGGCCACGGGTTCAGGGCATGGAAGCCCCACCCTGTAGGGGCCCGTGGTCACCGCCAGGAGGCTCCCCAATGCCTTGGGGACTTGTGACCTCAGCACTTCCGCCACACCAGGAAGTGCTGGGGGGAAGATTTAAGTGAACACCCGGAGAGCTGCCAGGAGAACATCCGGCACTTCCGCCACGCTGGGGCGTGGCCAACGAGGGAATGCCAGGAACCACCTGGAGCTCATCCGGGAGAATATAAAAGGGGCCGTCTCCCTTCATTCGGGGCTAGAGTCGGGTGGAAGAAGGACGAGGCAAGAGAAGAGAGTGAAGGCGGGCCGAGAAGAAGGCATTGTGAGGCCAGGACTGACTGTTGGGGTTTGTGCACATTGAATTGGGTCTGAGTGACCAATATATTATTGTAAATATTGTAAATAAACACGTGTGGTGGTTGAAGAACAACATGTCCGCCTGTCTGTGTCCGGGTCAAGTCCACACAGTATTCATTATTTAAACTAAATTAACAATTTATCTGTAAAATGTAACATACATACTTTTAATGCATTTCATCATGAACGTGATATTGTTATGGTGTATAAAATCTGTACATTTTGGTTTAATTTTCCATTATATTTTGGTCAAGATAAAATAACAGATGAACTACATTTAAGACAAATCAAAGCTTTTCTTACACCTCACTTTTAAAACAGCTGTTTCAACATTGAAAGGAAGACATGATGGTGGCACAATTTGGTTTATAACCTGGGAAAGGAAGACTGAGGCAATATCAAAGAACTTTATTATCTGGGAAAGAGTTTGAGCAAAATTCATCAATCACATTGACAGCCAGCCAACCAGGTGAATGTGTTGTGAAACCACGGCATGACATTTCATAATAAATATGCCTCATTTTGAAAGCAACGCCAGACAGAAGAGAAGAAGGAGAAGAAGAGGAATGGACGAAGACGGCACTGGTCCTCAGAAAGGCATCATGAACATCGATTGCTAAATCAAACGCCTCCCTGGGACATTAATCCTTGTCATCTGTAACTTTTTCGTAAGCTTTTTCTAAAGGCTATATATATTCAGACTTTCCTATCAGTACCTATTTTCTATTATTCTTTGTTCCAGTGGTATTATTAGTATTCTTGTAATAAATACCATACTGCTTTTAACTTTCTATGCCTTGTTTTAATGTGACTGAAGTAATAAGTTAGAATTTATTTGAGCAACTAGGTGCAGCCAGATTTTTGCCATTATTTCTGTGCTGTGAGGTTTATAAGGCTGAGAGTGAGGGTGCCACTCAATAGTTAGGGACAGTACGAAAAGAAGGTATTCTTGGCTGACAAATGGCCTATAGTCAAGTTTAAATGTATTCTTGTACAGTAATCCCTCCTCAATCGCGGGGGTTGCGTTCCAGAACCCCCCACGATAGATGAAAATCCGCGAAAAAGAAACCATATGTTTGTATGGTTATTTTTATATATTTTAAGCCCTTATAAACTCTCCCACACTGTTAACATTATTAGAGCCCTCTAGACATGAAATAACACCCTTTAGTCAAAAGTTTAAACTGTGCTCCATGACAAGACAGAGATGACAGTTCTTTCTCACAATTAAAAGAATGCAAACATATCTTCTCTTCAAAGGAATGCGTGTCAGGAGCAGAGAATGTCAGAAAGAGAGAGAGAGAGAAAAGCAAACAATCAAAAAATCAATACGTGCTTTTGGGCTTTTAAGTATGCCGAAGTACCGCGATAAAGCGGCATTTTGTAGAGTAGCGTCCGTATCCTCTAGGCAAACAGCCCCTCTGCTGACACCCCCTCCGTCAGGCAGAGAGAGTGAGAGAGACAGAGAAAAGCAAACAATCAAGCACCGCACGGGAAGCATATCGTATATCATTGAGGAGTTTTATTTAATACGTAATACATGCTCTGATTGGGTAGCTTCTAAGCCATCCGCCAATAGCGTCCCTTGTATGAAATCAACTGGGCAAACCAACTGAGGAAGCATGTACAGTACCAGAAATTAAAAGACCCGTTGTCTGCAGAAATCCGCGAACCAGCGAAAAATCCGTGATATATATTTAGACTTGCTTACATTTAAAATCTGCGATGGAGTGAAGCCGCGAAAGTCGAAGTGCGATATAGCGAGGGATTACTGTAGACCAAAAGTAATATTTAGGTCTGAGATATCACAAAAACACTGTATGTTGTTTGTGCCGATTACAATTAAGTCTCTTGAAGTGCTGAGTGACAGGCTGTGTTATTCCTAAAGCACTTGTGTGGTTTAAAGTGCGAGAGGTTAATCAGCATGTGTGTGTCATTCATTGGGCACTATTGTGGCTAGTGATTGTGTGTATGGGTATAGCTATGTACTGTGTGAGTGTGTTCATCTTAAAGTGCAACAGTATACCAACCAGATAACGAACTTGATGAGATCACTTACCCTTGAAGAAACAGGTAAAGGGCAAGTAGAGGGAAATACCACGATAATACAGATAAGGATTCTAAACGTGCAGAGAGTTGGAATATTATAAATGTAACATGTTCTGTGTGGTGATCTATTGCTGTTTGCCGCTGCTGTCAGGACAGTTAAAAGCCCCAGAAGCTCATAGCGATTAACAACTAGGATGACGTTTACGATGGTCTGCTTTAATGATAAACTACGAGGTTAAAGTGGACATTTTGAGATTAAAGCTGAAATGTCCACTTCAGTCACAAAATACACGTTTTCACCATGTCCTTAATTTTTTTTTCTCAATGGCTCAAATACAGCGCTGTGCACCCTGATGATGTCGTGAAGGTGCAAAAAAAAAAAAGAAGATGGCACAAAAGATGGTTTGTGAGACTTTTAAAATGTATCATGTCATTACGATCAGGAATATGCGATGCTTGAATATAAAAGCACCACGAATGCATCTGTATGTCAGTATTTTGGTTCTCCACATCGAACTATTCATCAGACATCGAAGCGCACACACCGATCCCAAAGGAACCTCAAAGCTTTCTGCCACATGAAGATAGTAAGACTCTGACGTTACATTTCGACTTTATCACACTGCGCCCCCCGACTTTTTGCCAGTACTGCAACTTGCGGTCGCGTCACGTTAATTTCTGAGGACCTGCTTAGAGGACGGGTCAAATGAACGCTGGGAATGTGTGGCAGCCATGATGTGTGCGTATACGTGTTCTGAGCGTGAAGTATAAACGAGCCCTTAGACGGCTCCCTGAGTGTCACAGTTCTAAACCAATCCAACGCCTCATGAAGGCGGAGCTCAAAGTAGGGGCGGAGATTTTGAAATGCAAAGATCAGAGGTTTTTTCTGGTCCAACAGACAGCAAGCTTCTGATGATGATGAAATGTCGACAGTTGAAAAGTCTCTTAAACAAACCCTATTAGACTTATGGACAAATGGTAAACGTGAACGTGATACTTTGTCATAGATGCCATATGTGTTCTCTATTGTTTAGCGTCATGATGACAGCGTAGGAGTCAATGTAAGCTTGAAACAATAGCCAGCTATATTCTTGAAAATATGAGCTGCAAAACGTGCATTTGAAGTCAACGGCGTGTCACACACTCCGTGAAAAGCACTGGCGTTAAGAGAGCGGATAACGAAGAACTACAGGACGAATGGTAAATGGAAACAATACACTGTCACAGTCTGCTGTGTCAGTGTTACAATGACAGCGTAGAAATCGATGCAAGCCTGCAGGAATTAAAGGATCAGGATCATATTTACCCTCGAGTTCTTAAGGAGGCTAGTGAGTACAGATATAAACTCTTGACACATATTTTTAGGAAGTCACTGCGCACTGCAGAGATTCTGGAGGACTGGAAAATGGCAAATATCACCCCATAATATAAAAAAGGGTGACTGGGCAGATCCAAGCAACTAAAGGCCAGTAAGCTTGACGTGCATCACAGGAAAATTAATGGAAGGAATTATTCAGGATAAGATTGAGCAACACATGGCAAGCACAGGAGTTTACTGAACAGTCAAAGTGGGCTCAGAAGAGGGAGGTCGTGTTTTACTAACATGCTGGAATTCTATGAGGAGGCAAACAAAAGGATATGACCAGAGTGGAGCAGATGATGTTATTTATCTTGATATTCAGAAAGCATTTGCTAAGGTGGGCATGAAACTAAAAGAAGTGGCAGTTCAGGTTGTGGTGTGTAGGTGGGGGCAGAATTGGCTCAGATGCAGGAAGAAGAGGTTGATGGTGAGAGGAACCTCATCAGAACGGGCCGATGTTAAGAGTGGTGACCAGCAGGGGGCAGTGCTGGGGCCACTGCTATTTTTAATAAATATAAATGATTTAGTTAGAAATATAAGCAACAAGCTGGTTAAGTTTATCGATTACAAAGATAGGTGGATTGGCAGATAATTTGAAATCCATTAAATCATTAAAGAAGACCTTGGACAACATACAGACTTGGGCAGATTTGTGGCAGATGAACTTTAATGTCAGTAAATGTAAAGAATTATACATAGGAAGTAAAAATGTAAGGTTTGAATATACAATGAGGAGAGGAGAGGAGAGGAGAGGTTAGGAGCACACGCTGATACAGCTCATTGCCTCACCCACCACATGACAAACCAACTCAGGTTCCCAGATTAGGACCTGAGTGCAGCCATGCAATGGGTGACAGCACCACACTAGTGGACTGTCTGAAAATCGAGAGTACACCTTATGAGAAGGATTTAGAAGTCGAAGTGGACTCTAAGCTATCGACTTCCAGACAGTGTTCAGAGGCCATTAAGAAGGCTAACAGAATGTCAGGTTATATAGCGCCTTGATGTGTGGAGTACAAGTCACAGGAGGTTCTGCTGAAGCTTTATAACACACTGGTGAGGCCTCATCTGGAGTTCTGTGTGCAGTTTTGGTCTCCAGGCTATAAAAAGGACATAACAGCACTAGAGAAGGTCCAGAGAAGAGCGACTAGGCTGATTCAGGGCTACAGGGGATGAGTTATGAGGAAAGATTAAAAGAGCTGAGCCTTTACAGTTTAAACACAAGAAGATGAAGAGGAGACCTGACTGCAGTGTTTAAAATGATGAAGGGAATTCGTCTAGTGGATCAAGACGGTGACTTTAAAATGAGTTCATCAAGAACACGGGGACACAGTTCCCAAAGAACGATACACACTTGGAATTAGAGACCAAGTAGTGTGGTAGACAGTAAGACTTTAGGAACTTTCAAAACTCGACTTGATGTTTTTTTAGAAGAAATATGTGGATAGGCCTGGTGAGCTTTGTTTGGTTGAATTGGCCTGTTCTCATCTAGAGTGTTCTAATTGGCGGCTATGCTTGTGAAAATATGAACTGCAAAATATGCATTTGAAGGAAACGTTGCGTCACACACTCCATCAAAAGGATTGCTGTTAAGAGAACAGATCATGAAGAGCCACACTCGAATCAACACATCTGCCTAACGACACCAGTAGATGCATAGATGAGGCAGCACAGAGTCCACCTTCTGACCAAACATCTAGATGAAGAACTAAAGAAATTTAACACAATTGACGAAATGGAAATGCAAACATGCCGTGACGAAATAGCTGTAGCATTTTAAAACACATTGTATACCCTATGAGGGATGCCTAGGACTCTTACCCGTCCAGAACGCCCTCAGCTTGAAAGGACAGGGGTTGACAGCCTGCACAGAGCATTGTTTTCCCCGGAATACTAAATGGCAGCCCCTTCCACCCGGGTTGCGGCAGCACTATGGATTCCTACAGGGCATCATGGGAATAGGGCTTCTTTGGCTCTTCCCTTTTGGGCTCTGTGGGTGCTGTGGGGGCAGGTGCTTACAAATAACAGTTTTGGGACACTGGAAGTGCTTCAAGATGTCACATAAAAGGAGCTGCCTACCACAACTCTGGAAGCCAGAGTCAGGAGGAGGTGGGCAAAGTTTGCAGAGAGGAGTTGAGGAGGCAGAGACAGACAGAGAAATAAAAGAACAAAAAATAATTGCTGTGTGTTAAAATTGTATTGTGGCTGTGGTGTGGGAAAAGCTTACTGGAAGGGTTTCCCACAATAAAAATCCTCTTATTTATTGGCAACTTGTATCCGCGCCTATGTGTGTCAGGTGTCTGGGGAGCTGCAGCGCCTCCTGGTGGCCTCAATCCATAGACCACAATTCTCATCTAAAGTCTACTTGTTGTTGTTATGTCATAAAGTGATGTAATAGTTAAACTGACAGAAAGATATCACAATAGATGGTTGCACTTCTCAAACGTGTGGAGCCAAGTCGCCATATCTGTCTCCACACTCATTACAATGTGCAAATTAATTATTAAGTTTCAATTACCTTGTGCTACTGAGCTCCTGAAAGGATAACAGCAAGTTTAGCTTTTTATTTTCGCTCACTGTCAGCTCTTTTGTTCAGTATCTTTAGCTCTCTCCCTGAAACCCTGGAGATGGTTTTAAAATGTCTGGACTGGAGGAATTGGGGCAGATGTTTTAGGAAGAAGCCCTCTGGGTGTAGCCTTTGCAGTGTGGGATTTTTGCCACTATTCATTTCTCGCTTTTTAACAGGTTGTCCCCACACGCATATTCTTATTTGCCTTTCATCATATCTATTGTATAGTGCCTTTTCTTTCTATCTATCTATCTATCTATCTATCTATCTAGTGTGGCTGATAGCCGGGACCCATGCCGGTCGGAACGCCCCTTTGACACTGGATCTGGGGGAACAGCCATGGGATGCACACTGCGTCTCCCAGAACACTTTGTGGCAGCCCCCTGGGTTGCATCGGGGCCAATATTTTTGGAACACCAGAGCTCATTCCTGTTGGGCTCCGTGGCCACCGCCAGGCCGGAACGCAGCCACACCCAGAGGTGCAGCTGGAAGTAGGTCAACGAGCACCTGCAGAACTTCCAGGTGGGCTATAAAAGGAGCCAACAGTCACCACTCCAGGCGCCAGAGTCAAGAGGAAGAGGATGAAGCTGCCTTGGAGGAGTGGAGGAGAAAGAAGAGTGTTTTGTGGTGGTGTTTTTCTTTGTGCTTTTGTGTGTTTTGGGGCTGTATTAGGGCTTAGACACATGGGGAAGACGTGGCCCCCAGCTGAAGAAAATAAATCTTTTGTTTCATTTTTACATGCCTCCGTTGTCAGTCCGTGTCGGGTCAACGCCTATATAGTGCCTTTGCCACACTAGATGGAAAGAACCTGGCACTAAACACTAAAAAACAGATGATGACGGAAATTCAGTTACTGTAAATGGCAACCGTTATCGGGACATGATCACTAACTTTTTTGTGGCCTGCTCTGGAAGAAATGGAGAATGACGGAATTGATGAAATGTGGTTTCAGTAGGACAGGGCTATCCGCCTTACATCCCGGGAGAATATCACCTTGCTTCATGAAAAATTCCCTGAGGGTCTGATCTCGTTTCATGGCGGCGACCAAAAATGGCCTCCGAGGTCATGTGACCTCACACCTTGTGACTTCTTTTTATGGGGACATGTGAAGTCACAAGTTTACGTGAACAAACCTCAAATGATTGCCGAACTGAAGAGGGAAACTCAACGGGTAATCGGCAAAATCAACAGGGACGTCTGCGAAAGAGTTATCGTTAATTTCAATGATTGGATTACTGCCTGCAGAGAAAGTGGAGGTGGACATATGCTCAATATCATTTTTCATTATTATATCGAAGTATAAGTTGAATGAAATTAAATACAATTTTTGAATTTTGCTTCGATTTTGGCTGATTTATTGCATTTTTAAAAACTGCGTACTTTATGAAACACCCTCTAATTGCAGTAAAGTTCAGTATTTAACAAGTACCTTGCATTACTTCATGCTGAAAATCCATAACTAGGAAAATCTTGTTTTGCACTAAAGGTACGGTATGTCACAATCAGGAAGGCCTCACAATGAAGAAGCTCAGAGTTTTGTACTTTCTTAGCACTGAACAGTTCTAAACAATAAATTGTTATGTGGGAAGACAGCACATCATATCATTCAGTAAAATAAAAGAGCAAAGCAAGCCTTGTAGAGAGCTCTTACCTGTCCGTAAGGGGCGTGATGACAAGCCGGGGGGTGTTTCCCAGATACTCGTATGAATACTGGAACTGAGCATCACAAATATTTACGTAGCAATGCTTGTGGCTGTCGTCCCATCGGTGTCGTAGCTGAGATAACCATGCAAATGCCTGCCCATTAGTCACCTAATGTAATAAAATTCTTAAATCAAAACCAGCGTACTTGTTCACCAGTTAATAAAACCGCTCTCTCGTAACGCCAGGCATTATGATAAATCCTCCCTGGCAGCCAAAAATGACTCCGAGGAATTCCAGGAAACGCATTTAACAGAAGAGTGATGAACTGAACAAAGTGTGCAAGGACATTTACCTCCAGACAGAAATGAAATATCTGGCTCTGGGGAGACTTTCTCTTCCCTGATAGAGATTGGAATTGGCAGAGCCTATCAGCGGGCTCAGCTAGGGCATTATCCGAGAGCTGTTAAACCCCTAATTCCCCAACACCCTCCACATAACATATAGAAAGTAATCAGACCCCCTCAATTCCTACACACTTATTTTTACTGCTGTAGGTTAAATTTCAAATTAATACATTTGTTACTCTGCCCGTCAATCTACACACAATAACCCAAAGTGAAAGGTTTACAAATTCATTAAAAATCACAAACTGAAATCTCTCATTCATAGACATATTCAGTAATTCTGTACGGTACAGAAGCCCAGCTGCAAGTCTTCTTGAGTTTGTCTCTGTCAGCTTTGCACACCTGGATTTGTGAAGTTCATTCTGTTTTTCCTCAAACCCCATTAGACTGGATGGGAAGCCATCTTTAGAGCTCTCCACAGACGTTCTATGGAGTTTGGGTGGGCCACTCAAGGACCCTCACAGAGTTGTCTCAAAGCTACTCTAGCATTGTCTTGGCTGAACAGGTATGCTTCATCTATCTATCTATCTATCTATCTATCTATCTATCTATCTATCTATCTATCTATCTATCTATCTATCTATCTATCTATCTATCTAACATTCCTCTATTCATTCTATCTATCTATCTATCTATCTATCTATCTATCTATCTATCTATCTGTCTTACATTCCTCTATTCATTCTATCTATCTATCTATCTATCTGTCTCTGGATTTGGCTGCACTCAGTCCTCCTGTCCCTGCCACTGAGAAGCACCCCAATAACATGACCCCGCCATCGATGTAGAGCAGTGCCTGATCTTCACCAGACATTGAACTCGGAGTTCAGCCCAAACAGTTTTTGTCTCATCAGACCAGAGAACTTGGACCTCAAACATGTGACTGATGGGGCGCTGCTGAGGTGGTCGTCCTCCCAAACACGACTTCTGAAGCTATTTTTATAGTGACCATTGGATTCTTGGTCACCTCCATGATTGAAACCCCTTCTTTGTCTTCTGGCCAGATGGCCAACTCTAAGAAGAGTCCTGGTGGTCCCAAACTTCTTTCATTGCATGATTATTGAGGCCTCTGTGCTCCTAGGAACATTCAAAGCTTTACAAATGGTTTGCTGCCCTGATCTGTGCCTCACCACCATTTAATCATGAAAGTTCCTTGGACTTCATGGCTTGGTTTTTGTCCTGACACGAAGTGTAAATTGTGGACCTTCTATCCACAGGCACACCTCTGTCTTTCTAAATTTACAATTATTTTTTTGGCTAATGCCCAACTCATAAACTCAAGGTTTGCAGCCCACCACCTACCTACCAGCCCACTATGCCACACACTTCCTGTGACCAAAAATGAAGCTCCTGGCAGATTTGTGGTAGATGAGGTTTAACATAAGTAAATGTAAAGTATTATGTTTTGACACAGCTGACGCCTTCATCCAAAGTGACTTACGAGGGTCGTTTGATAAGTTTGTCAAATTTCTATGAGCTGGCGCCACATTTCATTGGGTGACATCACAGCCAACAAGTAGGTCATGGAAAAATTTCCAATAGATGCCTGCTGCAGACGAGACACTCTGAAGCCTCTGGCTCTTTTGGCGAAATGAGACACTGTGAGGCCCGTAAGACGACACCCCTGTCGTCAGTGTTCTTTTTAGACTCCGCCCACTCTCTGACGTCTTGGACGTCACCAATCTCAGAACAAAATTTTTTCTTTTTGCTTTCTTCATCTTGTAAAGTACTTTGAGCTACGTCATTTGTATGAAAACATGCTCTAGAAATAAATGGTGTTGCTGTTTCCTTAAACATGACGGTATGCTACTGCTGGAGTATGTGAATTTCCATCCATCCATTATCCAACCCACTATATCCTAACTACAGGGTCATGGGGGTCTGCTGGAGTCAATCCCAGCCAACACAGGGCGCAAGGCAGGAAACAAACCCCAGGCAGGACGTCCAGGTATCCAAACAGCACCTCCGCCACACCAAGAAGTGCCGCAGGAAAGTCATCAGGGTGCACCTGGAGCTCATCCGGGTGAAAGATAAAAGGGCCGCCTCACTCCAGTGGAGGAGCCAGAGTCAGGAGGTGGATGACAGAGCTTGCGAGTGGAGAAGTGAGGGCAGCAGAGAAGAAGAAGAAGAAAAGACAAAGAGAAGGACAAAGAAGGAAAAAGACTGAGCTGTGATTGTTGGTGATTGTGCACAGTGCTGTAAAGCGCAGAAAAATAAGTAATAAACGTGTGCTTTTGGGACTTGTGTGTCTCAGTGTCTGTCTGGGTCCAGGCTGATCTCCTTCCAGAATGAATGCGTATGTTTGTGTAATAAGCTTCTCTTGGCAGGCTTCACCGTGTCTGAGGTGCACGGATCTGTGCTGAAAACTTTCCTTGCCGCAGCAGGACACTTCTCTAATGTTCAGCCAGAAGTGACGCGTAGTTTATGTTCCTCAGACGTTTGAAGTGATTTTTTTTTGCCATAACACGCCGTTTAACTCGCTCTTTTTTTTTTTTTTTGCTATACTTATCAAACAGGCCGCGTACAACACTTGAGATACAATTTGCTCCGTTTCTTCTTCTTTCTCCAATTAGAACACAAGCAGGTGAGGCAACTCACACAGTGGCATCAGGAGTGGGATTGGAGCCCACAAGCCTCGGGGTTTGAAGTCCACTGCACCACACTAAATGGTGTCCCATTGATTCAGGGTGCATCTGGTGGACTCCAGGCAAGTTCTAGAAACTTCTCTGACTGAAGGAAATGGAATGGACCCGAGCACAACCTGAAGTGCCCCAGTAATGCATCTGAATAGTTGAGGTTACATGCCCTGATGTTTTTATTACATTTTGAAAGTACAGATACATCGTAACTATGTAAGTACACTTGTTTTTGGATCAGTAATACATTGTTACATTGTAATTATATAAACTGTGGAATAACTATGACAACTGAGTAATTAAATATAGCGTTACTTTGTATTACAAAGTAAGTACAGAGTAATAACTTGTAGTTACACTGTACTTATACAGGTAATTACATAGTAGTTACAGTGTAATTACGGACAAAATGTAAAGCGTTACACATTTTTCTTCAATGGATGCAGTGAAGACAGACACAGCAAGCATGTTGAAGACCCTCAAACAAGAAGACTTCCAGCACTGTTTCATTCAATGGAAGATGCGTATGGAGTGATGTAGAGATCAGGAAGGGGAGTATAGAGAATGGGACAATGTTAAGAATTCACCAATAAATATATATATTTTTTTTACTAATCCGGTTATTTTTGTTTCTAACCTAGTAGTGTAGTGTAATAGGTATATAAGTTTAATATGTCACTGTGTTCTGTACAAAAAATATTTTATAAATCCATACTATACAAAAAAAATAAATTGTATTGTATTGTATTGTATTATATTGTAACTGGGCAAAATGGTCACTCTACCATAGCTTCAGAAGGCCTCAGCTGAGATGAAAGAACCTGCCAGAAGGATAAAAATCCCAGAAGCACTCCATCAATCAGGCAGTTACGGTCAAGTGACTAACTCCTGTTCTGAGGTTTGGCATTTAAAAAACTGAGATCATGAAGAAGGAGGTTCTCTGGACTGGTGAGACACAATTAAACTGTTTGGCTAGCACAACATCTGTTGAAGACCAGGCACTGCTCCTCACCTGTCTAATACCATCCCTACGGTGAAGTATGGTGGTTGGAACATCATACTATGGTGGTTCTGGGAAGGCAAGACTGGTCACAATTAAGGGTGCAGCCAAATACCGAGAGGTCCTTGAAGAAAACCTGCTCCAGAGTGGATAACATCACCTATCAGCACAGCAGTGACCTGAAGTATACAGCCATGACAGTATCTGAGTGTCCTTAAATGGCTCAGCCAAATTCCACGAAACATCTATGGAGACACCTGAAGATGGCTGTTCACAGAAGCTTCTTACCCCATCTAATGGAGCCTGAGAGGATCCGTCAAGAAGAACTGTATATATATCGCTCAAATCCAGGTGTGCCAAGCTTGTACACTCATGTCCATGAAGACTCATGGCTGGAATTGCTGGCAAAGTGGCTTCTATAAAGTACTGAATTAAGGGCCAGGTTAGGAATGAGAGATTTCAGTTTTTGAGTTTTAATAAATTTGCAGACCTTTCTGAAAACTCATTTTCGTTTAGACATTGAAGCATTGGGTCATTGAGCGTTGATTGATGGGCAAAAATGGCAAATGCATCCATTTACATATAAATCTGCAGCACAATAAATGTGCAGAAAGTGAAGGGGTCTGAAGACTTTCTGAATCCACTGCATGTAAAGAGTGAATAAGAGAATTTGCTCAAGCGGGGCTGTCATCTCACGGAGCTACCATTACAGTCAGACTTCTCTAACCAAATACAGTTGTGGCCAAAAGCTTTGAGAATGACACAAGTGTTAATTTTCACAAAGTTTTCTGTTTCAGTGTTTTTAGATCTTTTGTCAGATGTTTCTATGGTGTACTGAAGTAGAACTACAAGCATTTCAGAAGTTTCAAAGACTTTTACTGACAATGACATGAAGTTTATGTAAAGAGTCCATATTTTTCAGTGTTGGCCCTTCTTTCTTTCTCAATACCTCTTCACTTCACCCTGACAGGCTGTCAATCAACCTTTGGGCCAAATCCTGACTGATGGCAGCCCCCCGATTCTTGAATAATCAATTCTTGGAGTATGTCAGAATTGGTGGGTTTTTGTTTCTTGATGATTGACCACAAGTTCTCAATGGGATTAAAGTTTGGGGAGTTTCCTGGCCATGGAGCCCAAATTTCGATGTTTTGTTCCCTCAGCCACTCAGTTATCACTTTTTGCTTTGTGGCCCGGTGCTCCATCATGCTGGATTGTTCATTGTTGGTCCCCAAACTGTTCTTGGATGGTTGGGAGAAGTTGCTCTCTGAGGATGTTTTGGTCCCATTCTTTATTCATGGTTGTGTTCTCAGGCAGAATTGTGAATGAGCCCAGTGCCTTGGCTGAGAAGCAACCCCACGTGACATGAATGGTCTCAGGATGCTTTACTGTTGGCCTGACACAGGACTGATGGTAGCACCGCTCACCTTTTCTTTTTTCCGGATGTCCCAAAACAATCAGAAAGAGAATTCATCAGATGAAATGTCCCGACCCTCAGCAGTCCAATCCCAGAACATCAGTCTGTCCTTGATGTTTTTCTTTCTTGACACCCACCAGGCCATCCTCCAAGAGTCTTCATCTCACTTATACCTGCCTGCTTCCATTCCTGAGAAAACTCTGCCCTGGTGGTGCCCGCAGATGAATCAACTTTAGGAGAAGGTTGGTCCTGGCGCTTGCTGGACTTTCTTGGGCGCCCTGAAGCCTTCTTCACCTCTCTATTATAACTCAATCTGCATGGCAGGGTGATCTCCAGCCTTGTCCTCGTCAACACTCTCACCAGAGCTAACGAGAGGATCACTGAAATGACGTCAGCAGGTCCTTTTGTGGCAGGGGCTGCAATGGGTTTTTGGGATTAAGTTCATTTTCATGGCAAAGAGGGACTTTGCAATTATTTGCAATTCATCTGATCACTCTTCATAACATTCAGGAGTAGATGCAAATTGCCATCATAAAAACTGAGGCAGCAAACTTTGTGAAAATTAATATTTGTGTCATTCTCAAAACGTTTGGCCACAACTGTAATTCTATGAAGCTTTTGACTTTTACTAAATTTGCAGGCCTTTCTGAGAACACGTTGATGGGCCAAAATGGCAGCTGTATCCATTTTCGAGTTAAATCTAAGACCCAATAAAGAGTGCAGGCATTCTGAAAACTTTCCAGATCTACTGTATGTCAAACACACTATTTGTGGAGGACTTTTCAGGTCACATGAAGTCCACTGTAGAACTGATTGATTCGTCCATCAACCTGCCCTTTCATGGACTGGCCTGCCTTGAGCCTGAGGCTGCTCCCCACCACCAGCTCCACATGACCCTCATACTGAGAACGTGGGTAGACCTAGTCTAACTACTACAGGTAAAATCTTGAGGCTCCCCCAATAAAAGAGAAGCCCACCAAACTGAAAGGGTACGCCTTTAACAGTTCTGCAGGACCATTTTTTTCCCCCTGTCTTTCTTTCTCTCTCTCTCTCTCAGCTTTCGCAAGATGAAAGGCAGAAATTGAAGAAATCAAAACACGCTGTCATACGCAGACATAAGCAATGGAAAATGCCCTTTTAACTAGGAAATTATTCTTTATGTTGCGCTTTTAAAATGCATTAGGGTAATTGCTACAACAAATTACCTTCTGTGCAATGAGCTTGGCGACGACGTCTCTGGCGTGCACATCAATTGTGCAGATTGTCATGATCTTCTGGCGATCAACAGGGGTGAGGTCTCCTAGCAGCATGTTTATAAGGGCATTCAGCTGAGTAATCTGCAAAATAATTAGATTTCAATATAGATATTACACTGGGGAGCGATTTGCTTTGCATGTCAAAGAGGTAATGCCCTGCATCTACTTTTCGAGAAGTACTTAAAGTCAGAAAGAGAGGCAGAAAGAAAGCGCAGAATGGCCAGGGTTACTGTACCTGTCACTCTCACTCGAGGCTCCAGCTGCATTTTTCTTCTCTTTGCTGTTTCTTTATGATTATAAACAGGCAGGAGTGGACCCCAAAACTAAGGATACCTTTGAGAAGTGTGAGGAGTTGGTGCTGGAGGGGGGGGGGTCAACATTTCGGGTATGAATATGTCCAGCAGGGGAACGTTAGCTTCACAAACGGACCGGATTCAATGCCATTCTGATTATACAACCCCCTTGAAGTCATGACAGCCGAAAAAAACGCCAGAACGTCCAAAGAGGACACCCACCTGCAGCGAAGCACATTCAGGCCCAGCCAGTAATAGAATGGGAGACCATCTAGGAAACTATAAGGCAACTGTAACAACCAGGCAACTATAAGGCAGGTGACCAATGACATCGACTCTTTCAAAATAGTCTAAGGGTTTGGTTTGACAAACGGGAGACCATCTAGGTGTTGGTGAGGCCAGCAGGGGGCGCTTACCCTGTGGTCTGACTGTGGATCCCAATGCTCCCAGTGCAGTGATGATGGACATTGTGCTGTAAACATGGCGTCATCCTTCAGATGAGGTGTAAAACCGAGGTCCTCACTCTCTGTGGTCTTAAAAGATCCTGGAGAGTAGGGTGTATCCCAATGTCCAAGCTAGACTGCCCACCACGGCCTAGTCATTCTGGACCCCTAATCATCCCCTGTCCCTAACTGGCAACTTCACCACCTGATAGCTCGTGTGTGGTGAGTGTACTGGTGCAAAGACGGCTGCCATCACATTATCATCCAGGTGGGTGCTACACATTAGTGCTGGTTGAAGTGGCTCCCCACTCACTACGTAAAGTGCTCGGAAGGCATTATATAAATGTGAAGAATTTTTATCTTCTCTCTATATATAAAATCCTATGCCCTATGTCACGCTTTAAATCGGGCTTATTTTAAAACCTACATATACATGTTTGGTGTCATTCTTTTCAGAATTTATTGAACTTTAATGTGATGTTGTTAGATTTTCAGATTCTTATTCCATTTTTAAATTATAAACTAAAATATGGACCTCAGTTTGATGGGAATACTCCAGTTGGTAAGAGAGTAAATATTTTATTCTCATTTCATGATTTTTACTCCGCTAAATAATAATTCATTTTTCTTTTACATATTTGTAGAATTTCGTGATTTTGACCCCAATAAATAATCATTTTTCTTTAGTACATTTAGAGAAAAGCCAAGCAAAATGACACCTTTTATTGGCTAACTAAAAAGATTACAATATGCAAGCTTTCAAGGCAACTCAGGCCCCTTCTTCAGGTGAGATGTAATACAGAAACTTTAGTACATTTACAAATTTTTTACGAATACTCTGGCCACAATTGGGGTTGGGTGCCAAAGGCACAAGTGGGGCTTCACCCCCTAGTCATTATAACAATTTTGGCGCTGGGTGCTAATGCCTCCTTCTCTCTTTCCTTTTGCAGAAAGTAAGATTGACAGCCACCCCACCTGTCACTCGTGTGCATGTAGGGGACAGCTGAAGGGCTGTAATGACTGCAATTCTACCTCCTCTCCAGGGGTTGGCACTGCGTCCCAATGCCTTTTTTTTCCACTCCCTCTGCAGACCAGGGGCCTCATGTATAACGCCGTGCGTAGAACTCGCACTATAACATGGCGTAAGCACAAAAGCCGTAAGCTTACACTTACAGAAAAATCCAGGTGCAGGAATCTGTGCGTACTCCAACTTCCACGTTCTTCCGCTACATAAATCCCGATCAGCGTGAAAACTAACGCTCGTGCACGCGCATTATGTAACGCCCCAAATCCTCCCAGAATTACGCCTCTTTGAATATGCAAATCAATATAAATCGCCCTTAAGCGCAGCCTTCTGTGAAAAGACAATGGGAAAAGCACGGGGAAAATATAAGAATTTCAGCGAATACCAAGTGGAGGCAAAGGAAAAATATACTATTTGTTTAATTAAACCGTGGTATAATCAACAAAAGGAAGTTGATCGAGTGACATAGCGTGTTGGAGAAACTTGAAAGCTCAAGATATCAGTCGCCGTGAACAGGCGAGTTGTAAGCCCACCGTCTAAGTGTCATATGAAAGCTTTTTAGGGTACAGAGAAAAAAAAGGCACACAGTGGGAAAAAGAGCACGAAATGTCAACTTCAATCTCAAAATTTCAACTTTAATCATGTGGTTTATTTTGTCATTAACTTCATCTTAAAATCATTTAATTAACCAGTTTCTCAAATCACATCGTAATTAAAGTAGCACGTTAAATGCTTTGTTTTGTATTTGATCTTCTATGTGCTCTATGTGTGTGAATCACTACGTGCTTCTTATACCGGCTCTCTTCCTCCAACTGGACACAGAGTCCATTACATTCGTGATATTACAGCTCTCTGAATAACTAAAATACTGAGATGTATACGTGATGTCATTTTCATGATGATAGGAGTTAAAGCACGTTATTAAACATGAGTTTTACAGCGCAGCGATTGTGCACAACCATCGATGAAATTATTTATTGCAGCAGTACTCGGGGCGGCTTGTGGTGGCACTGGGCAGAGGAAGAATCGGTGGCCCCTTCGCTGCCAATGTCAGTAAGGTAGCTTATGCACGGCGGATGGCCACATCCGTTGCGGACACTGCATAGCCGTCTCGTGCTCATGACACAAGCATTTAACTTTTGTTGAAATTTGCCGCTGCGTTTTTAGCTGTGTCGTTATTTTCTCTTTCTGCTTTATATTCAATATATATTGGCGTGGCCGCCCATGCAGTTCTTGCTTTTCTTTCTCCAAGTAACCGATTGCCATCTGTAATAGATGTTAAGCCATCTGTAAACTTAGAGCGCTGATTCTTTAAAAAGTTTAAGGAACATTGAACTATCTTCGTAGTACATGTTTAATTATTCTATCCTTCACACCAGTCCCAGTGAAGAATATAGATTATTTAAATGAAGTTAAAGTTTTACCTGTATAATATAATAAACATATTTTGCTGCATTTCATCTTAAAAATGATATCGTCATCATATGTAAATACGCGCTTTATAAAGTGGCTCAGGTTGTGAGATATTATAACTGTAGTGCAAGTTTACAGTGAGGTGATTGTACTTATAAATACAAACAGTTCTACAAGGAGCAATGATTGAGTGCATTTATAGGTCTTGGGATGAAACTGTTTCTGAACCGCGAGGTCCGTACAGGAAAGGCTTTAAAACGTTTTGCCGTGGCTGAGGTAGCGTGTGCCTGATGCTGTATACCGATAATTCTCTTTCCGGTCAGCTGCTGCTGTGATTCATCAAGTTTCCATCCAGTTTTTTGCGACGTTTTGTTATCGACAAGCAGAATATACGTAAAAAAAATGTGCGAAATTTGCAGTCTCCAGCCTGTTTCCATCCAACTGCCTTTTTATCGATAAAATGGTGTGCGTGATGACGTCATCCCCTCCAAAATAAACTGTCGCATAAGTTTTGTTGTATCGCGAAAAAAAATCTGCCCTTGAGCCGTTTCCATACATAATTTTGTGTATGTCGCAAATTATCTACTTTTTGTTTTCCACGTTACACCCCCTCCACTAAACAAAGAAACAAAGAAATTGAGAGATTATTCAGACAGTTTTTTTTATTTGCCAGCTTACTGTTCTTTCAGTTTCACAAATAATTGGAATTGTACATAATATCCGAAGCAGAATGAAGCAGTTGCTTGTCTGATAGCCCTAGAGCTCGAAGAAAGTACCCCAGTGCGACAAAACCCACGGGTATGGGAGGGACGATGGAATAAGACCTTCTGGGAGGAGGTGGTGGAGAGACACTTCACAGAAAATCTCTGGCTGCAACATTTTAGAATGACATGGCCGACGTTTGAGATGTTGTGTGGATTCATCAGTCCTGATGTTGCGCCAATCACAGGTTGTCACCGACCATCGGTTCCAACCCAAAAGCGGATTGCCATCGCCCTTTACATGCTGGCAACCTGCGCCGAGTATAGAGTAGTTGGAGAAACTTTCGGGGTTGGTAAAACTACCGTCCATCGATGTGTATATGCTGTGTGCACCACTATTAAAGAAAAATTAATGTGGCGTTATATCAGACTTCCGACTGTAGCGAAGGCCAATGCATACCGCAATTCCTTGGTGCATCTTGTGCCACAGATTTACGGTGCGCTGGATGGCACGCATGTGCCTATTCTTCCCCCAACGGAAGGCTACCGCGATTACATTAATCACAAAGGGTGGCCATCTATTGTTCTCCAGGCCCTTGTTGATGACAGGTGCATGAAACGAGACATTTGCGTTGGCACTCCTGGAAGTGCCCATGATGCAGCTGTGTTTGCAGCATCGGATCTGTACAGGTGAGCCTACCTTTCAACATCCCTTCTCAGTGCGATAACAACTGAATTAGTACTGTAACCTGCTTCCCTTAAGGTTTTTAATTAAAACTGAAATTTGAATTAATACAAAATAACGACGTTTAATCAAAAAAAACTAAAGTTAATATTAATGAGAGAATTTCTCATATATGCTAAAACATCTGCCATTTAATAATCAGAAAAACATGTTTAGATAATGAAACACGCGGTTTGTTAAATATTTTGACTGGCACAGTAAACTACCGGTAAACTGCGGTTTTTGTATTATTTAGACATCCTAAGAGACACCCCCAGGCTACAGTTGATGTGGAGGGAGTTCAGGTACCCCTTTTAGTAGCAGGAGACCCAGCCTATCCGCTACTGCATTGGCTCATCACGAGAAATAACGAGTCTCTTCATCAGACCATGCGAACCGCTCCGCCATTCTCGTTTTGATTGCACGTGATGAAAACGTATCATGTGACACATTTATTTGCGTTAAAGCCCTTTTTTCCGACAAAAAGTGTTTCCAATGTAGTTTTTGCGACATCTGAAGTATCAATATGGAATTTATGCGCTAAAGTTAAACGGAAAAATATTATGTCGACATGTACAACATTTTATCGATAATTAGCATTTCCATCAGCTAAAATTTGAAGCGCTAAATATTTTTTCGCAAAAACTCCTTGGATGGAAACCTGGCTATTCACACTCAGATACAGTGATATAAATACTCCGAGTGCTGCAGTGAGAGTAATATGGAAAAAGTTGATCCGCTGTGGCAACTCCTAACGGGAGCAGCTGAAAGAAGAATAAGGTGCAGTGAGAGTAACAACGCTAAAGCAGTTCTGGTATTTGGAATACTATGGCTGTTCCCTGGACCATTATATTGTTACAGGTTAATTACAATCAGATGCGTTACACTAATAAACAATATGCGGTTAGTTTCACTGTATTTATAAAGCCGCGTCAGGAAAATAAGGAGTAACCACACAGGAACAGTAGCACTGCTTTGACGCTGGGTGCCGCCAGTCTGCAAAACCGAGTGGAGAACTTGCGTACGACAAGGTATGAGCTACCGTGGAAAAGTACGTGGCTTTACGCCAAGTGTAGGTTTTATACATCGCGATTTGAACGTGAAAAAGTTCTTACGCAACATTTCTGTGTGTACGCACCGTTTATACATGAGGCCCCAGATGACTGACTGAAGAAGAATGTGCGCTTTAATGACAATGTCTGAAAATGTTTGATTTGTATTTTTAAACTGTGGAGCAGTGGGGTCAATCAATGAAAAATTGGTCTTTGTCCCAAACATGGATATGGAGGTCACTGTATATTAAGACCCATTTCTACCCTGCAGGGAAAAACTTGGGTGTTGGTGGCAGAATTGGCACTCCAGCCACCATAAAAAAACCTCACACTATTCCACTCCATCTGAACTAGTGTGGTGCTGAGGTATCACCTGTGGCATGGCTGCACCCGGGTCCTAATCTGGATCCTAAGTTGGTTTGTCGTGTGGTGGGTGCGGCAATGCAATGCACTGTATCAGTGTGTGCTCCTAACCTCTCTGAATACGTGGAGGTCAGCTGATACTACACTAGACACCAAGATTTACCCAAACTGCCGACCCTAAGCAGGTTTTGGCAGACAGACGTGAGGACTGACCCAACAAGCTTAGCCCCAAACACACACCCAGAACTCCCTAAATGCCTACCTGTTTGCGATTGTAGTCTTTCAGCGCCGTCTCAAAGCCCTCTTCCAGGCGCACAAAGGCTATACCCACATCAGTTGCCCACCATATCTGGCTGCCGGTGAGTGACACCTGAGCAGGATAGTCAAAAAGCCATTGATCCCGGGGCTTATCCTCATATGCGGCCACTGCCTCCATGATCTCCTGACGCACTGTCCGGCGCACCATGTCTTCTAGATGACTGAGCCAGCATTCGGCCTACAGCACAGGAGAGACATTAATAACAGAATGAGCGGTTACACTTTATAAATAATCACCAGAGACAGAGAGGTGCAGCTTTATAGGGACTCAACTGACCCAGAAGACTCCTCTTGTGAGAGAGCAGCAGGCACAGGAGGCAATTGAACAGACAGCAGCGAGGATGAGAAACAGCATGCTGGTGGTTTTGGTTTCGGGCAGACGAGCTGGGTTTGGGCGCTATATAAGACCACGCTACAATAAAGGTCAGGAGACAGAGAGGGAGAGAAGTCAGCTGATCCAGGGAGAGAGTCATGCGGAGGTGGAAGAGGAACGCCATAGCAGGACAGTGACAAGATGCACAAGCAGAGAGCTTGGAACAGCTGGGACCATATAACTTGCCGTAAGATCACATGGGCAGAACTTTGGCAGTCAGGACCAGCTAGACTCAAGTTTCTAATCCGGCCTGTGCATGTTGTCCTTCCAAGCCCAGTCTAGATGATACTCCGGCATGCCTATTGTTCCAGGAAAGAGGTTCTTGAGCTGCTGCCTGAAAGCTTTGGGAGAGGGGAAGGTACAGGTGGCACCATGAGCACATACTGACGCCATCCGCCCCATAGTTCAACAAGGCCAACATTTCCAGAAAATCCTCAGGGTCTCAACTGGTCTGCTAGCCTCACTGGATGATTGTCACCTGAAGGATGACCTACAAAACAGTTGAAGTTTCCAGAACACATTACAAAGACTTGGTCTCTGTTAGAACATCTGAGTGTTCTAAGCAAGTGGTTATGATAGAACTTACTGTCACTTGGGAGGACCACATAGAGGAGGCCCATGAGCGTAAGAAGGCCAAATATCAAGAACCGGTAGAGGAATGTAGAAGGTACAGGTGGAAGGCCCACAGCAAGCCCATTGAGGTGGGCTGCAGAGACCTTGCTGGGCAGTCCCTACAGTGGGTATGGAGTCTCCTTGGCATTAGAGGATTACAGGAAAGAAGAGCCACCAAGAACATCATTGAAAATGAAACTTTGGCTAGGCTCAGGCCTCCCTAGAGCCCTGAACTGGACTGAACTGGCTGAATTCCCGCCTTTCCCAGAAGTCCCTTGCAAAAGCCAGACTAAGCTAGTTTCCTAATACAACAGATGGGGCAACTCGGACACATCATCTGTGATGATAGGGTGTTTCGTGTTTTAAATCATCAGACACCCTCACCCGGGTTACCCAGCCAGGGGATGTTCATATATATAAATACCACTGAGGCACTCATCATGAAATCTCCCGAACCATAAGGACTTGGGACTTGAAATTTGGAATGTAGGTTACCCTTGGCCCATAGGTGCTCGCTAAGAAACAATTTAAAAAATTATTTTTTAGACTCATTTGTATGTCTGTCCACTTTTCACTACTTAAACATTCCGGTTGATTTTGCGACTTTCTCATCGCACTAAGTATCATAGTTCGTTTGCAGAACCGATTTATTAGCATGAATTCGAGAGAGACTCATCGACCTATGGTTGCGGGGCCCTCCTCATTCACATATCTGCCTTGGGACAGAACCTTAACTCCACTTAGTTAGCGAACGAGAGAACTACTTAACGGATTAAGATCTTTTTCTTGTATAATCTGCTTGAACATTTCGGTTGATTTTGCGACTTTCTCATTGCACTAAGTATCATAGTTCATTTGCAGTACCGATTTATTAGCACGAATTCGAGAGAGACTCATTGGGCGTGTCTCTCCTTACTCACATGTCTGCCTTAGGGCGTAACCTTAACTCCACTTACTTAGCGAACGACAGAACTACTTAACGGATTAAGATCCTTTTTTTGTGTAATTTGCTTGAACATTTTGGTTGATTCTGTGACTTCTCTCATCGTGCTAAGAATCATAATTCGCTTGCAGGAGTGATATATTCACACTAATCTGAAACAGAGACTGCTGGGAGGGGGAAGAGTGACGTCAGGAGTAGAGAGCTGGGCAGGGCCCTCCTCACTCTCCTGTTTCACTAATACGTGGACGAAGCTGCAGGGGATGGCTAGTATATACAGTATATTAATATACTGCTCAAAAGAATTAAAGGAACACTTTTTAATCAGAGTATAGCATAAAGTCAATGAAACTTATGGGATATTAATCTGGTCAGTTAAGTAGCAGAGGGGGTTGTTAATCAGTTTCAGCTGCTGTGGTGTTAATGAAATTAACAACAGATGCACCAGAGGGGCAACAATGAGATGACCCCCAAAACAGGAATGGTTTAACAGCTGGAGGCCACTGACATTTTTCCCTCCTCAGCTTTTCTGACTGTTTCTTCACTAGTTTCACATTTGGCTACAGTCAGTGTCACTACTGGTAGCATGAGGCGATACCTGGACCCTACAGAGGTTGCACAGGTAGTCCAACTTCTCCAGGATGGCACATCAATACGTGTCATTGCCAGAAGGTTTGCTGTGTCTCCCTGCACAGTCTCAAGGGCATGGAGGAGATTCTAGGAGACAAGCAGTTACTCTAGGAGAGCTGGAGAGGGCCATAGAAGGTCCATAACCCATCAGCAGGACCAGTATCTGCTCCTTTGGGCAAGGAGGAACAGGATGAGCACTGCCAGAGCCCTACAAAATGACCTCCAGCAGGCCACTGGTGTGAATGTCTCTGACCAAACAATCAGAAACAGACTTCATGAGGGTGACCCAAGGGCCCCATGTCCTCTAATGGGCCCTGAGCTCACTGCCCAGCAGCATGCAGCTCGATTGGCATTCGCCATAGAATACCAGAATTGGCAGATGCACCACTGGTGCCCTGTGCCTTTACAGATGAGAGCAGGTTCACCCTGAGCACGTGACAGAAGTGAAAGGGTCTGGAGAAGCCATGGAGAACATTATGCTGCCTGTAACATCATTCAGCATGAGCAGTTTGGTGGTGGGTTAATGATTGTCTGGGGAGGCATATCCATGGAGGGTCACACAGACCGCTACAGGCTTGACAAAGGCACCTTGGCTGCCATTAGGTATCAGGATGAAATCCTTGGACCCAATGTCAGACCCTATGCTGGTACAGTGGCTCCTGGTGCACGACAATTCCTGGCCTCATGTGGTGAGAGTATGCAGGCAGTTCCTGGAGGATGAAGGAATTGATACCATTGACTGGCCACCACACTTTCCTGACCTAAATCCAATAGAACACCTCTGGGACATTATGTTTTGGTCCATCCAATGCCACCAGGTTGCACCTCAGACTGTCCAGGAGCTCAGTGATGCCCTGGTCCAGATCTGGGAGGAGATCCCCCACAACACCATCTGTCATCTCATTAGAAGCATGCACCGATGTTGTCAGGCATGTATACAAGAACACAGGGGCCATACAAAGTGCTGCGTACAATTTGGAGTTGCTGCAATTCAATTTTGGCAAAATGGACTAGCCTGCCACATCATTTTTCACTCTGATTTTTGGGCGTCTTTGAATTCAGGGCTCTGTAGGTTGATCATTTTCATTTCCATCAAACGATGTGGCATCCTTTTGTTCCTAACACATTACCCAGTCTATATCAGTATAGATATCCAGGAGGATTTCTTTTTCCCATTGAGATCTGATGTGTTTTCAAAGTGTTCCTTTAATTTTTGAGCAGTTTATATATATATATATATATATATATATATATACACCCTGTAGTCTGTGTGTGGATCCCAGTGTAGTGACTGGGACACCGTATATACACTCACCTAAAGGATTATTAGGAACACCATACTAATGCGGTGTTTGACCCCCTTTCGCCTTCAGAACTGCCTTAATTCTACGTGGCATTGATTCAACAAGGTGCTGAAAGCATTCTTTAGAACTGTTGGCCCATATCGATAGGATAGCATCTTGCAGTTGATGGAGATTTGTGGTCTGCACATCCAGGGCACGAAGCTCCGTTCCACCACATCCCAAAGATGCTCTATTGGGTTGAGATCTGGTGACTGTGGGGGCCATTTTAGTACAGTGAACTCATTGTCATGTTCAAGAAACCAGTTTGAAATGATTCGAGCTTTGTGACATGGTGCATTATCCTGCTGGAAGTAGCCATCAGAGGATGGGTACATGGTGGTCATGAAGGGATGGACATGGTCAGAAACAATGCTCAGGCAGCCTGTGGCATTTAAACGATGCCTAATTGGCACTAAGGTGCCTAAAGTGTGCCAAGAAAACATCCCCCACACCATTACACCACCACCACCAGCCTGCACAGTGGTAACAAGGCATGATGGATCCATGTTCTCTTTCTGTTTACGCCAAATTCTGACTCTACCATTTGAATGTCTCAACAGAAATCGAGACTCATCAGACCAGGCAACATTTTTCCAGTCTTCAACTGTCCAATTTTGGTGAGCTCGTGCAAATTGTAGCCTCTTTTTCCTATTTGTAGTGGAGATGAGTGGTACCCGGTGGGGTCTTCTGCTGTTGTAGCCCATCCGCCTTAAGGTTGTGCATGTTGTGGCTTCACAAATGCTTTGCTGCATACCTCGGTTGTAACGAGTGGTTATTTCAGTCAAAGTTGCTCTTCTATCAGCTTGAATCAGTCGGCTTATTCTCCTCTGACCTCTAGCATCAACAAGGCATTTTCGCCCACAGGACTGCCGCATACTGGATGTTTTTTCCCTTTTCACACCATTCTTTGTAAACCCTAGAAATGGTTGTGCGTGAAAATCCCAGTAACTGAGCAGATTGTGAAATACTCAGACCGGCCCGTCTGGCACCAACAACCATGCCACGCTCCAAATGGCTTAAATCACCTTTCTTTCCCATTCTGACATTCAGTTTGGAGTTCAGGAGGTTGTCTTGACCAGGACCACACCCATAAATGCATTGAAGCAACTGCCATGTGATTGGTTGATTAGATAATTGCATTAATGAGAAATTGAACAGGTGTTCCTAATAATCCTTTAGGTGAGTGTATATGTGTGTGTTCATCTTAAAGTGCAACAGTAGACCAACCCGATAACGAACTTGACGAGAACACTTACCCTTGAGAAAACAGGTAAAGGGTAGGTAGAGGGAAATACTACGATAATACATCATGCACTGTCTATTATGTTATTTTACATGTTACTTTGCTTTGACGAGTATGCAAGTACCTCATAACTGACAGAAATTCAAGATAATAAAAAAAAATGAATCAAAAACACTGCAAAACTGCAAGAAAATGGTTTTCTCCTTACAATCTAACCTTCATTTTTATCGGTTTAAAAAATAAGCATGTTAGGGACAATTATGGTGGTGGATACCACAAAATGCCCCCTAGAGATAGAAGTGAGACGTGATGTCTTCTTACCTGTCCTTCACAAATGCAGGGCTGCGTGAAAGGCACATATTCTCCTTCCCGACTGTACATGCCAACCGCAGTCCGGATGACTCCGTCTGCCTCGCCTTCTTCAAATTTCAGGTCCGCCAGGTTATCAAACAGTTTTAGTAAGTGGCGTGTCACCTGTGAGGAGATTGTTGCGTTGGTGACATACCATACTGTTGATGTGACATTCAGTATAATAAGACAGAGAGCCACAAAGTTGCCTATTATCAGGTTGTATTATTCTACTGACATTGCTTGTACTCTGCTATTTTGGGCATATTCTCTATAAAGAACGATATAAACGTCTAACACAGAGCTTTCATTCCAATCCCAGCTCTCATGATTGCTCATTAGAGGCACACTGAAGGGTTTGATCAAGGAAAGCACTCACTGCAAGTAGGATGAAGAAATGTTGGATCGCTAAGTCGGATGTGAAAGTTTAATTACGCACAAAAAAGTAACAACAGGGATACGCTATGTGCAATAAATCAAAATCAAAACAAGATAGCCTCCAGGCTGGGCAAACTTTTAGTTCTGGTCAACGAGGAAGGAGCTCCGTCCTGAGGTGCATTCTGTCCAAGACTGAGCACCTTCTTCCGGCAGATTCTGGTTTTATAGGTGAAGGACCAGAAAGGGCAGAGTCAGTTGCCCTCATTGGGCATCTTCTCTGTACTACTAAGAGAATAAAAGAGGAGAACGTTAGTATCAGCACCCCCTCTTGACACGGAGTGGTAATAGCTACCATAGGTAAGCCCAGTGAGGGATCCAAAGACATGTATGCGTGACAAGGGTCATATGAAAATATGTTCTAGAAAGTTAAAAATGCTTTACTTTCAGATTCAATAGTGCTGTAAGATCTTTGTGTATGCCAGTGTTGTATTTCAGCCACAGTGGCGATGGTGTAAGAGAGATAGGGAGGGGTAGAGCAACCGAATTTATACACTCTACTGCCAATAGGGCGTCGTGGTACAGAATGGCTTTGGATTCAAACCACTCCCAAACAGCCAGCTTTGGACCAATAGGATTCTGGTGCGACGCATCCCCCCAACTGCTTTATTTTCACACTTGCCCCCAAAAAACAATTTGTTGAGTAAAGCTTGCCAGCTAGGTAGCCTTCCTACCCTGCAGAGAATCACTTGCCAAACTGGCTTTAAGCACTTCTCCCAACTCTGCCATATAATTCCTCAGTCGGTCCTTAAGACTGGGGTGGGGGGGTCTTTAAACATGAAAGATTCTCACCAAAGAAACACTAATATTACATTGCTTTGTCTAAGCTACAAAGAAAGACATGAAAAATATTTATCAACTTATATACAATATTTCACACCACAGCAGCCATCCACATGACATACCGTTGTCTAGTGTGAACGCTGGCCCTGGCACAGACAGACGGACGACATATTTTGCTCCACACACTGTTTATTTACAATATATACAGTTATATAAATGTCACGTGCACTCACACAACCCCAGTGCCTTCAGCACCGAATCCCCCAAGAGTCCAGGGCCCACAGTCACTGTGCCTTTCCTCTGGCCGCCTCCTGTCCTCTCTCCAGCTCCGTCTTCTGCCTCCCGACTTCCACCAAATGACTGGAGGGAGGCGGCCCCTTAAATAATGCCCCGGATGAGCCCCAGGTGTTTCCGGCCTCTTCTCTTTAGCCACGCCCCAGTGTGGCGGAAGTGTCGGCTGCTTTCCTGGCGGCTCTCCGGGCGCCACACAAAGTCTTCCCCCCGGCACTTCCTGGTGTGGCGGAAGTGCCGGGCTCCTGGGATAATTAGGCACCGGGGCGCCGCCTGGCGGAGGCCACGGGTCCCTACAGGGCTGGGCTTCCAAGCCCTGTACCCGAGGCCCCCTGCCTAACCAGGACGGACGCCCCCACTCAGTCTGGAGGAGGCACACGCCCTCCTCCGGTCTTCCAAGGCGTCCCGGCCGGGCTCCATCCCCGGCCAAAGACCACACAGGGTAAACCGCATCGGCGCCGCCGGCGGTGTCCACGGGTCCCTACAGGGCTGGGCTTCCAAGCCCTGTACCCGTGGTCCCCTACACAACCAAGACGGACACCCCCTCGCGGTCTGGAGGAGGCACAAGCCCTCCTCTCCTCCTCCTGGGCGTCCCGGCTGGGCTCCAGCCCCGGCCGGGGACCACACTAGTTACACAATTGCGATACTTGTGCAAGTTACATTGCTGTTTTTTAGCTGCAGGTCAGTTTTCTTAATGAAAAGAATTTCAGTTGTACTTTAGCATGGGAGCAACTCAAAACAATGAGTTATCGGTGCTTGATACCAGAAGCGAGAGCTCCGCAGGGGAGAGGAGACGCGTGGCAATTGATCGGAAGACGTTGAAAATCACGTGAAGTGTTCTTGTGCATTCATTCTGGCACGAAAAACTGTTTTGAAGCAAATCACTCAAAGGTGCAGTTTTCTCATTGAAAACGGCTTGTTCTATAGTAGCAATCTGTTATTATAACATTGTGGCTTATCATCATATAATAACATTTTACTTTTGGAAATGAAAATTGTTGAAAATTTCTGGGGAGACTAGGGTTATAGGGTTATAGAAATGTTGGGGAGAGCAGGTTCAAAGGGTTAATATCAAAGTGAAAACAGATCATGGACTAAACTAAAGAGAAATAGAAAACACAAAATAAACAATGGCACAGGTATTCACCCTCTCCAAGTTAGCGTTTAGGAGATGCATCTTTGGCAGGTGTATTGAGGATGACGTAATAATGTTATGACAAAAATATGGACTTTAAAAATAGAATATTTTAGAAACCAAATGTTGTACTTACTACAGGTTAGAACAAGCAGACATAAAATCTCCAGAACTGATTGGCCAGCTAGCCTGGGGGAATACAGGTGGCTATTAACAGGCCAGCAGCTGGACTGGGGGGATTAAAGGTTTTGCATTAATGTCACTGCAACCCGTTTCATAAGGTTAGTTTGTATGAGCTCCACATATCAAAGAGCAGAGACACTTTACATTTTATGGGTGCTCCTCAACAGGACCAAAGGCTGGATAGGAAGACGTAGGTGGAATTATGGCACCCCTCGACACAATCACCTGCCAGACGGGGTTCAGAAACCATTAAGAAGGCAAACAGAATGTCAGGTTATATAGCGCCTTGATGTGTGGAGTACAAGTCACAGGAGGTTCTGCTCAAGCTTTATAACACACTGGTGACGCCTCAGCTGGAGTCTGTTAAGGGATGTTAACTAGCGGGCTGGCGCGGCTAATGATGATGTCATCAGGCTGGGTCAGCACGGGCTTGCTTTGGTGTATTTGTTGCAGCAGTTTATAACACAACCAGCTTTGAACTGATTGCCCGACTACTGTCGTTATTAACTTATGAAACAGAGTCCTGTGTGCAGTTTTGGTCTCCAGGCTACAACAAGGACATAGTCCCATGATTCAGCCTGCATTTTCCCCCTAGCTGGTATTCAAAGTTGTGTCCCTTGTTTGTTTTGTTTAATTTTGTATCACTTATTTATATTTATGCATTATATCTGCTTTTCTATGTGTGGGTTGGTAAAGTGGAATGGCCTTTGTTATGTCCCTTGTGTTTTTTGGGGGTGGCTCCAAAGGGGTGGGGCCACCTGCCAATCACCACTAGGAACAGCCTTCCATCCTATTTAAGGGAGTTAAACAGTTCCAGGTGGATTACTGAACGCGCTGGAGACGAGAGTTTTGGTGAGTTTCTGTGCTATTGCCTGCGTTTTCCAGATTTTCAAACCTGTGTTTTATTTGTCAACTTTGGATTTCGTTTTTGAGACTGTGATTATTGATTTTTTGAACCCTTGCTCTATTTTTGACCTCACCTCTGGATTTTGAATTGGGACTGTGTTTATTGTTATTTTTGAACTTCTGCTCCGTTTCGACTACGATTTTTGGATTCTGCATTGGGACTTTGTTGACTGTGTGTTGCCTTGCCTTTTCAGACATCTCGTATGTGCTCTAGTGAGGAACCTTGGAAGTGTTTCTGGTACCTGTGCTTTTGGGACTCCCAGATCACAACACATAGCGGCACTAGAAAAGGTCCAGAGAAGAGCGACGCAGCTGATTCAGGGCTACAGGGGTTGAGTTATGAGTAAAGATTAAAAGTGCTGAGCCTTTACAGTTTAAACAAAAGAAAAGTAACAGGAGACCTGACTGAAGTGTTTAAAATTATAAATGGAATCAATCCAGTGGATCGAGACAGTGACTTTAAAATGAGCTCATCAAGAACACAGTTGGAAACGTGTTAAGGGGAAATTCAACACAAACATTAGGAAGTTTTCCTTTACACAGAGAATCGCAGACACCTGGGATAAGAGACCAAGTAATGTGGTAGACATCAGGAATTCTGGGACTTTCAAAACTCAGCTTGATGTTTTTTAGAAGAATTAAGTGGATAGGCCTGGCGAACTTTGCTGGCCTGTTCTTGTCTATAATATAATATTTCAGAAAGCCATCTGGTAGTCTATTATCAGGTTGAATTATTTTACCAACATTTACTGCACTTTGCTGTTTTTGGCTTATTTATGTATAATGCGTGAATAAATATGTAACTTTCTCTCCTGTCCATTCTGGTGCTCTCTGCAAATGCCTGCGGTTACAAATGTAAAAGAAAGGGGGACATGTTGATCTACAGTAGCAGTCAACCCCAACAGTGCAATAAGAGTATGAGATTTGGGGAATTCTGTTATGATCTGCTTAATAAAGAGTCTAAAAAATGTCTTCCCGGCCATCTTACCTTATCGTCTGACTTAGAATGGAGTATTATATAAGAAATCCACTTTTATACTATTTATATATCCAGCGTCACGCATGGGTAGCTGAGGATCACCTTCCAGGCTCTGATAAGATATGCAATAACCCACCGGGACAAGAGGGGGCACCAAAGCTAACCATATCATTTCTTTTTTCTTTCCCCAGCTCAGAGAAACCACCCAAGAAGGGACACCCCCCAGGCCACACCCCCACTATATTAAGCCACTCCCCTTCCTGTCAGGACAGTATAATTCTGAGGGCTCCCAGAAGATGGCATCTCAGTTGGTGGAACAATGTCCCATATGAAGAAGCTCCCAGACACAAGCCCCCTCGAAAGAACTGATTATTCTGAGAAGCTCATGGATGCTAACAAGGCACTTGTTATAATTATTTTCGGTTATGCCACCACGTGCCCTCTTTTGTTCAGTGTTTTTGGACACCTGCAGTAAATTTGGTAGCCCGGCTGGCAACAGGGTTGTCTTAACATATGGGCACGCAGGGCAGTTGCCCGGGGGTCCCATGCTAATCTATGTATGTTGTGACTTGCTGAGTTCTTGTGTAGGTCGGGGCTCCAGTGCACTGCCTAAAATGCTGTTAAGACAGTCCTGGCTGGCAACCCAAATTTTCTCCTGTTCTCTGATTTCTTATTTGGTGCTCCACACCATGTTCTAAAAGTACGTATTTTTTTATTTTTTTGTATGCTGTTTATTCATTATTATTATCTAGCACGTCTAATCGGGAGGAGGCCCCGGGGAATACCCAGGACACGCTGGACGGACTATGTCTCTTAGCTGGCCTGGGAACGCCTCGGGAATCCCCCGGAAGAGCTAATAGAAGTGGCCAGGGAGAGGGAAGTCTGGGCATCTCTGCTCAAGCTGCTGCCCCCGCGACCCGATCTTAGATAAGTGGAAGAGGATGGATGGATGGATGGATAATTTTCTTTTCTTTGAGATCTTGTAAGGCACATTGAGCTACATTCTGTGTATGTAAATGTGCTATAGAAATAAATGTTGTTTTGGTAGGATGATATACAATTTTGCACCTCTGCATGTGATTATTACGCACCTCATGTGTGACTGAATGGGTGCCCCTCAGCCACCCATTTTTTTATTTTATATAGCGCCTTTCTCATTAAGCATCACCACCAAGCACTTTACAGATAATGTAAGACCACAGTACCATAACCCCCACTAATGGGCAGCCATTCACCGTGCACAATGCGACCGCAGGCCAGCCCTGCCTCAGCCCATTAGCAGAGGCTGCCCAGGGTCATCCTTAATGAAGCACCCCACCCAAATTGTTCTATTTACCTTGACCGGCTGAGTTCCTTTGGACACAATCTCTAGCAGATCCATAGCAGACACAAAATAAAAGCGAGGAAACGTGAGTCTCTTGGTCTCCAGGTACTCCGCTAAAGCCTTCTCGCATACCGACAGTCTTGGGAAGAGAAAGAAGAAAAAAAATGAAATACTAATAAGAGTGAGACATCTTCAATCTGTTAATGAGCACAATGTTAAACTGCCAGAGAGCAATATGGCAATATGTTCGCTATCCTGTTCCTAACCCTAAAACCCCACATAGCTGCTATATCTGTAAAGAGAAGCAATTACACGATAATTGCGCCATTACACCCGTTAACGACTGTGCGGTTCAGGTGGCCTTTCACCTAGCCCACTTTGAATGTGTCTAAGCCTCTGCCTCGTTAGAGTGGGAGCGACAGAGGAGGAAGCTCTGATAAATCAAGAGCGGCTCGGGCACACGGCCTGGAAAGTTTCTGGATGCAGACGTAGAGCTGGCGAGAGCAGGTCGAGAAAGTGTGTCCCCCCAGACATAACAGCAGGGCCGTCTTAACAGCATTATAGCCAAAAGGGCAAAGCAGTACACTGGAGCCCCTACCTACACAACCACTCAGCAAAGTCGCAAACATACATAGATTAGTGTGGAGCCACCGGGCAACTGCCCAGTGTGCCCATGCATTAAGATGGCCCTGCCCAACAGGGCTGAAAAAGGCTGATGGGAACATTTGAACACCACACCTACTGCACCCTGCAATTCAATCAAAGTGTTCAAGAAAACTAAAGACGCATCACCCCTTATGGTCAAGAGTGACAGATGGCCTTTGAATGTTTTCAGGGTGGGGGAATGTGAGGGTGCTGTGTGTCACACCTGTGTTCCTGAATATCACCATTCCTGGCTCTATTGAAGTAAGCAGTGCCACTCCAGGATGTGAGGGGGTGCTCACCACCCACAGCTTTGAGAAGCCACCTGGTGAGGGCAAACAATCCCAAACCACAGTGCCCAGAGCTGGCCCCTGCCCCTTCTATAAAAACCAGGCAGTCCCAGAGAATGGTGCCTGACTTTGGAGGTGGAACCTGATCTGGAGGAGTCTCTGATAAGTTGTTTGTGTTTCCTATCTTGGGAACCCTTCAAGCCGTCTTGGCATGTTGTGCCATCGTGCACAATTTATGTATGTTTCGCTTTTCAAACGGGGCCACCCAACATTCAGAGTGGCTCTGCTGTTCGTCCGCTGGTCACACAAGTGACTGTTATGTTTAAGCCAAGGTTCCTCCCTTGGCTTAGGTTTATATCCCTATTGTATGGTTCTTTTGTTCATTTTGATTCTGTAAGTTATTTTTTGTCTTATTATGCATCTACAAGGGGGGCCCAAGAATACGCAGAATTGTTAAATTAACAAAACTCTATTATAAAAGGAACTGCAATTTCCTTTCAGTCACCTTCAGAATTCTCTCCTTGAAATGCACTGCCCTCATCCCAGAGCTTCTCCAATTTCTGCACACATCTCCTGTATTGCATTTCTAGAGCCTATCCTATCTCAGCAGGGTTCAAAGGCTGGTTTTGTCTTTTTGTTGCACATTTTCAATTTCTTTGTGTGTGTGTGTTGCTTTCTTTTGTTCATGATTTGCAAAAGCCAATCTTAGAAAGTTAAAGCTGTGAGCTAAACTCATATTAGTGTTTGCTTCATTGGAATAGAATATAATTTTCTTTCATAATCATAGACAATGGTATAGCCTCTTATCCCCCTATAAGTTAGTAAGAGACAGGACTTTCTTGCTATAACTGAGATAACTGTATTCTTTACATTTTATGTATCGGCATTAAAGCCTGTGTTATGTTCCACGTGTTTTGTGGGCGATTCCCCCCCAAGAGGTGAGACCACCTGCCAATCACAGCCAGGAACATAAATCTGGAAGGTCTCCCACAGTTCCTGGTGGTTCATTTCACATTCACTGACGAGTTGGTGAGGATCTCAGTAGCAGATCATTCAGTTTATGGAGTTTCTTGTAAGTATTATCCTTTTGTGATATTTGTGGTTTATGGCCTCTTTTGATTCTGTTATTGGATTTTGCTTCTTATTTGTGTTTTGGGACTTGGTTGCTGTGGATTGCCTTTTTTATGACAAATCCCTTTTTGTTTGTTTTTGTTATATTTTGCATTTTCCTATTTTTTGCTAATACTGTAAATGTTTCATTTTATAAAGATTAGATAGATAGATAGATAAATAGATAGATAGATAGATACTTTATTCATCCCAAGGGGAAATTCACATAATCCAGCAGCCCTCAGATTACAGTTTGGATTATCGATACAAGCCAGGTTTTTTTTTTTTTGTTTTTAATGGTTTCTCTCCCTTGCAAGGCATTTTTGTAGAGTTTGACACCTTAGTCCATGTTTTGAACCTGTAAAACCATTTCTCCATTTTCAAGGCCTGTGTTGGCCACAGCAAGTTGGGTGCAGTTGGGGGCAAACTGGTTTGAAGTGAGCCTCTTCTAGGCAGGCCAGTGAAGGTCCAGAGGCTTCGTGCATAAGGAAGAATTCACACTAAAACATGGCGTATGGACAAAAGCGGAAATGGTCGTACAGATCCAAAAAAATAAATCCAGATGTATAAATCTGTGTGTGCGCCAACTTCCACGTTTTTCCACTCCATAAATCCTAGTCAGTGTGAAAAGTAATGCACATGCACACGCCTGCTGCCACTCCCCAACTCCTCCCAGAATTACACCCCTCTGAATATGCAAATCAATATAAATAGCCCTTAAGTTCAGCATTCTGTGAAAACACAATGGCAAAAGCACAGGGGAAAATAGAAGAATTTCAGCGAATACCAAGTGGAGGCAAGGAAAAACGTACTATTTGTTGGTTTAAAGAGTGGTATAAACAACAAAAGGAAGTTGATCGAGTGACATAGAGTGTCGGAGAAACTCGAAAGCTCAAGTTCACAAAGTCGCACAGTGCCCAAAATAAAAAAGAAGTTGGCAGATATCAAAGTCGCCGTGAAAAGGCGAGTCATAGCCCACCGTCTGAGTGTCGTATGAAAGCTTATTTGGGTACAGAGAAAAAAAACTAGGGACACAGTGGGGAAAAACTCTAAATTTCCACTTTAATCTCGTAGTTTATTTTGTCATGAAAGTAGAACATCATAAACTTCATCTTAAAATCGTTTAATTTACTAGTTTCTCAAATCCCATTGTAACTAAAGTAGCACGTTAAATGCTTTGTTTTGTATTTGATCTTTTAAGTGCTCTGTGTGTTTGAATCACTACGTGCTTTTTAAACGGGCTTTCTCTTCCTCCGACAGGACACAAAATCCATTACATTCGTGATATTACAGATCTCTGAATAATTTAAATACTGAGATGTATACTTGATATAATTTTCATGATGATAGAAATTAAAGCATGTATTAAACATGGGAACACGGTGGCGCAGCGATAGTGACGAGCTGGCACCTCGTCCAGAGATTGTTCATGTCTCACTCAAGATGCTTGGTGCACCTTAATGAAATAATTTATTGCAGCAGTACTGTCTCTTTCAGCACATCGTTCCCATCACTGCACTGGGGCATTGGGATCCACACACAGACCAGAGGGTAAGCAGCCCCCTACTGCCATCACCAAAGCCCAAGCTTTTCCTGGTTGGCCTCCCATTTATCAAACCAAACCCTTAGACTTTTGAAAAGAGTCAATGCTGTTGGTCACCTGCATGTAGGCAGCCCTTATAGTTGCATGTTTTCTGTGGTGTTAAACTGCAAGGAATGTGAATGGAGCTTTTAATGCTGTTTTATAATACTGTATGTGTGGAGTTGCTCTTTTAAGATACCAATTAATGACAGGGCATTTGAGCGAGTACACTGAAACTTTTACTGTTTCTTGTCTGCAGACATTTAATTGAGTCAAAACCATGAGGCACTCCTGTTTTTTAAGGCTTTATTGCCAATACATAGTTGTGATTCATAGCAATTTGAAATCAACTTGAAATGGTTTTCTGTCATTTTTATAATGTTACCAAAAACTGCTTTAGGCGCTTTCAACCTCCCAGGTCAGCAGTACCTTTATTACCTGAGGCGGCTAAGGAAATTCAAGGTCTCGCCAATCATTTTGAAAACGTTTTATGCCAGAGCCATAGAGACCATCCTAACAAAGAGCTGCACATCTTGGTTTGGGGAATCGCTCAGTCCGAGGTCACCTGCAGAGGGATGTGCGTTCAGCAGAGCGCATCTTAAGGTCAGCACTGCCCTCTCAGTGCTGCAGGACCAGGGCAATTCAAATAATTATGGACTCTACCCACCCCAGAAACAGGCTGTTCAGCCTGCTCAACTTGGGCAAGCGGCTAAAAAACCCTCATGTCGAAGACCAAGAGACTCAAGAGGAGCTTAAACCTCAGGCCATCTGAACCCTGAACTCTGACATGCCAACCAGCATTTGAACCTAAAACTCACTTTAACTTACCGTACCACCACTTTGTAACTTACTTTCAATGTAGTTTCACTTAATTTAATTTAAATGAATTTAGTTAGTTTTAGTTAATTTTGTTCATTTTAATTTCTTTTTATGTTCTCATGTAGAAAGTATAGGGAAAGTATTTTAATCGTCCAAAAATTTGACCTCAAGATTTTGTTTTAGACCTCCCTGAGTCCAATTTACTTTCTCATATGGAAAGTATTGTAATCATCCAAAAATTCGATTTCAAGATTTTGACGAATCTCGACATTTTAGACCTCCCCGAGTCCGAAAATACCATCTTTGGAACTATATCTGTGTTTGTGTGTGTGGGTGTATGTAAACACGATAACTTGAGTACACTTTCACTTAGGTCAACTAAATTTTACATACAAGTATTAGGTACAAAATCTTGATTGCTGGATTGAATCCTTGATGGGCAGCACAGCATTCTGTGTGAAGCCAAAGTGGTGTGAGGCCTCAAAAACAGTATTACAAAGCAGGCCAGAATCCAATCTACCCTTCCCAAGAAAAGGTTCATTCTTCTGCAGCCCAAGTGCCAACTCAACTGCCTGGCTTCGGCCTACACTAGGCCAAATGAGACTTGGCTTCAAATCTTCCAAAAACATATATGCAAAATCCCCAAATTGTCATGATTTGGCTTTACGTGGATTAGTGAGTAGTATTATGTGCTGTGTTTTGTAATGTCTTCCACCATTTTGAATTCTCGTTGTTCTGTCCGATTACCTGCATTTCCAGTGGTGTGGCCTCGGAGGTTGTGACCTATTTGTAATTGACGCAACGAGATAAAATAACGACTAGACTTCATTTGGTTTTCTGATCTACGGATAACAACCTCTCAAAAAGCCCAGTGCAGACGTTACTCGTGGTTACTTTTGGTTTTGACCTTGTGCTTTGTCTCTCAATCTTGATTATTGTCTCTTGGATTTTGAATCTAGGTTCCTGTTTTTCAAACCTTTTTATTTGTTTTGTTTTTCATTTTGCATCCCCCTGTTTTCTTCAAAATGTTATCTGCCAGTTCACTGTCAGAACAACAATATAATCAAAATGTGGGAGGGGATTACCATAAATCCCTGGCTTGAAAGGAGATGAATAATAAAGAATCTTTATAAAAGGAGAATTTATTGACAAAAACAGAAAAATATAATGAAAGACTCAAAAGAGCAAAAAAGAGGCAAAAGTAACTGCCAAACAGGTAATTCAAAAACAAACAAATCCCAAAAATTCTAAGTTATAATCTTAAAACAGAAGCAAAAAGAATAGAAAATAGCAGAACATCCAGTAAAAATAACATTACTCACAAACTGAATTCCTAACTCCACCAAAGTGCATTCAATGAACCGCAAGGGACTCCACTTCCCAGCTTTACTATTAAGGGGCTAAGGGGCGTTCCCAAACAAGGATACATGGGGTAGCCCTCCTTAAGGGGTTCCACAACAAAATATATGGAACATAAAGACATTGAAAGAAACAGTGCATAGACAATTCTAAAAATAATAACATAATTAATACATGATACATAACGACTAAATGACTAATGAACAGAACAAGAGTAACAGAAATAATCATAATAAGTGGTTCAAATGGAAAAATGATTGAAAAAGGAATCTAAACATAAGCCAGGGAAGGAACTTTGACTAGAACACAACATACAGCGGTGCAGTGGTTAGAGCTTCTACCTGACTGAGCGTGGCAGCGTGTGAGAATGTGTGTCCTCGGATGGTCTCTCACTCTGACACAGTGTGGCTATGGCTCTGATTGCTAATAAGCATATTCATAAAATAATTAGGATGCACATCCGTCTTGTTTAAAATTGTCCAAAATGTTTCCAGGGCAAGATTCAATCTGTGAATGCTACAATTGAGTTCCAGCCTCACTAGGTCACATGTTTTGGGCCTGCTTCAAATTAACATCATTTCTGACAAAAATCTTTAATTGGCTATCAGACAGCCTTGGTGTCACAATCCCTCCTAATCCATTAACAGCTGTGTCTGGTGGGCTCACCGAGGGGCTTAAATTGGAGAAGGACAAAAAAAACTGTAATTGCCTTTACTTCACTATTGGCACATAGATTTATCTTGCTTAACTGGAAGAATCCTAACTCACCTCTTTTAAGTCAGTGGATAATTGATGTTATATAGGGTGGTCCAGATCTAATTATGCAATTTTCATTACGCTATCACTTATTAAGTTAATTACATAGAAAATCACCCGAAAAATCCCGGACCATCGAGAAGTGTGTGAACTGACAACATGAAGAATCATCTTTGCACCAAACTGGAATTGTCCCCGCATAAATCAGAGTCATCCAGATGATCTGGATCTGCATAATTAGATCTGGACCACCCTGGATATTGTTTGAAATTGGAAAAAATCAAATCACTTAGAGGAAAGACTTTTTCAAAACCTGACAGGACCTAATCAATAGCATTTTAGAATAAGCATTTAAATTGAGGAAGCAGATTCTCTCCCCTTTTTTCTTTTTTTTATCTATTTATTTGTATTCATTTATTCATCTACATATTTTTACTATTATTAAAGTTTTGCTCTGCTGACCTGGCTCTCTTTCTGATGGTTGGGGCTCGATTAGTCTCAAACCTAGTTTTGGTAAACTTGACTTGCTTGTATGGAATGTTATTTGATTTGAATAAAATTAATAAAATGTGTAAAAATTAATAAATAATTTGGAACCTCATTGATAAACTCTCCTTTCATTCCAAAACTAGCAAGGAATGCTAAAGTTCTAAAACCATTTCTGCTCATACTGGTTTCATAATTTTGCAGGATAACACAGTCACGTCTGCTTTCCTGAGTTAAACATTCAAACCTTTGTTGGAGCGCTTCAAGTTTTTCCAGAAATCCTTCCTGGTTAGTCACTTCGATAACTTTTCGGGTCTGAACAACAGATGATATTAGATTCTGTGTACAAAAAAAAAGAAAAACAGGAACAGACATTAAAGTGAGACGCTTCCAAAATTCAGCCTTTGAACAAACTTATATAATGCAGAAATCCTTATTGTATCTTGTTGTTGTTATAATGCAGTGTCGGTACTGTGAGAGAAAAAATTATATATCTAAAAGTAACAATTTGGTGCATAAAGTGTTTTGGTGTGCAGTGTACGTTTAAAAGAAATATATAACATTTGTCTTAGAAAAAGCATGAAAAGTCAGTGCTTTTTTTTGGCTGGAATGCCAATCCTGCTACCAACCACCAAGTTTTCCCTCTAAGTTGGGGGACCTGCTTACAGATTAATGTCATACCAGGATGGAGCAATTGCAGGTTAAGGGCCTCAACGGAGTAGAGTCACTTGTGCCATTGTGTGGGATTCGAACCGGCAACCTTCCAATTGTCAGAGCAGATCCCCAGCCTCACAGCCACCACTCTATCCCAATATAGTAGAATAAGAACTTTATTTTATGCTCTCTGAAAACATCTCATGTCTTTCAGCCAGTCAGAGTAAATATTGAGATGGTGCAAGCCAACGAACCAATCAAAGTGAATGTCAAGATAATGTGCAAGCATTAATTCAGCACTGTTATGCAAATTGAGTTGTCTGCAATTTGAGTCTCTGCCTTTATTCTGTGACCATTTGCTGACGACTTTTGCTCTGGCCACTGTCCCTTAGAACAGGGGTTCCCAAACTTTTGGACGTCAAGTACCACCTGAGGTTAAGTGAGTTGCATTGCGTACCACCCGCACCTTGTTGAAAGGGAGGGAGAGTTGTACGAGGGGGAGTTTGGGTCTAAACTGCCCCGAAATCTAAATAAAAGTTAAAGAATGGTAAGAAATTATGCAGAAAATTAATTAAAAAATTTGTGCATGTACATAAATTGATAAATTCTGCCCCGAAACTAAATTTTGCCTTCGGCCTGTATGTGACGCAGTTACCGAAGACGAAATGGTATCGTCTTTGTGCTTAGATCTAGTGACTACGATGCGATACAGCGGCAGTGCACGTGTAACAACAAACGCGAACGGTTTCTGTGAGGCAGAGTTACCGAAAACTAAATAGTGTCGGCGTTGTGCTTCCATTTAGTGACCAAAAGCTCAAACAGTGAAGAAGTAGAAGTTGACTTCCGCGAAACGGAATTATGGTAGCGTTAAATGAACTAAATACTGATTCGAATAATAGGTTTTATTTATTCAGATGACGAAATTTCACACCACACTAAATTTGGGAATCCACGTATTATTGCATTTAAACAGTTTCATTGGTTTTTGCTCACAACAGGAAGAGAAATTAAGGACACATTAGACAAGTTTCCTCCTGCCTGGTTCTTTGGCTTACTTAACTATTTAAAGAGGTCCTAGTTGAGGACAAGATTTGTTTCTCTAATATATTTACAGTCTATTTCTTCCACAGTTTTTGGTGCCCAACATTAAGGCCATCCAACTCCTATGAATGAGGGACACCCAGCAGATTGGGAATCTTAAGAGGAGTGAAGCAGACGAACCAGCCAAATCCAGTTGGGCCACGTCCGGCAAAATTTAGGACGAGCCCATTCTCATCTGCGTGAGACCTGAGACTCTGTTTAGATGCAACTTTACCAGCTGAGGAATGAACTTATCCTTTGGGGATAGGGTGTTGGGTCTGAATCCCATGCTGCTATTAAATTGTATTTGAACTAGAGTTGCAATAATAAAACAGCAGGTTAAAGTCCTACTCTAGACTGCAACCAGCGCTGGGTAAAAGCCCCAGGCTGCTATAGCAGTTTAAAAAGTGTACATTTCCAGAGCTCAGGGTTAATTTGGGTTCGTTTTTGTCAGCTTTTTGATCTTCTTCCCAATGTGCTCTAAAATTTTACCCAAGATGTCGTAATCATGCTTTCCCCCTTCGGAATTTCAATTGGGATGATATTTGTACCTTAGATTTGGAGAACAATTGGTGGTTCTACTTGGAGTTTTTATTGGGTTGATATTTGTACATTAAAATGGACCATGGGGGGCGGGTCCTCCCAAGGTCAGAACAAGAATTGCCCTTACACAACCATTTACCATCCAAAAAAGGAAAAAAGCCAGTATGCCATACTGTACCAGCTCACTTCAAGCCCTGCTGTAATGTTCTGTTAAATTAACTTTTCTTGGTTTCACATTTTTGAGATTCTTGCATCCATTTAGGGTTTTTGATTATGGAGATTAAGTGTTCTATTTTGCTTTATCATTTTGGCACTTACAGAAAAATGCTAAAAAAAGAAATTGCATTGTTTTATTGTTTTCCATGGGGATCAGTATTTGTTGTTCCAGTAACTTCCCAGAAATGTCAGGGTGTATGACATAATTGGGGAAAACATCAAAGTGAAAAAGTTGGTCAAAGAATTTCAATAGGAAACCAAGATAAGCAGAATTCCAGCAAGAGGAAAACCCAGATAGAGAATTAGATGTGCAAGGATATACTGGATAATATTTATAAATACATAAAAATTTGAGTAGATAATTATAGCATTAGACAAAGTGTATTGCCATAGCCATGTTCCTGCAACACCATTGGATTACAATGAGCCCTCAGAAGTTGTCCCTCATCAGCTTGAGTTAACAATAGAACTCCTTGCCTTGGCATAGCAGCAACTGTTTCTAAATACTGTTAGTGGAGCATTCCCTGGTGACATCAGCTGAGCGTTCTCTCTCTCAACTCCCACCTTACTGTGCCATCATAACCACTGCAGTTGGCCAGACCAGAAATCGGCGCCTGGATGCTTGGCCAACGCATTGAGTTCTCCTAGAGGCTGCTTCTGAAGACTGTTGTAATCCAGACATCACAAGCTCATGGCGGGCCACTGGCAGTTGTCACAGAGCCAATGTGCCAACTGAGATATCTGGTGGTGTGGGTTCACAACAACACTACAAGCATGACAGAAAGTAAGAGAGGGAATTTCAACAGGAGGCTAAGGAAGACATATGGTTTTACCAGTGTCACACACGTGCGAATAGGAGGAAGCTGAAGGACTTAAAGAATACTGTTAACATGTCCGCCCTGGGGGCGGTCAGGTGCACTGACTCTTTTACTCAGTCTCCTGCAGACCTTTCCCGGGAAATCCCACCAGTATCTGGTGCCTCAGCTCAGAGAACGTCACTTCTGGTCCCGGGCCTGAGGACTACATCACTTCTGGCCCCGACCCAGAGGACAACATCACTTCCCCCAGACTCCCTATAAAGCCTCTCTCCCCTCCTCAGAATTTCAGTTCTGTTTTGGACTCAGTCTTGTCAACTACTCTGGTCTTACAATTCTTTACTTTTGCAGCCAGGAACATATTATACAGGTGGCTGCCCCAAGATGGAAGATGGATAATTCCACCAACAGAAATGAAATAAGCTAGAAGCTTAGGTACAGAATGGGGAAACAAATCCATTATAAGGAAAACATGAGCAGGAAGAGGAGAGGTTGGTCAAATAATTCCACCAGAAACAATATAAGCAAATTCCCACCAAGAAGCCAAACATGACAGAGAGTTGGACCCGCAGAAACATGTTGGAGGTTAATGCTATATCACAAGTAAAACCACCACTAGAAAAACCAAGACATGGGAATAGAACACAAGACCAGTCAGGACACATAATTATAGGATCAGGAGACAAATTGCATGAAGTATTTCAACAAGTGGCAGAAGGACAAAATTAAGAGAGTATTTCATCTAAATAAATGGAGATTTTGTTTGGCATTCTATGCCAAGAAAAGTCCAAGATTGTGTAGCATTCGAGAAGAGAAATGCATGAAGTTGTCCAAGTTTAGCACAACACACCAGTGAGTCAGACCCACAAGAAGTCAAAGAAACAACTTCTTTAGATCCAGCTCCCAAAACCAGGAGAAAACTAGACATAACCTGAAAGTCAAGGTTGATGCTTTCAAATCTCTTGGCATCCTCTGACAGCTGTTTTCGGATGTCCTCGGAATTAGTGAAGATGCTTTCTAAGTGGGCCCATGTTCTCTGTACCCCCATCCAGATTGAGATGACCATGTCTGCCACCATCAGCTTCTTTTGCCAGCTTGTGACCTGAAGCAGGAAGTACTCCACATATTTACTCATCAGGATGTTCTGCAGCTGGACCTATGGGAATAAGAGCACATTAAGAAGTACAATGAGAAGGGAACAGACAGTGCAGCCTTACGCCAAGCAGCAGCGGAAGCGAAGCCAGTGTCGTCTCACATACGCATGGAGTGTTTTACAGCGCCAGAAGAGAATAGCTGAAAACTCATTTAGAGTGGATAGGCAATCCAATTCATCAGTAAAGAAAAATTACAGCTGGAGTAAAAGTCAACATCTGACTAGGAGAACAAGCCAGCAGTAGCATAGAGTCAATTGCCCAGAGGATGATGAAAGCAGCAAACCAACAGTACTTGGTGGTACCAAAGTGACTGCTGACACAAGGACAAGAATGAACAAAAAGTTCAATTTGTTCTCTGCCTGTTGAAGGACACGATGATATGTTGTATGTCCTACAATATGTACAGTTTAGGTTTTCCAACTTCACCTACCAAAATTGAATAGTTAACTTAGAGTTAGCCAGGAAAATACACACTTCGAAGGACCATGTTAGGAATCAGACACCGAAAATTGGATTGACCTGGTTTGTTTAGACAATTCGGCCATTTCTGATACGGCCTCATTCTCTCCAGACTCCAATGTAGTCAATGTATGACCAAAGTCAGCACCACTAGTTCAGCCGCAGGGTGAGTGGTTAACAGTATGAAGAGGATTTAAGAAGTTAACAGAACTTAAAATATAGTTCCTTGGCACCCAAATCACCAATTCAGACCTTGAATAAATTGTCAGCATTCGGCAACCCATCTGTTGAGGTTAAGAACAAGAAAGTGTTCAAAACTGGCAACTCCATGGTGTAGAATGTTAGAATCTCAGCAATTGTTAATGTTAATCCAGCAATTAAAGTTCAATGCCTCCCGAACAAATATGTCCAACACAGAGGCTAAATTGGACTTTCTGGATGACGAAGTGTTTATGTTATTGATGCATGTTGGCACTAATAATATATATTTGCAACAATGTGAGGTGTTAAAGAGGTGTAAAATAATAAATTCCATGAATTAAAAACCTGATTGTCCTCTAAGGTTTCAATTAGATTCTCATCTGGCTTCAGGAGTGGAGTTCCTGTGCTCTGATGATCTTCATAGGAGAAATTCATCAACCCCCATGTCTGGTTTATCTCTGATAGCACCTGAAACGAGAAAACAAGTTTTTCCTTCTCAGTGTTCTGAATTTTCGGATTCCGTTTCATCTAATCTGAGGCCACTGGGGCCAGAGGCAATTCTGGTGCATTTCCATCACAGAAAACTCTAAGCCATTTATATTATACTGCTAACTGAAAAGCTCCATAACCCTGGGCTCAGATCTCCACAAGGGTCCATGTCTGTGAGGTGTTAGTTTGTCTTTCCCAGCTCTGCATGATTATCCATCCATCCACCCATTATCTAACCCGCTATATCCTAACCACAGGGTCACGGGGGTCTGCTGGAGCCAATCCAAGGCAACACAGGGCACAAGGCAGAAAACAAACCCTAGGCAGGGCACGAGCCCACCACAGGGCAAACACACCCACACACACACAAACTAGGGACAATTTAGGATCGCCAATGCACCTAACCTGCATGTCTTTGGATTGTGGGAGGAGACCCACACAGACACAGGGAGAACCCAGGAAGCAAACCCGGGTCTCCTAATTGCGAGGCAGCAGCGCTACCCACTGTGCCACCATGACACCCGCTCTGCATGATTATTTCCTCTTAAATTTCAAAAGATGTGTCTGTCAGGTTAATTGATAGTTAGAAATTGGCTCTGTATGAGTGTGTGATGTCTTATGGTGAGTTCCTACCTTGTGCATGGTGCTGCCTGAATAGACTTCCAGGCCCCAATGACCCCAAACATACTCTACAATTGTTGATGACCCATATGAAGAATTGTACAACGATCAGCCACAACATTAAAACCACCTGCCTAATATTATGTGTAATATAATGATTCAGTGTAATGTGTATTATGTGTAATATTATGATCCTCCTTGTGCCACCAAAACAGCTCTGAGCTGTTGAGGCATGGACTCCACAAGACGTCTGAAGGTGTCCTGTGGTATCTACCACTAAGACATTATCCGCAGATCCTTTAAGTCCTGTAAGTTGCGAGGTGTTACCAGCACACCCCACAGATGCTCGATCGGATTGCTGAGCTGAGCCTTTATGGTTTAAGCAAAAGGAGATTAAGAGGAGACCTTGAACTTTTGGTCATGTTCCTCTAACCACTCTTGAACAATTTTTGCAATGTGGCAGGGCACATTATCCTGCTGAAAGAGACCACTGTCATTAGTGAATACTGTTTCCATGAAGGGGTGTATGCTGTCTGCAACTAACTTTAGGCAGGTGGTACATGTCAAAGTATCATCCACCTGAATTCCATAACCCAAGTTTTCCCAGCAGAACACTTGCCCAGAGCATCGCACTGCCATCACTGGCTTGCCTTCTTCCTATAGTGCATCCTGCTGCCATCCCTCCCTCAAGTAAACGACACAGATTCACCTGGCCGTCCACATGATCTAAATGAAAATGAGATTCATCAGAGCAGGCCACGTTCATCCATTGCTCCATGGTCCAGCTCTGATGCTCATGGTGCCCTTTCAGTGGTGGACAGGGGTCAGCATGGGTACTCTGACCAGTGTCACAATAAGTAGACACAAAAGTTGAAAAAAGGTTTGGGGTAGCCACCCATATTTTGTTCCCTGGCTGTAGAAGGGTATAAAATATGCCAATGATGTGCATAGATTTGAGTTCAATATGGAGCTGATGGTATGAACATAAGATGGCGGCTTTAAAGGCGTGAACAGGAAATGAGGTCATCTAGGGTGGGATCAGAAGGGTCCTCCTCCATAGGCTTGGACCCGGATGTGACGTCACGAAAAGGGCCAGAACTGGAAGGGTCTTCATCCATGGGTTTGAGACCAGAAGTGACATCATCGGGCCCGGAACCAGAAGTGACGTCGTTGGGGTCAGGAGGAATTTCCTGTGAACGGTTTGCAGGAAAGTGAGAAAAAGAGTCAACACACTCCGCCACACCCTGATCTGGTGCGGAATTACTTTTGTTCAGGCCCTTCAGATGTCTGTGTGACACCAGCCTGTAGCTGGAAAGTCCCATATGCAGCAAGCTGTGATGCATTGTGGGTTCTGACACCCATCTCCCATGGCCAGCATTAAGTTTTGAGAAATTAATGTTATAGTAACACATGATTAGGAACAGCACACACCTGCCTAAAGTCCCATAGCTGAGCAAAAACCAAGCCATGAAGTTAAAGAAATTACCTGCAGAGGTTAGTGATGGGATTGTGTCAAGGCACAGATATGAGGAAGGCAATTCCTGCAGCAATGAAGGTTCCCAAGAGCTCCATATCCTCCATAATTCTTACATGGAAGAAGTCTGTAACAACCACGAGAACTAGAGTGGGCCACCCATCCAAACTGACCAATCAAGGAAGAAGGGCCTTAGTAAGAAGAGTGACCAAGAACCCGATGGGCTGAGGTCCAGATAATCTATGTGGAGATGGGAGAAATTTCCAGAGAGGAAAACCACCACTACAGCACTACACTGATCTGGGCTTTGTGACAAATGACACACGAAAGCCTACTTGGAGTTTGCATAAAGGCGTCTAAAGGACTCTTAGACTGTAAGAAAGAAAATTCTCTGGTCCGATGAAACCAAGATTGAACTGTTTGGCCTCAATTTGAAACGTTACATCTGCAGGAACCACTCCTCACCTGTGCAGTACCAATTCAATGGCAAAGCATGGTGGCATTCTGTTAAGTGTAAGGACTGGGAGACTAGACAGGGTTAAGGGAATGCTCAATAGAGCAACGTGGAAAGGGATCCTTAATGAAAACCTGCTTCAGAGAGCTCTGGACTTCAGACTGGGCTAAAGGATCACGTTAAAAAAGGACAAGGCAAAGACAACACAGGAATGGCTTAGGGACAACTCTGGGAATGTCCCCAAGTGGACCAAACAGAACCTGGACTTGAACCCAATCAAACATCTCTGGGAAGACCTGATAGCTCTTCATTGAAAGACTCCATTCCAACCTGACAAAGCTTGAGAGGATCAGCAGGAAAGAAAATCCAGGGGTGTGAGGCTCATTGCATCAAACTCAAGGAGACCCCAACCTGGAATCGCAAATTATGGAGTAAAGGACCTGAATACTTGTGTCAGTGGGATATTTCAGTCAATCCAAACTTGTTCAATTGCCTCTAGAGAGCTTTCTTGGCCATAACAGACATATCTGTCAACCCCTCACTATCAGAATGCTGGAACTGGTGGTGCCCACAAATTTTAAATTCTTTATTACTCCTTTTAACATGGCCACTGAGGAAGAGAGTGACTGTTTGCCTTTTTTGAAGTCAACCGCCATTTTTTTACATTCTCATATACGAAGTATAGGGAAAGCATTGGAATCGTCCAATAATCTGATGTCGAGATTTTGATGAATCTCGACGTTTTAGACCTCCCTGAGTCGGAAAATACCATTTTTGGAATTGTCTGTGTGTGTGTGTGTGTGTGTGTGTGTGTGTGTGTGTGTGTGTGTGTGTGAATGTAAACACGATCACTTGAGTACGCTTTCACTTTGGTCAACCAAATTGTGCATACAAGTATTAGGTACAAAATGTAGATTTCAACAACTTTTGGGCTATTTCTGTTAACCGGAGGTGATACTTTACCTTTTATTTATGAAGCTGCAAAGTCCGATTTATTCAACTTTACTTTTATGATAAATGTTCAATATATTGTTAATTTGATTTGATTTGTTATTGATGGTTCTTTAATGTACATAATATAAAAATATAATCATTGTCTTGCATTTACTCCTCAAATATCCATCCCCATATCTCAGAATACAACAAAGTCAAGTTGAGACCACTCCTGATTTTTTTATTTTTAATACATTTGTAAAAATTTCTAAAATCCTGTTTTCACTTTGCCATTCTGGGGTATTGTGTGCTGTGGGAAAAAAAATGAATTGAAATGGTTTAGGCACAAAGCTGCAACATAACAAAACGTGTCAAAAGAGAAGGGGCCTGAACATTTTCTGAAGGCGCTATACTATACTGTATATAACACAGAATCCTTTAATCCCATAAAATTACCCAAACAGATCCATTCTCAGTGTGTGTTTGTGCAGCCATACCTCTCTGGTCAAACTGCTTCTCTCATGGACGACCTTTTATAAAGGAGAACCTGGGCAGCCCCAGGAAACAGCTAGTAGAGTGTAATACTGTATTAAAAAAGAATATATGAGTATCTTTTTACTAATTTGTGACTTCGATGTTATTATTCAAAGTATTATCCGCCAAATTGAAGTACAAGTGTCTGCGTGCCTCTGTGCCAGTTTTGTTGCTATATTTCAGTCATTCCAATAGATGGCGCATCACAAACATGTGTAGTAATAGTGACTTGTGTTTGTCATTTCAACAGATGGCACATGGCAAACAGGAAATAAAGAATTAAAAAAGGAGCTGCGAAGGAAAAACAACGGCTGTATAAGGCGTATAAGACTAATAACTCCAATGTGAATCATAGAGAGTATGAGAGCATAAGGGCAACCATTAAGAAGGATATCAGCGAGACTAAAAAATATCTTGAGAGGAATATAAGAAATGAGGCAAAAGACGACCCTGAGAGATTCTTTCAGTATTTTAGTAGTAAAAGAACAGTTGAGGAGGAGGTGAAGTGCATCAGGAACAGTGAAGGGGAATTAAAAGATACAGACAATAATACAGCGGACAACCTAAACTTACATTTTTCTGAGGTCTTCACAAGTGAGGGAGTGGACAACCTCACAGCGGTAAATAGGACCACTAAGGAGGTACTGAGGGATTTGGGAATTGTAGAGGGAGAAGTGCTGCTCAGATTAAATAAGATGAAATCCAACAAATCACCAGGACCAGATAATATTTATCCTCGTGTTCTTAAGGAGGCTAGCGAGTGCAGATATAAACCCTTGACACATAGTTATAGGAGGTCCCTGCGCACTGGAGAGATTCCAAAGGACTGGAAAATGGCAAATATCATCCCATTATATAAAAAGGGTGACTGGGCAGATCTCAGCAACTATAGGCCAGTAAGCTTAGCGTGCATCACAGGAAAATTAATGGAAGGAATTATTAAGGACTAGATTGAGCAACACATGGCAAGGACAGGAGTTTAAATGACCAGTCAGCGTGGGCTCAGAAGAGGGAGGTCGTGCTTTACTAACCTGCTGGAATTCTATGAGGATTCAACAAAAGAATACGATCAAAGTGGAGCACATGATATTATTTATCTGGACTTTCAGAAAGCATTTGATAAGGTGCCACGTGAGAGGGTGGGCATCAAACTAAAAGAAGTGGGAAATCAGGGTGATGTGTGTAGATGGGGGCAGAATTGGCTCAGACACAGGAAGCAGAGGGTGATGGTGAGAAAAACCGAATCAGAACTGGACGATGTTAAGAGTGGTGACCAGCAGGGGGCAGTGCTGGGGCCGCTGCTATTTTTAAAATATATAAATTATTTAGATAGTAATATAAGTAACAAGCTGGTTAAGTTTGCAGATGATACCAAAATAGGCGGATTGGCAGATAATCCGGAATCTGTTGAGTCATTACAGAAGGACTTGGACAGCATACAGAATCTATATATATAATTCACTAAGGCAAGACACCCATGGAAAGCACGCCGGAAGGGGCGTGGATTCACTAAGTCGCCGACAAGTAAGATACCAATGGCGCACGCAGGAAGGAGCCACGCCCACCAACTCCAAGACCATTGGATACGACGACAACTCGCAGAGCCACGCCCACCAAATCAGACGCGACGGCACAGAAGGAACGGCGTCATTTATATTCGTCTGTCATAGAGGCCACATGCACCTCCGAGCCACGTTGACTGTTCATAGAGGCATGTTTCTCGTGGAGGTGAATCGCCATATGTAAAACGGTTTGCGAGAGGTATCCCATGGGATCCTCAAAACAATCCTTTACAACTGAGGTTAAAACACAATGAAGTAAACAGTCTTTAAAAAACGAGTTTTCAGTTACGACGCACGACCGCATGTACCATAACAAAATGTTTTACACGCTACATACAGCAATTCGCATCCGCGACAAACATGCGTCTTCTTCACTCACGGACAATTATATGTTGCTGTCTCCAGAGTTCCATCTTTTCATTCACTTTCTGTTGTATCCTCAAATCCTCCCATTTTAGACAACTGTGCCTTTCCAGAAGTGTTCAACCATCAATAATTAATTATGCAGCGTTTGTTATGCCACGGGTTCACTATTGTGTTGTATTTTGCTCTCATCAGAGTTCCATCTTTTCATTCACTTACTGTTGTATTCTCACACCAACCCGTTTTAGACAACCGTGTCTTTCCAGAAGTGTTTAGCATTCAATAAATAATTATACATGAGATTGACCGTGTGTCTACCCGGCGCAGAGAGGCGTGGGTAAGCCGTTGAACCCCATTCGGGCTGCAAACCGTGGAATTCCCACTAAGTGTGACTCATACGCTCCCACTGGTTGTGTCCCTACCCTTTCTGCACACCCCCCTCCCACCTCGCTACTACTGTGGTCGGGGGTCTTGGTGGATTATATATAGAAAAGCAGCCAAAACCGCACAGAGCAATGAAAAGTCTACGTGAGTCACAGGTACATCTCAACTGTGCAAAGACGACAACGACTCAAGTGACGAGTTGGAGGTGGGCACATGAGCGGCAGTGCATACTGAACGAGAAATCAGCAGACTAGCATGACGGACGGAGCTGAATGGATGTCCTTCTCCTCTCCTCTCGTTCCGTTCCACACTGAGCGGCGTGCACCCCCATCCCGCCGTCTGGCAGGAGAAGGTGCGATGGCGGTCCGCCAGTTTTCAGTCACAGACGATTGTGTGTTGGTTCGTTCTGTCCATTTTTACAATGTTGCTTTTCATGCTGATTTATTACATTACCGATTTTTCAAATGTTAATTTTCTCCCTGTGCTTAAGAATCATTAAAAAACCGGCCTGATTATGCGGCGTATGGTACGCCGCGGGTTGGCTAGTTAGAATGATTTGTGGCAGATGAAATTTAAGGTCAGTTAATGCAACAAATGTGAGATTTGAAAACATAATGGGAGGTCTGAAGTCCACCTCATGAGCAGGATTTATGAGTCGTAGTGGACTCTAAGCTATCAACTTCCAGACAGTGTTCAGAAGCCATTAAGAAGGCTAACAGAGTGTCAGGTTATATAGCGCCTTGATGTGTGGAGTACAAGTCACAGGAGGTTCTGCTCAAGCTTTATAACACACTGGTGAGGCCTCATCTGGAGTCCTGTGTGCAGTTTGGGTCTTCAGGCTACAAAAAGGACATAACAGCACAAGAAAAGGTCCAGAGAAGAGCGACTAGGCTGATTTGAGGACTTGGACAGCAGAAAGGCTTAGGTGAATTTGTGGCAGGTGAAGTTTACAGTCAGTAAATGTAAAGAATTACACATAGAAAGTAAAAATGTGAGGTTAGCATACACAATGGGAGGTTAGAAAATTAAAGGATTTAGGAGTCGTAGTGGACTCTAAGCTATCAACTGTCAGACAGTGTTCAGAAGCCATTAAGAAGGCTAACAGAATGTCAGGTTATATAGCGCCTTGATGTGTGGAGTACAGGTCACAGGAGGTTCTGGTCAGGCTTTATAACACACTGGTGAGGCCTCATCTGGAGTACAAGGTGCAGTTTGGGTCTCCAGGCTACAAAAAGGACACAACAGCACAAGAAAAAGCCCAGAGAAGAACAACTAGGCTGATTCAGGGCTACAGGGGATGAGTTATGAGGAAAGATTAAAAGAGCTGAGCCTACAGTTTAAGGAAAAGAAGATGAAGAGAAGACCTGAGTGAAGTGGTTAAAAATATGAAGGGAATCAGTCCGGTGGACCAAGATGGTGACTTTAAAATGAGTTCATCAAGAACATGGGGACACAGTTGGAAACTTGTTAAGGGGAAATTTCACACAAACATTAGGACAATTTTCTTCACACAGAGAACCGCAGACACTTGGAATAAGAGACCAAGTAGTGTAGTAGACAGTAGGACTTTAGGGACTTTCAAAACTCGACTTGATGGTTTTAGAAGAATTAAATGGACTGGCAAGCTTTGTTGGACTGAATGGCCTGTTCTCATCCAGAATGTTCTAATGCACAGTAATGTTTGTGATTCACCAACTGTTGGAACGACAAATGCAATGCATATGTCTCCATTCAATGCCGATTGGTATGGGATTTGTAAACAGTGATAGTGTCTGTGATGTGCCATCTGTTGGAATGACAGAGACATAGCAACTGGATGGACACACAGACACTTACCCATTTATTAGGGTGGGTGTACTACAACATACAATTCAATGGACGGTGTACTTCAAACATTAACGCTGAGGTCTATGTTGATTAATCAGACTTCAACACATTTTAGATGGGTAGCGCAGACAGTAATAATAATAATAATGATAATAATATTATTATTATTAATAGCCTTTCATCTTTTGTCATTTGGTCCCCAATTCTTCCACGATGAATACTAAAATCACAACCTGAATGGCAGAGTCGTCTTTTCCTGTCCTCTCTTCCCTCTCTTTCTGTTTCTCTAAACTCCGGAGAGCCGCATTTCAGAGCTGAACTCTTCCTCAGGAGGCTGCAGACTGAAGTGGGCAAATCCCCTAACCTTGACAACTCTGCCCCCACCCCTGGCAGGCTGCGCCCATCCCCTGCCGGCTTTTTAATCCAACTCGCCTTGTTGTTACAGCGTTCAGAAAATCCACTTGAAAGCGGCGAGTTCTTTTACACGGGGGGTTTCAGCTCGTGTCCGCAGGTTTACTTACACAGCCTAAGTACTGTCTTTCACGTGCAATACCGCCATTAAACAGCAGGGTTGGCAGCTGCGGCATGCTGAGAGGCATCCGCCAGTCCAATTTCAATGAACCTTTCATTCAGAAAAATTGCAGAGCACTGGAGGGATCCGAGGAAAACAGCAAATGCGGTGTGCATTGTTCTCTGTGACTCCCGTTGTGTAAAGGAGTAATGTGCATGGAAAGTCACCGCTGCTCGTTAATTGTTCCTGTATGGGTCCGGATTTATTAATGCCAGCAACTGAACGTTAGGGACAAGGCGGGAGATCAGATAGAAAGTAAAAGGGAAAAGTGACCAGCGTCAGAAAAGTAAGGAAAGGAATCACAAACACAGTGCCCTCCATACTGCTTGGCACAAAGACCCATTTTTTCTTGATTTCCCACTCTGCTCCACTGTTTAAAATTACAAATCAAACAATTCAGACAACGTGGTAAAAGTGCACACTGCAGACTTTCCTTAAAGGAGATTTGCAGACATTTTGGTCACATAACACTTTGTCTACACGTCCCCCCATTTCAGAACATCATGATGTTTGGCACACAGCAGTGGCAGGTCTATTAAAGCCGTTGTCATATTCAGTTCTTTGTTGCTTATTCCCTCACATGAAGTGACTGCCTGAAGACTACAATTCACAGACATCACCAGGCCCTCAGGGTCTTCTCTGGTGATGCTCTGCCAAGCCTCTAATGCAGACATCTTCAGCTCCTGCCTGTTTCGGGGGCTTGTCCCCTTAAGTTTTCTCTTCAGCATATGGAAGGCCTGCCCCATTGAATTTAAATCGGGTGACAGGCTTGGCCATTCAAGAATTTTCCATTATTCAGCTTTGATAAACTCCTGTGTTCCCTCAGCAGTCTGTTTGGCACATTATCTTGTTGCAGGTTGAGCGAGTTTGGAGGCCTTTACTGAACTTGAGCAGATCAGATGTTTCTCCACACCTCAGAATTCATTGTGCCATCAGCAGTCACATCATCAGTGAAAAGAAGTGTGCCAGTCAGGACCTGTGGCAGCCATATATGCCCAAGCCATAACACCCCCAGCATCATGTTTAGCAGATGAGGTGGTCTGCTTTGGATGTCGGGCAGTTCCTTCTGGTCTCCACACACTTGGCTCTCGCCATCACTCTGATGAGATTCATCTTTGTCTCGTCTGTCCACAAGACCTTTTCCCAGAATTCTGCAGGCTCTTTGAAGTCCTTAATCTGACCGTCCTGTTTTTGTGGTATCCATCTTGCAGTGTGTTCATGAAGTCTTCTGCTGATAGTCATCTCTGACACACACACATCGGCCCCCTGAAGACTGTGTATGATCTGTCAGACAGGCATTGGGGGACGTTTTCTTGACCATAGTGAGCATTCTTCTGTCAGTAGCAGTGGGGGTCTTCCTTGGCTTACCAGCCCTTTTGTGATTACTGAGCCCACAAATGTGTTCTTTCTTCTTCCAGATATTCCAGACAGTTGATTTTGGTCATTCTAAGGTGCTACTGATGTATCTAATAGTTTTATTTATGTTTATCCGCCTCATAATGAATACTTTGACTTCATTGGCACAGTTCTTGTCCTCATGTTGAACAATGGCAACTACAGACTCCAAAAGGGTAGACGCAAACTGAGGTATCTTATGAAGCCATGAAACCCACCTGAGAAATAGTAAATGCCTGGGATGCCATTTGTGTGAAATATTATGGTGCCCAGAAATTTGCACGTAGAAATAGTGTTGTCCTTTCTACTTGGTGGGACCAAAATGTCTGCAAATCCCCTTATCAATCAATCAATCAACATTTATTTATATAGCACATATTCATACAAAAAAAATGTAGCTCAAAGTGCTTTACAAAATGAATAGAAAAATAGAAGACACAATAAACATAAGTCAACATTAATTAACATAGAATAAGTAAGGTCCGATGGCCAGGGTGGACAGAAAAAACAAAAAAAAAAAAACTCCAAAGGCTGGAGAAAAAAATAAAATCTGTAGGGGTTCCAGACCACGAGACCACCAAGTCCCCTCTGGGCAATCTACCTAACATAAGTCAAACAGTCCTCTTTGTATTTAGGGTTTTCATGGAAGGACTCGATGATGATGGTCATGTAGACTTCTGGCTTTCAAGTCCATCAATGTTGGTGCCTCATGATGCAGTCAGAGTTGGGGTCAGTACGGATTTTAGAGCCACTATGAATAGTTATTGTGATGAATTGAACATACAGAGTATCAGTATTAAGTTAAAGTGAAGTTATGAGAAGGCCATGTTAAAGTAATGTGTTTTCAGCAGTGTTTTAAAGTGCTCTACTGTATCAGCCTGGCGAATTCCTATTGACTGGCTATTCCAGATTTTAGGTGCATAGCAGCAGAAGGCCGCCTCACCACTTCTTTTAAGTTTAGCTTTTGGAATTCTAAGGAGACACTCATTTGAAGATCTAAGGTTACGATTTGGAATATAAGGTGTCAGGCATTCCGATATGTAAGATGGAGCGAGATTATTAAGTCTTTATAAACCATAAGCAGTATTTTAAAGTCAATCCTTAATGACACAGGTAACCAGTGTAGTGACATCAAAACTGGAGAAATGTGTTCGGATTTTCTTTTCCTAGTTAGGATTCTAGCAGCTGCATTCTGCACTCGTTGCAAGTGATTGATGTCTTTTTTGGGTGGTCCTGAGAGGAGTGCGTTACAGTAATCTAGTCTCTTAAATGAAAGTCTTCAATGCACACCATAATCACAATGTCTGAATTGTTTGATTTGTAATTTGAAACTGTGGAGCAGAGGGGGATATCAAGGAGAAATGGATCTGTGTGCCAAACATTATGGAGGGCACTGTATAAAATGAATAATACCGCCTAACAGAAGAGTGACAAAGAATAGCAGGAAAATGAGCAAATGGAAACAGTACAGAGCTCACATATACGCTGGAGGTATTCAACCAATAAGCTCTAAAAATGTCAGCACACCTAAGAAAAACACCTAAGCATCACAACAGTAAAACATGCAAAAAAACAGAAAGAAGTCACAGTGACATAAAAATGGCAACAATACACTCCACGAAAAATGAGAACAATATTGATGAGAACGGGCCGATATCGCTCAACAACGTTACTAGAGTAAAGGACCGGAAGTGTGTGCAGGTTGTCACCAATCCAACTTATTTCCTGTATAGCGGCCTACACTGTGTCTGAGAACAATTCTCAGTTAAAATAGAAGTATAGAGTATTAATAATTTGTAAATACTGAACTGGGGCCCACAGGCACACACACACACACGCTACTGGTCAAATGTTTCAGAACACCTCAGTTTTTTCTGTTTTTAAGGAATTGGACCAAGCTTAATGTTTTATTGTTTCACTAGACGTTAAGCCCGTTACAATAACAGGCGCTAGAACAGTATTGCATAAACATTAGTAGGAACAGTCTATATTAAATGGCAAGGGTCCTCGACCTCATTCTGCTTCTTGTTATAATTTGTGTTTTTTTTTCAAAAATAGAAGCCTAAAGTAAAATAATAATAAAAATAAAATACAAACATATATGATAATACAGTAAGTATAATTTATATTGCCTTAGTGTAAAACTTTGTAACAATATGTAATACACAATATCTGAGGAAGATATTTAGGAAAAAGATTTTATTTTTTTACCTCATGAAATATTTCTGTACAATTTCATTATAGACAACATTTCTTGTAAATATTCTGTCTGAGTTTGGCAACAGTTTGCCTTGTTCAGGACCATCTACAACCTTGACAACAACATCTGGAAAACTTCTTACTCTTGATAATGCCACATATAACTGACTGTGGCTGAATACTGGTTCTGGCAAGTAAATGGCAGCTTTTTCTAAGGTGCCCCTGAGCTTTATTAATTGTTATGGCAAAGGCAAATGTAACTGGAAATTGTCGCCTTCCTAAGGTAAAGGGTAAATTAGTAGAGGATGGAGCCAAATCAATACAGGGAATAAAGACGGTGTCCCCTTCAGCTGAACCTGTTATTGCTTGAGCAATGATGAGGTTTCTAAACACTCTTTTAGTGTTTATATTCCTAAGGAGCATAAATATTGCTCCCTTTTTAAGGTTCAGTTTATGCCTCGGCATTCCTATTGGAATTAGCTGATTAACAAACTCAATAGGATAGCTCTGCATATCTTGCTCAGTTGATAATTTTTTTTTACGCTCATTTTCCTGTTCTTCTATAGATCTATTTGCTCTTCTGAGTCTTTCTCTTGTAGCAATTAGAACAATTAGAACAATTAGAACAATCTAGACGAGAACAGGCCATTCAGCCCAACAAAGCTCGCCAGTCCTATCCACTTGCTTCCTCCAAGAAAACATCAAGTCGAGTTTTGAAAGTCCCTAACGTCTTACTGTCTACCACACTACTTGGTAACTTATTCCAAGTGTCTATCGTTCTTTGTAAAGAAAAACTTCCTAATGTTTGTGCGAAATTTACCCTTAACAAGTTTCCAACTGTGTCCCCGTGTTCTTGATGAGCTCATTTTAAAATACAAGTCTCGATCCACTGTACTAATTCCCTTCATAATTTTAAACACTTCAATCATGTCACCTCTTAATCTTCTTTTGCTTAAACTGTAAAGGCCCAGCTCTTTTAATCTTTCCTCATAATTCAACCCCTGTAGACCTGGAATCAGCCTAGTCGCTCTTCTCTGGACCTTTTCTAGTGCTGCTATGTCCTTTTGTAGCCTGGAGACCAAAACTGCACACAGTACTCAAGATGAGGCCTCACCAGTGCATTATAAAGGTTGAGCATAACCTCCTTGGACTTGTACTCCACAGATCGTGCTATATAACCTAACATTCTGTTAGCCTTCTTAATGGCTTCTGAACACTGTTTGGAAGTTGATAGCTTGGAGTCCACTATGACTCCTAAATCCTTCTCATAAGGTGTACTCTCGATTTTTCGACCGCCCATTGTGTATTCAAACCTAATATTTTTACTTCCTATGTGTAATACTTTACATTTACTGACATTAAATTTCATCTGCCACAAATCTGCCCAAGCCTGTATGCTATCCAAGTCCTTCTGTAATGATATAACGGATTCCAAATTATCTGCTAATCCACCTATCTTGGTATCATCTGCAAACTTAACCAGCTTGTTACTTATATTCCTATCTAAATCATTTATATATATTAAAAATAGCAGCGGCCCTAGCACTGACCCCTGTGGAACACCACTCTTAACATCAGCCAGTTCTGATGAGGTTCCTCGCACCATCACCCTCTGCTTCCTGTGTCTGAGCCAATTCTGCACCCATCTAAAAACATCACCCTGAATTCCCACTTCTTTTAACTTGATGCCCAACCTCTCATGTGGCACCTTATCAAATGCTTTCTGAAAGTCCAGATAAATAATATCATAAGCTCCACTTTGATCGTATCCTTTTGTTGCCTCCTCATAGAATTCCAACATGTTAGTAAAACACGACCTCCCCCTTCTGAACCCATGCTGACTGTTCAGAATAACTCCTGTCCTTGTCATGTGTTGCTCAATCTTATCCTTAATAATTCCTTCCATTAATTTTCCTGTGATGCTTGTTAAGCTTACTGGCCTATAGTTGCTTGGATCTGCCCTGTCACCCTTTTTATATAATGGGATGATATTTGCCATTTTCCAGTCCTTTGGAATCTCTCCAGTGCACAGTGACTTCCTAAAAATATGTGTCAAGGGTTTATATATGTACTCACTAGCCTCCTTAAGAACACGAGGATAAATATTATCTGGGCCTGGTGATTTGTTTGATTTCATCTTATTTAATCTGAGCAGCACTTCTCCCTCTACAATTTCCAAATCCCTCAGTACCTCCTTAGTAGTTGTGTTTACCTCTGGCAGGTTATCCACTTGCTCACTTGTAAACACCTCAGAAAAATGTAAGTTTAGGGCATCTGCTATTTCATTGTCTGTATCTTTTAATTCCCTTTACTATTCCTGATGAACTTGACCTCCTCCTTAACTGTTCTTTTACTACTAAAATACTGAAAGAATCTCTTGGGGTCTTCTTTCGCCTTATCTGCTATATTCCTCTCCAACTGTCTTTTAGCCTCTCTGATATCCTTCTTAATGGTTGCCCTCATGTTCTCATACGCTACGGTTCTCTTTGCAGTCATTAGTCTTATATGCCTTATACAGCAGTTTTTCCTTTGCAACTTCTTTTTAAATCTTTATTAATCCATCGTGGAGATTTTTTAGTTTCCTATTACTTCCAAATTTAGGTATGTATCTGTCCTGCATTACATGTAAAACATTTTAAACCTGTTCCACTGCTCCTCGACTGTCTCCACATTTAAAAGCTTATCCCAGTCTATCCTACTTAGACTTTGTCGCATCTGCTCAAAATTAGCCCTACTAAAGTTCAACTTAACAATTTTAGTCTTTGCATCTGTACTCTTACAAAATACTGAGAATTGTATTACATTATGGTCACTTGACCCTAGTGGTTCAATCACCTCTACACCCTCAATTCTATCCTGATTATTACAGAATACTAAATCCAGATAGGCTTCACCCCTTGTTGGTGCTTTAACATGCTGTGTTAAAAACAGTCGCGATTACTTCTAAAACTCCTGCTCTTGTGCTCCTCCATCTGTAAGGTTATCCCAGTTAATATTTGGATAATTAAAGTCCCCATGACTATAATATCCCCTGTAAACTTGCCTTTTGATATTACTAAAAGATGTGTGTTGAAATTACTGTCTGAATTGGGTGGTCTATAACACACTCCTAAAATGAGACCTTTTCCCTAATATTTTCCAGGCGAAGCCACATGTCCTCACTAAGATGGGGCTCATCATCCAACTGAAGATGACTTACATTTAATTCCTGTTTGGCATAAACAGCAACCCCACCTCCTTTTCTGTTCTGTCTATCCTTCCTAAAAATGTGTATCCCTCTATGTTACACTCATCCCCATCTTTGTTATTTAGCCAGGTTTCCGTTATTGCTATAATATCATAATTGTGCTCTGCTACATACAACTCCAACTCACTTACCTTATTTTTGATACTTCTAGCATTAAGGCAAGCTATTTTTAATGTGTTAATCCTTCTATCTTTACGTGTTTGCTTAAAATTTACATTACTATGCATTTTTATTTCTACACCATTGTTTGTTCTTCCATGTATAGATCTAAATCTGGCCTGTCCTAAACTCCCTGCCCCCCCATTCCCTAGTTTAAACAATCCTCGACTAGCCTACACATACGCCTCCCCAATACATTGGTGCCCCTCCGGTTCAGATGTAACCCGTCACGCGGAACAGGTCCCATCTGTTCCAAAAGGAGTCCCAATGCCCCATAAACCTATACCCTTCTACCCTGCACCAAGATTTGAGCCACGCGTTAAGCCTTCTAATCTCCTCAATCTTACCTGGACTGGGCGTGGCACAGGCAGAACTTCGGAGAAGACTACCTTGTCAGTTCTGCTCCTCAGCTTGGTACCTAACTCTTTGAATTTGGATCGCAGAACTGACAGACTACCCTTATGTATGTCATTTGTTCCAACGTGGACAATGACAACTGGATCCACCCGCTCTGGCCAAGAGCCTATCCACCCTTCCAGGAGGTCTCCCACCTGTGCTCCCGGAAGGCAACACACCGTCGAGACTCTCTCTCTGGAGCACACCTGCGCTTCAATCCCCCTAATGATTGAGTCCCCAACTATCACTACCTCTCTCTTTTTGGGAACTGGTTTTGAGGTGGCCCGTTGGGGCTCCTCAACCCTGCCTACCACCTCAGAATTATCAGAGTCACCGTCCAGCTCCGCCAGGACATGATAACGGTTAGACACTTCTAATTCTGGGGTTGATGCCTCAGGACAGTGTGCACCCTTTACCTTACGCCTTGCGACCGTGACCCACCTATTCCTACCTGTCTGGTCTGGAATCTCCTCCCGCCACCTTAGGGGTGCACACTATCTCTAAAGGACACCTGGGCCAAGTCCGCCAATTCTCTATTACAACGCAGGTCAGCCAACTCCTCCTCCAGTTCAGCGACCCTGAGCTCGAGGTGCTGGATCAGCTGGCATCTCTTGCAGATGTAGCCCTCATAGACAACTGGCTCTTCCAAACCATCATCTAAAAAGTCCAACATCCAACAGGACTTGCATTGCACTGGCCTCATTATTAAAATTTGATTTGGGATTACTAAGCTGCCTTAACTATATATTTTTTTTTCTTAAAATTAAATTTCTTCTTCTTTCAGCTGCTCCTTAACTTAAATGGTAACACTAAGATCTGCTACAGATATTTTACACCTTTTCCCCCTTAAGCTCCTGTACTGTTCTCCCTCTCAGCTGCCTGCCTTTCTATGAGGTTAACTTTACTTTTCTCTGTCTCTTCTAGCTTTGCGCTCTTCTTACTTATAAGCTCTTCACTCGCACTGTTTGTATTCCCCCGTATTAATGAACCAATACACTGTCGCCCACTTAACTGTTCTGCCTCTGGACCGCTAAGGACTGTTTAATCTAAAATAAACAAATAAATAAAACTTTACTACCTTATTTGCTCCTACTGCTCCTTGTGCCTGAACGGTGTCTTAACGCAGGCCGCTTACCTGCGCACTACTGAGTTTCCACCTTTTACTGCTTTGAAGTCAGCCGCGGCCTTTTTTTCTTTTCCTTTAAACTAAGGAATCGCTGTTACGACGACGCGGTTATTTATTTACAAATGCCGATATCAGTTACTGCTGCTTTCTACCCTGCCGCCTCGATGCTAATTCAAATACAGATAACAAGAAAAAGAACAAGTACAAATAACTTTTCCAAGCGCACTTCCAAACACCCAGCTACTTTTGCTCTTGTGCGGGCAAAAAAAAAAAACCCTTCTAAAGGGAAAAAAGCTTTAAAAAATTCCCACACGGTTCCTTAGAGGCAACCAAAACCCAAGTTTTTAAGAGCAAAATGTATTTTTTTAATGTAAATCTCACACCACAGAACAAACCAACACTCTCAACAGACTCTAGCGTTTGCAAAGCACACGTCAGCACAAAGCACACGTGACTCTCGTTTTAATGACGCTCATTTTCTTTGTCTTCAATCAATCTATGTGCTCGTATTTTCCTTTGTCTTTCAGCCTTTCTTTTGTTGATGTTTACTTGTTGAGCTGACCGTTCTTCCAGAAGATGTTGCTTAAAAAGGGTTTGAGTGTCTGGGTCTTTTGACCCACTTGACGTGTCCTTCTTTTTGGGTGGCATGTTATTAGTAGATAGTCAGTTAGTAAAAATGCATGGGGCACTATGTGTGGCGTCTCTCCAGCAATGGATTTTATGTGCGCGGCCGTGAGTACCCAATCAGCACTCTCCCCAGCAAATGCGTGGGGCACTATGCGTGGCGTCTCCCTAGCAACGGATTTAATGTGCGCGGTTTCCACCTTTATTTGCGTATGATGCGCGGCCGAGGCTACGCCAATAACTGTGTTGCTTATTATGTGCGGCCGAGGCTACGCCAATAACTGTGTTGCTTATTATGTGCGGCCGAAAATACACCATTCACTGTGTGCCCAGGTTCCACTTTTATTTGCTTATCAAGCACGGGCGAGGCTATGCCATTCACTGTGTTGCTTATCATGCGCGGCCGAGGCTACGCCAATAACTGTGTTGCTTATCATGCGCGCCCGAGGCTACGCCAATAACTGTGTTGCTTATTATGCACGGCCGAGGAAACGCCATTCACTGTGTTGCTTATTATGCGCGGCCGAGGAAACACCATTCACTGTATTGCTTATTATGCGCGGCCGAGGCTACGCCAATAACTGTATTGCTTATTATGCGCGGCCGAAAATGCGCCATTCACTGTGTGCCCAGGTTCCACTTTTATTTGCTTATCAAGCACGGCTGAGGCTACGCCATTCACTGTGTTGCTTATCATGCGTGGCCGAGGCTACGCCATTCACTGTGTTGCTTATCATGCGCGGCCGAGGCTACACCAATAACTGTCGTGCAAATGGGTGGGGCACGGTGCAGCCCCGCGCATGCGCACTTCACCAGAAGACACACACACACGGACACCTGGACGCACACAGGGGTTTTATTAAAGAGGATGAAATCAAATCACAGAACAAATAAACAATGACAAATAACAAAAATAAATAAGTCGAGGAATCATTCAAATGTACAAAATTTTTTCCACATTTTTGATTAATCAAAGTAGCCTGCACCTTTTGCTACTATAACAGTCAAACTGTGGTAACCGTTTTGATTCCGAATGCCAGTCACTCGAGTGACTGCAGCAAAAGACCCCTAAGTCCTAATCTGGAACCCGAGTTGGTTTAGTCATGTGGTGGGTGCGGCAATGCACTGTATCAGTGCCTGCTCCTAACCTCTCCTCTCTACTCTAAATGAAAGGCCTACACTTGTAAGGGTAATAAGCCTCTGTCTCATTTCATTTGTTAAATGTCGTTATCACTGGAACTTGCGCCTTTCTACAATGTGTCACACACGTGTGCATAAGAGGCAGCTGAAGGGCTTAGAGAGGACTGATTATACATCTGCCCGGGGGGGGCGGGGTACGCTGATGCTCTTTCTAAGTTCCCTACAGGTCTTTCAAGGGAAATCCCACCAGGAGCCACCACCTCGAATCAGGACACATCACTTCCGGTCCCGGGCCTGAGGACGACATCACTTCTGGTCCCGGGCCTGAGGACGACATCACTTCCGCCCATCGGCCTATAAAGCCTCCCGCCTTTTCTCTGGGAGGCAGTTCTGTTTTGGACTCTGTCGTGTAAACTTGACTCTCATGAATCATTTGCTTTTGCAGCCAGGACACCGCATTAAACGGGTGGCTGCCCCAAACCTTGCCATGCCTCATGTCTCTTCTTGTTACAAATGTAATATTGTCAAAGTAGAACTACAGGGGGTGTAGTAACACAGTCTGTTCAAACTCTGCTTTAAGACACACCGAGGGTTTTTAAGTAATAATCAGAAGTTGGGACACCTGTGTAAATTGTTTGCTTCAGCTTGCTTCACTTACTTTAACTGCTGCAGAACATCTGTCGGTTGAAACCTATTAGTTGTTCCCAGATGTTGCAATATCCCGAAATTTCCTTTTTTTCAGATTTTGCCAACCTAAACTATAAATTTAAACTTCTGGCAGTTTACTGCTTACCTTTCCACCATTTTTACGTCATTCATTGTGTGAAGGCTAGGGGGTGCTACGATCCCCAAACCCCAAACACAAACACACACAACAGTCCCAGGTTCAAATAAAGAGGTTTTATTACAAAAAGACCTTTGTATAACAGTTACGCAAGCTAACTCTTCTTCTTCTTCTTCTTCACCCTTCTCTCGCTCTTCCTCTTTCTCTCAGCACTGCTATTCCTCCAGGCGAGTGTTGACTGTCTCCACTCCCAGCTCTGACTCCTTAAGCTATGGAAGCAGGCTTATTTTATGCTGCACCCAAGAGCACTTCTGGTGATGTGATGTGGCCAGTACTCCTGGGTCATAAGAAAGACAGGGAGGTCCTTCCCCCAGCAGCACCCTCTATCATCCACCAAGGACCCCTACAGGGCTGCACGTCTCGACCTCAACTCCCATGCAGCCCCTGTGGATGCTATATGATGGACACTGCCACCTATTACAGTGGAGGGTGAACTGCTCCCTGCTGTCCTCTCTTGCTGGTTCCTGTAACCTTTGGGCACTCCAATCAGGATGGGGGTCATATGGCATCCCGGCAGGATATTGCCCCCGTTTAGTCCATCCTTCCATTATGGCATCCTGGCCAGTTAAGGATTCCACCTTTGTCCTGGGCGGGATGGCCAACCATCCTCTGGGGCATCTACCATTGCATTTCAGTTGATTTAATTTGAAGAAAAACTGAGGTCTTCTAAAACTTTGGGCCGGTAGCGTATAAGTGTAGATATACTGTATTAAAACACGCGGAGAACAAGGCAGAAATGAAATAAACAAAAATGGAAACCAACAATATCAGTCCATTAATTAATTAATTGGTGAGCTATGGCGGTGGTTATGCACCTTGTGGTTTGTGGGTGGTTCCCCAAGAGGAGGGAACACCTGCCCATCACTGATTTGTCCAGAGCCCTGTCAAGGTGAGAGTTTCCCACAGTTCCTGGCGATTCACTCAAATGCACTGGAGAGGTGCCGAGTTTATTTGTGTTCTTTTTTGTCTTTTTTTCTGTGCTTGTGCTTTGTGATACCTCTGGATATTCTGACCTGCTACTCTGATTTCTGACCACTTTCTTTATTACGTTATTGGAACTTTGTTTGCATTGGATTGCCTTTTTGCATTGGGCAACTCCTTTTGCCTTTGTGCTCCACGGAGCTTCACTGTTTACATCGGCTGACGCCTTCATCCAAGGTAAAGTACTGCATTTATGATACAATTGTAGCGGTCAAGTGCCGCTAAGATTCACACCGTCAATGCGACGGTGATTTATTTATTTTAGTGGTGGCTTACCAGGGACAACCCCAGCCTTGGAACGACACACACACACACACACTACAGAGACCAAATAAAGAACCCTGGAAGCATTAAGCGATAAAGAATATAATGAAATTAAATTATCTAAATGAAAACAATAATACCACCCCTGACCCCTTCGGTGATATTACATTTAACAAAGAAACACAATAAAAACGCAGCAAAGTCCATGTAAACCAAACCAGATGAAATGAGAAGTGGTGAAATTAAGTCCAGCGATCTGTATGTTGAAAGGGTGAAAGAAAACTCAGTCCTACCGGTAGTTACTGAAAGGATGAAGTCAGATGGATGGTTCAGGAGCGCCTTTTCAAGTGGAAAGCCAATGAAACCAAACACAGTCCTCAGTATACAGGAAGACAGACGATCCAGAGCCCAACAAACGAATACAGTCCAGGACACAATGGTCAATTAAGGTTCAACAACAGCAGGAGGCACGACAGATAAACATAACACACAACGCACCAAAACAAAACAAAACTTTTTTCTTTCTATTTGACACCTGCCCTCCTTTTAAACCCCTCTGGCCACCTTTGACCCCTGCAAGGACTGCTGGGAGATGCAGTTCTAACTATTAGTAGCATTGCTACACAATTGGTTACATTTCTGTTGGTTTTCCCATTTTTGTGTTGTTGAAGTACATTTTGAAAGAATAAATCATTTTATTTTATAAAGATCCTGTGCTTGCCCTTAACGTCTAGCTGGGGTTTGGTGTTCTATCCCCCTCTAGTGGCCACTTTTGGGACTCTCAGTTCATAACATCGAGGAGTGACAAGCTGTGCAGACATCACTCATAGTTAGTGCTTGTGTGGATGGGGTCTGTGTGTGTTATGATTAGGGTGAGAGGGAAGACCAACTCTGTCATGAACTTGATGAGCTCCTGTCATCCCAATAGAACTTTAGAACAATCTGGATGAGAGCAGGTCATTTAGCCCAAACAAAGCTCACCAGGCCTGTCCACTTAAATCTTCTAAAAACCATCAAGTTGAGTTTTGAAAGCCCCTAATGCCCTACTATCCACCACACTACTTGGACTCTTATTCTATGTGTCCGTGGTTCTCTGTGTGAAGAAAAACTTCCTGATGTTTGTGCCAAATTTGATGAATATGATGATGCACTGCAACCCTGGCACTGAATGTCTTCTGTCTACTGTCTTCATGTAGATAGCAAGCCCATTACGACTACCAGGTCCTTCTCATGAAGTATCCTTTCAAGCTTCAAGCCATGAGAAAGTGACTACACTCCCAGAAAGAAACCTCCCAGATCACGAAAGTGACCACAAAATGTGACGACATGCAACTACATAACAAGACACGCTGCACCAAACCTACAAGGGAACACGTGGAAATAACAGAAGAGAAAGCACATATAGTGTTGAAAAGGAAAGTAACAAAAATATGAAAAGATGACCACCTCAATCCAGAGAAAGTTTGTTTTGTTATCAGTGAAGTGACCAGAAGAGCCCATGACAGTTAAAATAACTTTTCATAACATTCTCCATCCATCCATCTTCCAAACCTTCTTATCCAGAGAAAAGTCACATGAGCATCACGAGCAAAGCAAGAACAATCCCTGGACTGGGCGCCGGATCATCACAGGCTGAACACACACACACACACACACACACCAGGGGACAATTTAGTATCAACTTGCTGGAGGAAACCCAAGTGGATGCTGGGAGAACATGCAAACTAAACAAAAGGAGCATCCATGACATTAGCCTTGTTATAATACAGCAGCACAACCACTGCACCACCGTGCCACCCCATTCTCATCGCTTCAGGGTCCTGGGATTCCACAGACTAGCCAGGAAAGTACGGCAATAAGTGGCCCAATCAGCTTCCTGAAGGGCCAAGCAGAAAGGTGCTCACAAACCACAGGCCACGCCAATATGGAGAAGCAGCGATTCTGTGAAAAAAGGAGCAAAGACCATCTCATTTATGCTTAGGCACCTGAGCTTCTGGGACACCCTGCGCCCAGCATTTATGTGCTGAAAAGCTAAAACAGAAAAGAAAAAAAAAATCTTCCCATTGATTTCTATTCCGGAAAAAAATTTTGATCAGTCTTGAGGACTCAGACAGCATTTCTGTAATATATGTATAAAAACATTTTAAAGTCACTCCCATTCAAGGATCCCAGAGTACAGTGGGAAAAGGATCTTGTACGCAACATTTTAGAAAAAGGAGTGGAAAGTCGCAATGCACAGAATTCACTCGAGCTCCATATGCGCAAAGCATACAATTATTCAACTTAAAATCATCTATCGAGCGCCATCTGTCTCGTTTAAAATTGTCCAAAATGTCTCCAACCTGCGAACGTTACAATCGAGCTCCAGCCTCATTGGGTCACATGTGTTGGGTCTGCACCAAATTAACTTCATTCTGGACCAGCCTTGGTGTCACAGTCCCTCCTAATCCACTAACAGCTGTGTCTGGTGGGCTCACAGAGGGGCTTAAAGTGGAGAAGGACAAACAAACTGTAATGGCCTTTACTACACAATTGGCACGTAGACTTGTCTTATTTAACTGGAAGGATCCTAACTCACCTCTTTTAAGTCGGTGGGTAACTAATGTTATATATTATTTGAAACTGGAAAAAATCCAATTCTCACTTAGAGGATCTGTGCAGAACCTTTAAAAATGTGTCAGGATCTAATTAATAACATTTTAGAATAAGCATTTAAACTGAGCAAGTGGATTCTCTTCCCTTATTTATTTATTTATGTGTGGTGTTATGGGTCCACAGCTCGCTCAGCCAAGGCCTTTTATTTAAATAAATAATCACCGCGCTCGCGGCGGCTTAGTGAGGAGGCGTGGTGGCCGTAGCAAGCCAGGGGGCGATCTACGGTGTGGGCGTTTCTCACCTAGTGCACAGGTGAGGGACTGCCCACATCCATGATTGTTCCTTTGGCTAACGTGCTACAGCTGCTATGACCCCCCCTCAATATAAAAGAAGTGTGAGTCGGTTAGGAAAAAAAAAAACCACGAAAAGAGAAGGAAACGCAGGAAGCAGTGAGGAGAGAGAGAGAGAGAGAGAGAGAGAGAGAGAGACATGGTGTGTGTGGGCGAGTGAGCGAACGAGCACTTGCAGGCAGCTGCGAGGAAGCCTGGGTGTTAGGCCGACACCCAGGAGTTGAAGTAGAAGTCGCTCCCGCTGAGCGATCATGTAGCGGGAGTGACCAAAGAAGGAGCGACTGGCCGCAGAAGACCGGAAAGGCAGCGGGAGTCGGGAGGCTTGGAGTTGTTGCAGTCCTTGGTGTGGGCGTCCTGGAAACCAAGGAGCCCAAGTCTCAGGCCTGGGATGAGTGCCAGACCGAAGCCAGGATCGGGAGGTCTCCAGACCTGTGTGTGTGAGTGGAAAAGGGCAACTGCAGAGAGAGCGTCTCGCCTGTTGCAAAGCCCAGTCGGGAGAAGCAGGTGAGACACTAGCGGCGAACAGCACCGGGCTAATTGATTTTAAGAATGCTTCCTAAAGAACGTTTTAACCTCAGGTTTTAAAGGATTGTTTTTTTCTATTGTTTTACCTCCACGTTTTGTTTTATTGGATTATTTATTTAATGACTCTTTTTGAAAGCCATTGGGATACTGTGCCTAGTTAATTGAACACTTTGTTATTGTTTTGATTGTTTTAAATCAAAGCACTTTTACACTTTTTACATCATCCCCTTGTTATTGTTGCCTCCACTGTCTAGCTCATCTCGGTAGCATTATCGACGGTGTTGGGGCAGATGGGAGCATGGAGGAGAACCCACATCGTCACATTATGTATTTATTTACTTACTAGACATTAAGCCCGTTACAATAACGGGCGCTAGAACAGTAGTGCATTAACATTATTATGAACAGTCTGTATTAAATGGCAAGGGACCTTGACCTCATTCTGTTTGTTGTCTTAATTTTTTTGTTAAAAATATTTTTGCAAAAAGACTAAAGTAACATAATATTAAAAATAAAATAGAAACTTATATGACAATACAGTAAGTATAATTAATATTGCCTTAGTGTAAAACTTTGTAACAATCTGTAATACACAATATCTGAAGAAGATATTTAGGAAAATGTTTTTATTTATTTATTTTACATCAGGAAATTTTTCAATAAGATTTCATTATAGACAACATTTTTTGTAAACACTCTTGTTCAGGACCATCTATAACGTTGACAACAACATCTGTAAAACTTCTAACTCTTGATAATGCCACATATAACTGATCGTGGCTGACTACTGGTTCTGGCAAGTAAACGCCAACTTTTTCTAAGCTTTATTAATTGTTATGGCAAAGGCTAATGTACTGTAACTGGAAACTGTCGCCTTCTTAAGGTAAAGGGTAAATTAGTAGAGGATGGAGCCAAATCAACACGGGGAATATTCTGGCGCTCATTTTCTTTTTCTTCAATCGATCTATTTTCTCGTATTTTTCTTTGTCTTTCAGCCTTTCTTTTGCTGTTTACTTGCTGAGCTGACCGTTCTTCCAGGAGATGTTGCTTACCGGTATATACGATTTGAGTGTCTGTGTCTTTTATCCTACTTGACGTGTCCTTTTTTTTTTGGGTGGCATGTTGTTAGTAGATAGTTAGTAAACAAGTACAGGGCAGTATGTGTGGCATCTCCACAGCAACGGATTTTATGTGCGCAGCCGCGACTACCCAATCAGCACTCTCCCCAGCAATGCTGTCCTTTATTTGCTTATCATGCGCGGCCGTGGCAAGGCCATTCACAGTGTGCCCAGCTTCCAGTGTGTGTGCGTCCACGATGCCGGTCGTGCGTGTCGCACCAAGCCTTGCGCATGCGCACTTCACCAAAAGACACACACACGGACGCACACAGGGGTTTTATTAAAGAGGATTTTTCTTACTATTGAAGTTTTACTATGTTGCTCTTTTTCTCATGTGTGAGGGTTGATTTGATGTGAACTTAGTTTTGTAAAATTTGACTTGCTTGTATGGAATGTTATTTGCTTTTAATAAATTCAATAAAGACAAAAATAATCTTACTCAGAATAACATGACAGATGTCTGGAGTGGACTGGGTATAATTACTGGACTCCTGCAATCCAGGGCTCGGGTGCTAGAAGGGATGTGGACAAAGTTAACGCCCTGAACCAGTTTTTTAATCGATTTTCTCTCCCACTGCCACCAGTCCCCCCACAATAACTCCTACTACATCAAGTGGAATGGCCAGTGACAAGTCCACCTCTGACCATAAGTGAAGGCCAAGTAAGGAGACAACTGAGGAGGTCATGCTTAGGAAAAGCCACAGGACCAGATGGAGTCAGTCCTTGAGTTCTGAAGGCCTGCGCTGACCAACTGTGTGGTGTCCTCTGTCGCCAATTCAGTCTGTCACTATGGCTGCTGTGGAAACCATCCTGCATTGTTCCTGTTTCAAAGAAGGCAGGCGCCTCTTCACCTGATGACTACAAACCAGTGGCACTGACGTCTCACATCATGAAGACCTTGGAGGGACTGGGCCTGGACGAATCAGGAAAGTGACCACAAGCTGTGACAAACGCACATGACAACGGCATAGACGATGCAGGCATGGAGTAACATTCAGATGTGTGCAGTGACTAAGTTAACTGATACGAAACTTGGAGTATCTCTCATTTATTAAATGGTTATGGAACAGTGAGTCGTATTCAAAAGTAACAGCGATAGCTGAATGCTGGAATCCATGCGATATGAGCCTTTAAACAGCACTTCACAATGGAGGTCAAAACGGAGCACAAACAGACTTGTGGAGGCTCAGTGGCTTTTATACAGCAGATTACAATTCAATGGACGTGACGATGGCATCGACTGATGTGAGTGAGTAGCGGAGGATTTCTGACCAATTGCTGTACAATTGTCTTTGATAGAATACCCAAAAGGGCAGAATCCAATAATTAGCAAATGAAAAATGACTATTAATACAAGATGACCAATACTAGCATAAGTCAATATTAGCCAATGAAAGGAGAAAAGGAACTGAAACAAATTTCCCTTCTAGATATTCGTATTAGTTTAGACACAGTAATTCATTAAAATTGAATAAATAAGAAACTCCAAAATTATTTTTTTTTTTTTTTGTATAATGGGAATACAAATGGCACACGCTGTGTAAGGAGATCAGGGGCTTGCCGCGATTGTTCATGAATATCACAAGGGGGGCTGAGCACCAGAGATCAGGGACTTAAGCTACTGAAGCCCCCCACCTCCCACTCTCCTCGTCACTCTCCATTTTTAAAGCCACCCTGTGTTTGTTTCAGTTACAGCAGCAGCGCCTTTCCCGTGTTACTAACTGGATCAAACGTCACCTCTTTATAATTATAATTTTGTTCAGTTTTGTATGTGCATACGCTTTCTCTTTCCAGAGAAGAAACTGTTTTTGTACTCTGAGTTACCACCATACTTAAAGCAGCAGGAGAAGACGCTGCTCTGTGTGTTGTTGGTATTCACGTCCTGCCCGGCGTTTGACTGACTTGCACTGGGCATCTGAGCGGCCAGCTGACAACTTGATGAGGAAAATACACAGAATATAAAAGTTTAGGCAACTGATCTCGAGGTCAGTATGAAACAGGAAACTAATTTGTGATGATGAGGTCGCACAGAACGTTTCTCTGTCTTAAGATGGACGAAATCATAAGTTCCTTGGTGCTTTACAACGGGACATTTTGAAATTTTCAATCTTCAAGCAGCTCGAGTTAAGTCCACAAAAAATTGATCTGTCTTCACTAATTTTTTGAAGTGTGCCACATCACAACAAAATTGGTTCAAGTTGTTTCAAACAGACAGACCGACAGACATGGGCTTTCAGAATAGGTGCTTCGCACATTGTATGTGAACGCGCCTAAACAAAAGAACAGGCAGAGAAAATGAAGAGGGAACAGAGGGAAATAACAAAAAATCAGGCGTTGTCTCCCCTCGACTTTCTCGTATACTCAGATATGGGGATGGATATTTGAGGAGTAAACCGCAAGACAATGATTATATTTTTATATTATGTGCAATAACGAACCATCAACAACACGTCAAATCAAATGAATAATATATTGGACAATTATTATACAAGTAAACTTGAATAAATCGGACTCTGCTGCTGCATAAATAAAAGGTTAACGAAAATTGCCCAAAACTTGATAGAAATCTACATTTTGTACCTAATACTTGTATGCAAAATTTGGTTGACCTAAATGAATGCGTACTCAAGTGATCGTGTTTACATACACACACACACACACACAGACATAATTCCAAAAATAGTATTTTCAGACTCAGGGAGGTCTTAAACATCGAGATTAATCAGAATGTCGACATTTAATTTTTGGACGATCACAACACTTTCCTTATACTTAATATACAAGAAAGTAAAAGGAAAACATAAAACTGAGTGCCATTAAGAACAGTGCTGCACATCCTCTCTCTGACACACAAACACTGAGGACTTTCAGGAAACAAATTTTTCAGCAGAAGTGAGTCAAGAAACGCTATGGGGGCTCCTTTATAACAACTGCAAAACATCTGTACAGCATCACACTGGGACTGGGACAGCCAGGCCAGAAATGTTCTTCCTTTTAAGTCATTCTGGTGTGAGTTCAGACCGTAGTGTGTGTATATATACACATTTATTTATTTATGCTTATATTTAACGCACATTTGTAAAAAGCCAAATTTCTCCCAGGGCCAAATAAAAGTGAATATCAGCAAGCACATACACTAGCAGCATCAATTTATAATAATAATAATAATAATAATAATAATGCATTTTATTTATAGGGTACTTTACATTAGAAGTAAATCTCAAAGTGCAACAATTTAGCATCATCACATCACCTAACCAACATATCTTTGGAAGAAAACCAAAGCACACTGAGGAAACCCACCAGGAAAATATGCAAACTCCAGGCAGGGAACACCCGGGACAAAACCCCCCTTACCTGTAAAGCAGCAGCTCTACTGCTATGCCACCGTGCAGCCAAATGTTTAATACATGCCTTAATGCATTTCACCATGAGAATGATATCAAGTATACATCTTAGTATTCAAAATAGGGGTCTTCCCCCACTGCTCCTGTCTTTACCCATCTGGATAAGGATCCTATACCCATCCTGGAATGGGATGCCAGATAATCCTTTCTGGAACTTACAATAACTGCCTCTCTCTCTCTCGTGCTTCTGTACATTTTAAATTTCCACCTGGGACAAAAAAATGATCTATCTATTTATCTATCAATCTGTGCTATCCTGCCTACTATACTAAAATATCTATCTATCTATCTATCTATCTATCTATCTATCTATCTATCTATTGTCACACACGTGTGCATGGGAAGCAGCTGAAGGGCTTAGAGAATACTGTTTATACATCTGCCCAGGGGGGGGCGGGGTGCACTGACGCTCTTTCTGAGTTCTCTGCAGGTCTTACCCGGGAAATCCCACCAGGAGCCGCCATTTCCAGGAAGGACACATCACTTCCGGTTCCGGCCCCCAAGAATGAGGTCACTTCCGGTTCCGGCCCCAAGGATGATGTCACTTCCAGTTCCGGCCCAGAGGACGACATCATTTCCGCCCTCTGTGCTATAAAGCTCACTGCCTTTGCTTAGGCAGGCAGTTCTGTTTTGGACTCTGTTGTGTAACAAACTGTTTAACAATGCCTCAAAGACTTTTGCAGCCGGGAAACCGCATTAAACGGGTGGCTGCCCCAAACCTTTCACGCCTCTGGTCTCCTCTTCTTACAGTGGCGTAGTCGGCAGGATGGTGTCCCGATGAACCCGGGACACGAACTTCATGGAACCAGGTGGGTGAGTACCGGGCCGAGTTTCAGGGCAGGGAGTGCGCCGGAGGGTCAGGAAGGACGCGGTGCAGGCTCTGCTCCATGAGCATAACCCGGGTTGACCACCCATCTCGTGGAGAAGGTAGAGGGGACCCACAGGCGTGGGCTGGCTTCTGGGGAACACACTCGAGTGGCTCAGTATGCTCTCCTTGGCAGGAAAGCCGAGCTGCCCATCGGGACCAAGGTCCCTGTTAGCGATGGGTTGTCCCCAGGCTGGCAGGTGAAGGAAATAATAAACTGGGAGTTTAACCCAAACAAAGGGCTGTCAGAGCAGGCTATGGCTCTCTGGCAAAAGGTGGGTGAGTGGCTACGCCATTGAGTTGACCCCTACAAATAGTGCAGCAAGTGGCCTGTTTTTGCTGCTAAAAGCTACCCCAGGAATTTGCCCAGCCGGCCTGGGGCGAATTCCATTCTATGGACGAGCTGCTACACCTTGCAAACCCAGAGGCCGGCTGTGAAACCTGGGAGGCAGAACAGCCGCTCTGTGGACTACCGGGAGCTATGTCCTACTAAAGCAGTCCCTTCCACGCAATCCAGAGCCTGTTCCGGTCGCCGGGCCGTCTGGCTTGCGACCTGTCGGGGAACAAGGCGGACCGTAGGGGACAATGGCGGGGTTGTTTGTGTGCCCTTAGCAATCCCTGGCGGATAAACATACGGGGAGCTTCTTATTAATGGACATAAGTAACAGCGCTGTTCGATTCCGCAGTAACGTGTCTGTCGTTGCTCGCCGCTTTATTCTACCGCAACAGTGGATTAAAAGAAGACCAGTCTAAAATGTATACACGGAGATATCCGCATACAATACCGCCCGATGTTACGTATGTCTCGGAGGAACCCTTCGACAGCTTACCGTGGCGGTGCATCCGGATCCTCCGCTTCCGTAATCCTCGGGCGAGACTGGTCTGATAGTAACGGCGGTAGTTTAGAAAGCATTCCCCGAAAAACTTATGGCCTCGTTATAGATGACAACGATTCATCTCAAGTTGCTTCCACACCGTGTAATCAGCCGACAGGGAGTGGGGCGGTAGGCCAAGAGAGTGACGAAGACACTCCCGGACCGTCGCGGGCTACTACGCCATCCACTAGCGCCCGCAGCGAGGGAGGAATCTCCGCCCTTGAGGTCAGACCGACCCTCTCTGAGTTGCACGTTCAGTTTAGAGCAACACCGGCTTCTTTCAAGAGAGAACAATGGAATGACGACTCTCTGAAACACATAAAGAATGCAGTGGTTCTCGTTAACGGCCAACGCACGCATTTGCCCATGCCACAGGGACCTCACTTTGTCATTGATAATGATTTGTTGTATCGGGTCGCTGAACATGAGGGGAAGGTCCGGAAGTTGTTGCTAATCCCGCGGACCTACCGGCGCAGGTTTGCGAGTTAGCACACTCCCACCTTCTTGGAGGCCATCTCGCCCGATAAAACATTAGAGCGAATTAAGCTCCGTTTTTTCTGGCCGGGGATTAACGAGGAGGTTCGCCGCTTTTGCGTTTCCTGTCCGGAATGTCAACTGCGGCAAATTCCTAGGAGGACCGTGCTCCTCTGGTTCCCCTTCCCCTTATTGACGTTCCCTTTGATAGGATTGGGGTTGACATAGTAGGACCCCTAGAACCCTCAGCCCGAGGATATAAATATATACTCGTCCTCGTGGATTATGCTACCCGATTCCCTGAAGCCGTTCCGTTGCGCTCGGCTACCACAAAAAATATTGCACGGGAACTAGTAGGAGTCTTTTCAGTAGGCATTCCTAGAGAAGTCCTGACGGACCAAGGAACGCCTTTTACCTCGGAAACGCTCAAGGAGACTGCCAAGTTACTGAAAATAAAGCATTTAAAGACCTCGTGTATCATCCTCAAACCGATGGCCTAGTGGAGAGAATTAATCAAACTCTCAAGCAAATGCTACGTAAGGTAGTCAGCAAGGATGGGAGGATTGGGACCAACTCCTCCCCTTGTCCTCTTTGCATATCGGAAGTTCCTCAAGCCTCTACGGGTTCTCTCCATTTGAATTACTGTACGGAAGACAACCCCGGGGTTTATTGGATATTTTAAAAGAGGGCTGGGAAGGGGAGGCACAGCCCTCCACTAATATTTTGGAATATATCGCCCAATTGCGCGGTAGATTTGATGCAATAAGACCGATTCTAAAAAGTCATATAGAGGAGGCGCAATCAGCACAGGCCCGCCTTTATGACCGTGGCACGACTCTCCGGGAGTTCCAACCGGGGGATCGCGTCATGGTATTGGTACCAACTTCTCACTCTAAACTGCTCGCACATTGGCTAGGCCCCTACGAAATTAAGGAAAGGAAGGGATTGGTTGACTATTTGGTGAAACAGCCCAATCCGACCAGCTGAGCGAATATATCATGTAAACCTGCTGAAACCGTGGAAGGAGAGGGTCCCGATCCCTCCTCCGGACAGCCCTGCTCTCTTCGCTGAAGTAAGTTCCCTTAATTTCGGCGAGCAGCTATCCCCAGGCAGAAACAAGAGCTCAAGCAGCTATCCGCTCTGTCCCAGAGGTGGTAAGTGAAAACCCGGTCGGACCTCTCTGATTGCGCGACATATTGACTGACCCGGGGGTGATCGTCCGTGAGCGACCCTACAGACTCCCGGAGGCAAAGAAAGTAGAAGTGGAACTGGAAATCAAGCGAATGCTGGCACTAGGAGTAATCGAGGAAAGTAGTAGTCCCTGGTCCAGTCCCATCGTCTTGATTGCTAAGCCTGACGGCAGTTGGAGGTTTTGCAATGACTTCCGTCGGCTTAACCAAGTTTCCCGATTTGATGCTTATCCCATGCCTCGCGTGGATGACCTCCTCGAGACTGGGACCAGCCAAATTCTTGACTACACTTGACATGACAAAGGGGTACTGGCAGGTTCCTTTAACGGAGTCCGCGAAGGAAAAAACCGCGTTTAGCACTCCTAGCGGACACTGGCAGTATCGTGTCCTTCCATTCGGGTTACACGGGGCGCCTGCGACTTTTCAGCGCCTGGTGGACAAAGTGCTCCCGCCCCATAACTCGTTCTGTGCTGCCTATCTGGATGACGCGTCATCTATTCCAGCACCTGGAAGGAACACATACAGCAGGTCACAGCAGTATTACGGACACTGGGAGAGGCGGGCTCGAATCAACCCCAAGAAATGTTTCTTTGGATTGAGGAAGCCAAATATTTGGGCTACCTAGTGGGCCGGGTACTGTGAGGCCACAGTGTTCCAAGTTGCAAGCCATAATGGCCTGGCCCGTCCGCAAACCAAGCGGCAAGTCCAATCCTTTCTCGGTTTGGCGGGTACTACCGCCGGTTTGTGCCTCGCTTCTCCGAGAGCGGCGCCTTGACCGATTTGACAAAGAAAAGAGCTCCTAATACGGTGGTATGGTCTGACAAAGCGGGGGCTGCATTCAGTGACTTAAAAAGGGCTCTGACTTCAGCACCTATCTTGATCTCCCCTAACTTCTCTCTCCCTTTTATCCTCCAGACGGACGCTTCGGACACAGGCTTGGGTGCCGTGTTGAGCCAAAGCGTCGACGGTGTTGAACACCCCGTTATGTACCTGAGCCGGAAACTGTTGGACAGGGAGACCAGGTACGCGGCGGTGGAGAAAGAGGCTCTGGCGATCAAATGGGCGGTAACTCAGCTGCGGTACTACCTCTTGGGTCGCGTGTTCACTCTGGTGACGGATCATGCACCTCTGAAGTGGATGGCCCTTCACAGGGAGTCGAATCCACGGGTCACGAGGTGGTTTCTTGACCTGCAGCAGTACAAGTATACGCTCGTTCATCGACAGGGGTCTCTTCATGCCAACGCCGATGCCCTCTCCCGGGCCCACGACCTCTCGGTGCAGGTCTCCCGACCCGACGGGTCTGGGCTGAGGGGGGAGTCTTGTCACACACGTGTGCATGGGAAGCAGCTGAAGGGCTTAGAGAAATACTGTTTATACATCTGCCCAGGGGGGGGCGGGGTGCACTGACGCTCTTTCTGAGTTCTCTGCAGGTCTTACCCGGGAAATCCCACCAGGAGCCGCCATTTCCAGGAAGGACACATCACTTCGGTTCCGCCCCAAGAATAAGGTCACTTCCGGTTCCGTCCCCAAGGATGATGTCACTTCCAGTTCCAGCCCAGAGGACGACATCATTTCCGCCCTCTGTGCTATAAAGCTCACTGCCTTTGCTTAGGCAGGCAGTTCTGTTTTGGACTCTGTTGTGTAACAACTGTTTAACAATGCCTCAAAGACTTTTGCAGCCGGGAAACCGCATTAAACGGGTGGCTGCCCCAAACCTTTCTACGTCTCTGGTCTCCTCTTCTTACACTATCTATCTATCTATCTATCTATCTATCTATCTATCTATCTATCTATCTATCTATCTATCTATCTATCTATCTATCATGTAGCTGACATGTCCTCTCACCCTTTCTATTGCCATTTCCTTGGCAGCTTTATCCACAATATTCTTGACTTCGTCCTCCACATGATGCCGTTGCAGAGCTAGTAAGTCTCCCAAGGTGGTGGACTCATCCATGACAAACTGAACCTGAAGTACATTTGCTACTCTGCCCGTCAATCTACACGCAATAACCCAAAAAGAAAGGTTTACAAATTCATTAAAAATCACAAACTGAAATCTCTCATTCATAGACATATTCAGTAATTCTGTGCAGTACAGAAGCCTTCTTGAGTTTGTCTCTGCCAGCTTTGCACACCTGGATTTGTGAAGTTCATTCTGTTTTTCCTCAAACCCCATTAGACTGGATGGGAAGCCACACAGATGTTTTATGGAGTTTGGGTGGGCCACTCAAGGACCCTCACAGAGTTGTCTCAAAGCTACTCCAGCATTGTCTTGGCTGTACAGTTATGCTTCATCTATCTATCTATCTATCTATCTATCTATCTATCTATCTATCTATCATGTACAGTAGCTGACATGTCCTCTCACCCTTTCTATTGCCATTTCCTTGACAGCTTTATCCACAATATTCTTGACTTCGTCCTCCACACGATGCAGTTGCAGAGCTAGTAGGTCTCCCAAGGTGGTGGACTCATCCATGAGAAACTGAACCTGAAGGAACAAGAAGCAAACAGCAAAATCAGGTGGCATTGTAGACTTTTTTCCAGTTCATTCATAACAAGTGAGCATTGTCATAAAAATCCATCCATCCATTCTCCAACCCACTATATCCTAACTATAGGGTCACAGGGGTCTGCTGGAGCCAATCCCAGCCAACACAGGGCACAAGGCAGGAACAAATCCCCGGGCAGGGCGCCAGCTCACCGCAGTGTCATAAAAATGATCTTACAAATTTCCTTTTCAGATTTGGCACTGTAATTAATTGTTGGATGTGCTTAACTCACGTCTGTCCTTACAGTATGTCTGGGTGGTGTAGTGCTTAGCAGTGCTGCTTCATAGGAGCTCACAGCTCAGATCTGCCCATTTTCATCACCTGTATGAAGTTTACACTCACACACACACACATACGCACTCTTTCGTGGGTTTTCCTCTTGTGCTCGAGTTACGTTCCTTAGTCCTGTGCTTGGCTGGTGTCCTGCATACGCTGTAAATAATTTGCTGAAAATAATTTGCAGTCTGATATTCATGGCTCTCCATTAGGTCACATCTGCCTGATGTGTTCATTGTTGTTAGTTTTGCCAGTTCAGGACTGATTTGAGTAAGAGGGTTGTGTGATATACCAGTACTGGAAAAATACAGAAAAACCTACATTTTAAAATGACATGGTACCAGCATTTCAGGGTTTTCAGTACTGGAAGTGAATGTCACTCGACGTAGATGTAAGTCTCTGTGTTCTTGACTTTCATCCACACTACCTCGCAATTTTTAACCCCCAAAAATGTAAACCTTTAAAAACACTCGCCAGAAGAACGCATGTAAACGCTGGCTGCACATTGCGGTGTCAGTCAGTCAGTGTCCAACCCACTCTACCCTAACACAGGGTCACGGGGGTCTGCTGGAGCCAATCCCAGCCAACACGGGGCGCAAGGCAGGAAACAAACCCTGTGCGGGGTGCCAGCCCACCGCAAGCACTGCAGTGAGGATGGGTGAAAACAAAGAGTTTTGAAAATGTGCAATTTGATTGGTCCGTGAGTATTTCATGGCCCTTCCCTGAGTGGATCCTGCTCATTACTTTTTCTCGGACGCTTTGTTCTCTTTAGATTCGTGCGTCACTCTCAATTAACAACTCCACCTTGTCGTCAGTTCAAACAAACCAAAAACAATCCACCATTGCTGTCCTCCATCATATAAATGTTAACTGCACTTGAATGTCTAGCGTGGAAAATGCTTGCTCTCATAATTTCTACCGATATGTGCGTGTGCAGTGTAGGCGAATGTCTACGTTTTAGTCTGGGTGGCGATACTGTCGTAAAACAATATGAAAACGCCAGCGTGGATGGAAGTCGTTTTTATTTAAAAAGTCGTATTATAAATGACAACCTCACAGTGTGGCCACAACCTCAGTTGTGGTGCTGACAACTAATTATAATGCGACACTTCAGAAGCTTTGGAAACTGTCGCTCCTATTAAACCAAAAATGAATTAAAGTGCTTAGAAACTTACTCTGGTATAACTGGGGTAACTAAGACTATTAGATTAGAGCATCGAAAAACTGGAGTGTGGATGGAGATCAGCAGAGCGGCAGGGCAAAGAGAGCATTAAAAAGTATAAAAAAGCTCTCACTATATCTCACTCGGACTTTTATTCTGCACTGATAACAACAACAGCATCAATTTCCTGTACAGCCCAATGCACACAAAAAATGCTTCAATGGACTCTAACAGGCCTTGTGCTTTGACAACACCCCCCAAGCCCCCTAAGCCTTGACTCCCTAAAAAGACAAGAAAAATCTCCGAAAGAAAACCCCTTGTAGGGAAAAAAATAAGGAAAAATCTAAAGAAAGGCAATTCACAAAGTCAAAGTCCAATAATGAGCCCTTTAGACTTAGCCCCATTATTTTGTACACAGCAACAGAACAATACAACAGCATTTTTAAAAACTTCATTTAATCATTCATTTATTCACTGCTATAAATAAAGTTCATAGTTCGCTTCAACAGGTCCTCCCGGCGTGGAGTTTGCATGTTCTCCCCGTGTCTGCGTGGGTTTCCTCCCACAGTCCAAAGACATGCAGGTTAGGTGCATTGGCGATCCTAAATTGTCCCTGGTGTGTGCTTGGTGTGTGTGTGTGTGTGTGCCCTGCAGTGGGTTGGCGCCCTGCCCAGGGTTTGTTTTTGCCTTGTGCCCTGTGCTGGTTGGGATTGGCTCCAGCAGACCCCCGTGACCCTGTAGTTAGGATATGGCGGGTTAGATAATGGATGGATAAATGGATGTTTTCTCATAATTACGACATACACCCCAAACCCACTTTGTAATATTTTTCTTTCAACCATCAAAGATGGCCCAATTGCTGCATCACCAAAATATCTGAAGGCGTTCTTGAGCGTTCCAATTCAATGTTGAACAATTTGACAGCCAGCCTATTATCTACAAAACCAGAGGGGTGTTTAAGCTTCCAAATGACACCACATTTTACTTTCTGTCTTTTCCACTTTCAGAATTTCTTTTTTTTTTTTAATGTAAAGACACTTTTGGATCTTGAAACTATTGGTGTTGTACTTTGGACATGCAGAATAATTTCTTGTATATGCTGCGGTGGGCTGACACCCTGCCCAGGGTTTGTTTCCTGCCTTGTGCCCTGTGTTGGCTGGGATTGGCTCCAGCAGACCCCCGTGATCCTGTAGTTAGGATATAGCGGGTTGGATAATGGATGGATGGATGGACTTGTATATGATGTGACAGAGCAGGATCTGCCCTTCAAAATGATACAGTGTATAGCACTTGGATTTTCAATAATGGCTGCTTACTTCAAAGCAGTAAATCTACATTTATTACTTATAGATCTTTCTTGTCTGGGTGTTCCTGATACTTTTATGGTGTTTGGACACTTACATCAATAGTTATGGAAATAAGAAGAACAAGTGGAACGCAAGCTGAGACATCTTAGTTATGAGCTAAACAAACGGGTTCGATGGGCTGAGTGGTCACTCCTTTGTCAAATTTCTTATGTTCTAATGTAAGTGCAGTTCTTGGCAAAAAAAGTTACTGAATTTTGAAACTTATTCTGCTGTAACATACAGTATTTGAACAGTGACACAATATTTAATAATTTTGGCTCTTTACACCACCACAATGGATTTGAAATGAAGTAATCATCATGTGACTGCAGTGTAGGCCTTCAACGTTAATTCAAAAGGTTTAACAGAAATATCTTATGAGCCGTTCAGGAATGACAGCCCCTCACCTCCCCCATTTCCAGAGGGTCAAAAGTATTTGGACTTTTGACTTGACAGGCTCTTCCATAGCCAGGTGGGCGCAGGTCCCTCATTATTTCATTAACTTTTAAGCACATCGAAGGTCTGAAGTTGATTCCAAGTGTGGAATTTACATGTGGAAACTATCTATGTAAACACTCAATATGAGGTCCAAAAAGTTGTCCATGCCAGTAAAGATAGGCCATCATTAGGCAGAGGAAAACGAAACAAAATCTTTAGAGAGACAACAGAAACACCAGGGACCTCATGCATAATGCTGTGCAAAGAATTCACAATATAACATGGCGTACGGACAAAAGCGGAAATGTGCGTACGCACAAAAAAATCCCGATGCATAAATCTGTGCGAACGCCAACTTCCACGTTCTTCCGCTACATAAATCCCGGTCAGCGTGAAAAGTAACGCTCGTGCCCGCCCCAGCTGTCCCGCCCCGTCTCCCCCCAGAATTACGCCTCTTTGAACATTCAAATATATACAAATCAATATGAATAGCCATTATTCTCAGAGTTCTGTGAAAAGGCAATGGCAAAAGCACAGGAGGAAATAGAAGAATTTCAGCGAATGCCAAGTGGAGGCAAAGAAAAACGTACAATTTTTTGGTTTAAACAGTGATATAAACAACAAAAGGAAGCTGATTGAGTGACATAGACTGTTGGAGAAACTCGAAAGCTCAAGTTCACAAAGTCGCACAGTGCCCGAAATAAAAAAGAAGTTGTCACATATCAAAGTCGCGGTGAAAAGGCGAGTTGTAGCCCACCGTCTGAGTGTCATATGAAAGGTTATTAGGGTACAGAGAAAAAAAAAATAGGCACACAGTGGGGGGAAAAAGCTTGAAATGTCAACTTTAATCTCGACATTTCCACTTTAATCACGTAGTTTATTTTGTCATTAAAGTAGAATGTCATAAACTTCATCTTAAAATCGTTTAATTAACCAGTTTCTCAAATCACATCGTAACTAAAGTAGCACGTTAAATGCTTTGTTTTGTGTTTGATCTTCTATGTGCTCTGTGTGTGAATCACTACGTGCTTCTTAAACAGGCTTTCTCTTCCTCCGAAAGGACACAGAATCCATTACATTTGTGATATTACAGCTCTCTGAATAATTAAAATACTGAGAAGTATATATGATATCATTTTCATGATGATAGGAGTAAAGCACGTTATTAAACATGGAAACACGATGGCGCAGTGCTTGTTCCTGCCTCCCGCAAGATGCTCTCTGTGCCGTGCGCGACCTTCGATGAAATAATTTATTGCAGCAGTACTGTCTCTTTCAAACGTGCTAACCTCCACTTCCTGTCCTTCCTCTTCTTTCTCCAAGTAACACAATCAGCTCTGTAATAGACGTTAAGCCATCTGTAAGCTTAGAACTCCGATTCTTCAAAACTTTTAAGGAACATCGAAATATCTTCGTAGTACGTGTTTAATTATTCCATCCATCTATCCCTCCAGTGTCGCGTCAGCAACAGCAAGACTACAGCGCAAGGCAGGAGCAATCTGCTAATGCTGCAACACTGTGTCCTTACATGTTTAATTAATAACAATATAGATCATTTAAATGATGTTAACATTTTATCTGTATAATTTAACAAACATATTTTGCTGCATTTCATCTTAAAAATGATATCGTCATCATTTGTAAATACGCGCTTTATAAAGTGGCTCAGGTTGTGCAATATTATAACTGTAGTGCAAGTTTACAGTGAGGTGATTGTAATTATAAGTATAAACAGTTCTACAAGGAGCAATGATTGACTGATTAAGTGCGTTTATAGTTTTTGGGATGAAACTGTTTCTGAACCGCGAGGTCCGTACTGGAAAGGCTCTGAAGTGTTTGCCGTATGAGAGCAGTTCAAATAGGCAGCATGGCTGAGGCAGTGTGTGTTTGATGCTGTATACCGATATTTCTCTTTCCGATCAACTGCTGTGAGCTGTGATTTCACACTCAGATACAGTGATATAAATACTCCGAGTGGTGCAGTGAGAGTGATATGGAAAGAGATGATCCGCTGTGGCAACCTTTAACGGGAGCAGCTGAAAGAAGAAGAAGAAGAAAGTGCAGTGAGGGAAACAACGCTAAAGCAGCTATGGTATTTGGAATAGTTTGGCCATTCCATGAACCATTATATTGTTACCGGTTAATTACAATCAGATGCATTAAACTAATAAACAATATGCGGTTAATTTCAATGTATTTATAAAGCCATGTCAGGGATATGGATCTAAAAAAGAAAGATAAACCACAAAGGAACAGTAGCAGTACTTTGACGCTGGATGCCACCAGTTTGCAAAACTGAGCGCAGAACTTGCGTACGACAAGGTATGAGCTACCGTGAAAATGTGCATGGCTTTATGCCAAGTTTAGGTTTTATTCATTGAGATTTGAGAGTGAAAACGTTTATACGCAACATTTTTGTGTTTATACATGAGGCTCCAGGTGTGGTCAGATCAATCATTTGGTCTATTCCTAAAGAGAAGAAAGACACTGGTGAGCTCAGCAACACCAGAAAGTCTGGAAAACCACAGATGACAACATTGCTGGATGACTGCAGAATTCTGTCCTTGGTGAAGAAGAACAAATCCAGGAAATTTAACCAAACCAAGACCACTCTCTGGGAGGCAGACCTGTTATTGCCAAAATCTGCAATCAAGAGAAAACTTAAAGACAGAGTTTACCACAAAGTGCAAACCACTGGCAAGCCTCAAGCACAGGAAGGACAGATTAGACTTTGACAGGAAACATTTTCTAAAAGCCTATCCAGTTCTGGAATAATTTTCTTTGGAAAAAGGAAACTAAGATCAATAAATAGCAGAATGTTGGAAAGAGAAGAGTAAGGAGAACAGAGGAAATGGCTCATGATCCGATGAATACCACATCATCACTGAAACATGGCGGAGGCCGTGTTATGCCATGGGCATGCATGACTGCCAATGGAAGTCAGTCACTGGTGTTCATTGATGATGTGACTGCTGGCTGAGGTAGCAGGATGAATTCTGAAGTGTCTGGGGGTGTCACACACGTGCGAATAGAAGGACGTTATGTGGACCAAGTAAAGGTAATTCCACACCAGGCCAGGATGCATTAAACCTTCTCCTGCTATCTCTACAGACCAGCCGCGGGAAAACCTATCTGAATCAAGAACGTCACTTCCAGTTCCGGCGCCTAGAAGAATGTCACTTCCAGTTGCGGCGCCTAGAAGAACGTCACTTCCAGTTCCGGCGCCTAGAAGAACGTCACTTCCAGTTCCGGTGCCTAGAACGACATCACTTCCAGTTCAGGTGCCCAGAAGATTGTCACTTCCGGTCCCGGCTCCCAGGCTGATGTCAGAGAAACATCACTTCCGGTCAACATACCTCACTTCCTGTCTGACCATTTAAAACCGCCATCTTTTCAAACCTTCACCAGTTCTGTGTTGGACTCCGTATTGTCATCATCATTAACTGAACTTAAAAGAATCCTTTGCAGCTAAAAATATTATACGGGTGGCTGCCCCAAACCTTTTTTTACGTGTGTCGAGTCGCTTCCTTTTACCGGGGCTATACTGTCTGCTCAGAATCCGTCAAATGCAGCAAAACTGATAGGACGACACTTCACAGTACAGATGGACAAGGAGCCAAAATGTACTGTGACAGCAAACCAAGTGCTTTACAATGCAAAGAAGTGGAATTATCTTCAACAGCCAAGTCAATCAACTGACTTCCACCCAACTGGACATGCAGTTCACTTGCTGAGGTCAAAACTGATGGCAGAAAGTCCAACGAGCAAGCAGCACCTGAGGACCACTGCAGTAAAGGCCTAACAAAGCTTCACTAGGGTGGAAACCCCAACACTTGGACATGGTCGTGGGGTCAGATATCAGGCCATCGTTGACTGCAAAGGACTTTCAGTCAAGTACTGAAAATAATCATTATATTTATAATTATGTTACTTCATACAAATACTTTTGAGCCCTAGAAAATAGGGGCATCATGTAGAAATTTCTAAATGGCTCATACGATGTGTCTGTTAAACCTCTTTGAATTAACACTAGAATTACCAGAGCCTACGAGAAAACTCATAAATCCGGCCCACCTTAAATCCGTTCGCACCTTTCCATCAGCGTCTTTTGTCCTGTACAAGTTTTCTCGTAGGCTCTGGTAATTCTAGTGTTAAAGTTGAAAGTCTACACTTCAGTCACACCCTGATTACTTTGTTTCAAATCCACTGTGGTGGCACACAAAACCAAAAGCATGAAAATTGCATCACTGTCCAAAATACGTATGGACCAGACTGTATTTGTACAACGTAACAATCTTGAAAGAGTAATGCCTGACCTTTGTTTTGAGTGGTGTTGTGCCTGCCTATGGTAAAGTCATCCCTGATGGAGGATCGCAGGAATCGTGGGAAAGAGGGGTCCTTTTATTGGATTGGCGAGCCCAGCATTGTTTCAGCTGTGGAATGGCCAAATGGGGGAGGCAGCTTAATGGCTGAGGTCTCCAGGACTCTAAACAAATCCAAATCATATTATGTGATGTCATCCATTGTTAAATTATGCTACGCACTTCTAAAATTTTTATTTTTTATACTGTATTGAGGATTACTTGTGTTCTGTTCTGTGTATTGTGTTGTATTGACCCCCTTCTTTTTGACACCCACTGCACACCCAACCTACCTGGTAAGGGGTCTCTCTTTGAACTGCCTTTCCCGAGGTTTCTTCCATTTTTTCCCTTTTGGGAGTTGTTCCTTGTCTTCTTAGAGAGTCAAGGCTGGGGGGTTGTCAAGAGGCAGGGTCTGTTAAAACCCATTTTGGCACTTCTTGTGTGATTTTGGGCTACACAAAAATAAATTGTATTGTACTGTATAGGGGTAGAATCTGAATTTTGAGTGAAGGATGATGAAGTTATAGCCAGTTAAACCAAAGCAGCAGAAAATGCCCAAAAACGAGGCTGAGTTTAAAGGGTTAATATTTTCTTATTATTTAAGACCGTTCAAATTAAAAATGTTTGTTACCCCAGTGGCATTCATCAGCTGCTGCCAATGCCTCTCTCTGACTGCTGGGTTCTGCAGTTCATTGACGGCCCGCAATGAGGTCAGGAGGTTCTTCACACAGGACTCCAACCCGGTGTAGACGTCCCAAACCCGAGCTTCCTTATCGAGAGTTTTCATCTCCTGGACAGTAAGGAAAAACGACAGGTCAGTCACATTGTGAACATAGGGGGCACTGCTGAGCACTTTCAAGTGGCACTCCTGTAGTGACTTATTAAGAGATTCTCTTATTGGAAGATATTCTTCCAATATTTTATTAATATAGCCTTTTGAAATTCTTGCCGGATGATGTATCATTTTTGCAGTGCAGGCTGCATGAGGAAAAATCATTTAATAGAATTTCAGGATTGGGAGTGCAGTGCCTTGTGTCACCACCAGGTGGGTGCAGTGGAAGCTCATATTGAGAATCTGTGCCACACCCAGAGAGGACTTTGTCATGGTCCGGGTGGGCTCCATGCTCCTAACCGTCGATAGTCATGAACCGAGATGTGCTGAGCAAATGAGGGCACACGCCTTCAGCAAGGTGTTAGTGCAAAAAGCCTCAAGTGCTTTTATTAAAACTATACAGAAAACAGCACTGAAAAGTGTCGTAATTCAGAGCACACTCTTCAATAAATAAATAATCCATAAAACAAGTGAATGTGGTGGTTAAAAACGAGCCATTAACTAATCCTTTAAAACGAGATTAAAAACACTGGGCAGTAAATCTATGTTCTTAAAACAGAATACGAGCAACGGTGCCTCCTCTCCCAAACTTGCCCTCTTTGGATCTCGCAGGACGAGTGGACGTCAATCAGCAGGCACAGACGATCCTTAATCCTGACCCCGTGTACCCACCGCCAATCCCTTGGTATTCCACAGGGCACCGCTCCGAACCTGTTTCTACTCCCCATGCCATACCCTCAACATCTGTGGGGGCCTTCACAGAGCACATGGTCGCTCTCCTGCTCTGTAGGGTGCTTAACAGCTGCAACCCACAGACCCCTCTTGGGGGTTCACTTTCCCATCCATGTGCACCAGCTCTATCACTTCCTGCCCTTCTCTCTCTGTCCTTTTCTTTAAATTCCTTAAGGCTATGGGTCAATGTATCTGTGTTGTCCATCCGGTTGCTATGTCTCTGTCACTCCAACAGATGGCACATCACAATAATTTGTAGTAATAAAATGCGTCGCATTTGTTTTCCAACAGATGGTGTGTCACAAACATGCTTTTACGAATCCCATAGGAAATGGCATATACTGTAACTGAGACGTATGCATTGCATTTGTCATTCCAACAGATGATGCATGACTGTTATGGAGGTTGGATGCATGCACTGATACACACTGGACAAAGCACCTCAGGGATCCAAAATGAGGACCCGAGTGCAGCCGTGCAACAGGTGACACCACAGTACCACTCTAGTTCGAAAGGCGTGGAGATTCATATTTAGTCAGTTATCAGTCATTTTTCCAACCCGCTGTATCCTAACACAGGGTCACGGGGGTCTGCTGACGCCAATCCCAGCCAACACAGGGCACAAGGCAGGGACAAACCCCGGGCAGGGTGCCAGCCAACCGCAGGGCACACATACCCACACACCAGGCACACAATAGGGACAATTGAGGATCGCCAATGCACCTAACCTGCATGTCTTTGGACTGTGAAAGGAAACCGGAGTACCCACAGACACGAGGAAAAACATGCAAAATCCACGCAGGGAGGACCTGGGAAGTGAACCCAGGTCTCTTTACAGCGAGGCAGCAGCACTACCACTGCGCCACCGTACTGCCCCTTCATTTAAGACTTCATAGGGTGGCACGTCCCACTGGGTGGAGACCCTGCAGCAAACTAGGAACACCCAGGAATTCATTAGGAAAACCTTGAATGTATAGCTGAGAATATGGAACAGGCCAATGACAGCTCAAAACCCACATTGTGGTACACTGGAAATCAGTGGGTGATTGGAGGGCAAATGGATTAGGTACATACCATCAAAGAATTTGGGCGGGTCCCTTCAGAGATTTTTGTAAGCGATAAAGTATGTGGTACATGTAAAGGTCCAGAGAGGTCCCTGATGGGTGAAACGCTTTATAACACAACAGAGTAGGGAATGTGAAAAATAGCCTTAAGTACTGTATCTCGTTATTTAGAAGAAAAAACTAAATGCAACCCGTCAAAGCCCCCTTTTTTTCCCCCAGTGGCCACCAATCAAAAACTGTGGACCTGACAGCACTGACAGGGAAGTCAAGGGTGACCTGCTTGGCATACTGTAAACCGCTTCACCAGATGAGAGGAGATGCCACCACGCTGCCAATGTGGTTATCTGGGTGTCCGAAAGAGAGACACATATTTTGCGATCGCCCCCCTGTTGTTGCAAAGGCTGCTGCGTGCCTTAGCAAAAATGTCATCTGAAAGGAGAGCTGACTCAGCTTTAGAAAAGTGTGGTATTCTTTTATGGCGTGTGCCACATTGTTTCTTTTGGATTCATCATAGATACGATATGTGTCTAATTTTGCGCATTTCACACTGTGGCCTATAGCGGGTGCCACTGAGCCCCGAACCCCAGACACAATTGCACGCACACGTTTTACAAAGGATGTGTTTACTTAACAAAACTACTTTTCCCCAGGCGTACTTTCTCCTTTTTCCCTTGACTTCTCCACTCCACCCGGGCGAGTGTTCCGCTTCCGACTCACTGGGCCAAGCAGAGGGCTCTCCTTCAACTCCCTGTCCCAGAAGTACTTCTGGTTCTCTATCTCTTGTCTCTGGGAAACACTTTGGGGTCAGGCAGGACCACCTTGGTGTAACATAAGTTTAATATGTCACTGTGCTCTGTACAAAAATTATTTATAAATCTACTTTTCTTTCTACTCACATGCACAGCTAATACAAAGCCAGATTTAGCACACAGGAGTTCACCATATAAGAACTGCTAGGCAAAGCATAAGACAAGACAGATGAAACGTGCATTATTTTTCATCTGTCAGAGTCAGCATGCTTTGTTTGGGATGGCATGATTCACCAAAGTGGGGGTCGGCACATGAAGAAAGGGTATAAAGACTTGGAACATTGCCTGGCATAACTTTGAAGCCAACGGACGGATGGGAGATGACGTCATCCGATCCGGAATATCACATCGGGCCCTCACTCCCTAACTGGTTTCCTGCTATTGGCATCCTTCGTCTGTTATGCAGCATAAGCCGTCATTAAAGAAACCTACAAACCCGGATTCCAAAAAAGTTGGGACACTATACAAATCGTGAATAAAAACTGAATGCAATGATGTGGAGGTGCCAACTTCTAATATTTTATTCAGAATAGAACATAAATCACGGAGCAAAAGTTTAAACTGAGAAAATGTATCATTTTAAGGGAAAAATATGTTGATTCAGAATTTCATGGTGTCAACAAATCCCCAAAAAGTTGGGACAAGGCCATTTTCCCCACTGTGTGGCATCTCCCCTTCTTCTTACAACACTCAACAGACGTCTGGGGACCGAGGAGACCAGTTTCTCAAGTTTAGAAATAGGAATGCTCTCCCATTCTTGTCTAATACAGGCCTCTAAACTGTTCAATCGTCTTGGGCCTTCTTTGTCGCACCTTCCTCTTTATGATGCGCCAAATGTTCTCTGTAGGTGAAAGATCTGGACTGCAGACTGGCCATTTCAGTACCCGGATCCTTCTCCTACGCAGCCATGATTGATGCAGAATGTGGTCTGGCATTATCTTGTTCAAAAATGCAGGGTCTTCCCTGAAAGAGATGACGTCTGGATGGGAGCATATGTTGTTCTAGAACCTGAATATATTGTTCTGCATTGATGGTGCCTTTCCAGACATGCAAGCTGCCCGTGCCACGCGCACTCATGCAACCCCATACCATCAGAGATGCAGGCTTCTGAACTGAGCGTTGATAACAACTTGGGTTGTCCTTGTCCTCTTTGGTCTGGATGACATGGCGTCCCAGATTTACAAAAAGAACTTCGAATCGTGACTCGTCTGACCACAGAACAGTCTTCCATTTTGCCACACTAAATTTTAAATGATCCCTGGCCCAGTGACAACGCCTGAGCTTGTGGATCTTGCTTAGAAATGGCTTCTTCTTTGCACTGTAGAGTTTCAGCTGGCAACGGCGGATGGCACGGTGGATTGTGTTCACTGACAATGGTTTCTGGAAGTATTCCTGAGCCCATTCTGTGATTTCCTTTACAGTAGCATTCCTGTTTGTGGTGCAGTGTCGTTTAAGGGCCCGGAGATCACGGGCATCCAGTATGGTTTTACGGCCTTGACCCTTACGCACAGAGATTGTTCCAGATTCTCTGAATCTTTAGATGAAGTTATGCACAGTTGATGATGATAGATGCAAAGTCTTTACAATTTTTCGCTGGGTAACACCTTTCTGATATTGTTCCTCCTATCTTTCTGCACAACATTGTGGGAATTGGTGATCCTCTACCCATCTTGGCTTCTGAGAGACACTGCCACTCTGAGAAGCTCTTTTTATACCCATCATGTTGCCAATTGACCTAATTAGTGTTTATTGGTCTTCCAGCTCTTCGTTATGCTCAAATCTACTTTTTTCAGCCTCTTATTGCTACTTGTCCCAACTTTTTTGGGATTTGTTGACACCGTGAAATTTTGAATCAACATATTTTTCCTTTAAAATGATACATTTACTCGGATAAAACGTTTGATCTGTCATCTACATTCTATTACAAATAAAATATTGACATTTGCCATCTCCACATCATTGCATTCAGTTTTTATTCACAATTTGTTTAGTGTCCCAACTTTTTTGGAATCCAGTTTGTAAGTTATTTCTCCTATGTGACTTCTTACCGCAGTACCACTAAGGGAGGGGTATCGCCTTTTTTTCCATCCATCCATCCATCATCCAACCCGCTATATCCTATCTGCTGGAGCCAGTCCTAGCCAACACAGGGTGTAAGACAGGAAGCAAACCACGGGCTGGGTGTGCACACCCACCACACACCAAGCACACGCTAGGGACAATTTAGAATCGCCAATGCACCTGACCTGCATGTCTTTGGACTGTGGGAGGAAACCCACGCAGACACGAGGAGAACATGCAAACTCCACGCAGGGAGGACCCAGGACTTGAACCCGGGTCTCTTTACTGCGAGGCAGCAGTGCTACCACTGTGCCACCATGCTGCCCTTCGCCTTTTTATATTATATCTATATAGTTTCAGGTTGTGTAACATGCCGCAATTACAAAAGAACTCATTCCAACAAGGGAGCTAGCGCCCCCTGCTTGTACAATCAATACACCTCCCTTTGGTAGCCTACACAGCAACCATGGGACCACATTTCCTGTGGGCATTCAGAGTGAGGCTTGCCAGAAGGGATGCTGCTGCCACCCAGTGTATGGCCGGACGTTCTGCCCATAGCAGGCCGTCACCCACTGTCCTGTACTTCCAGCCTCCCAAGCCCAACCAGTGTGTCCCTCCATGGCTGACAGGGTGCAATCTCTGGAGCAGTTGGTGCAGCAGAGTCCTTCAGGTCCACGTCCTGGCACAGAAGGGGAATGTCACCCCCCACTTGCTGGACTTCCTTTATCATGGCCTCCTGGCCAATCAAGTTAGTAGAGACCACCCTGGATGGGATGCCGGCTCATCCCTCACAGTTATTAAAGGTCTTGTTCACTTCGCATTACTTTTTACAAGTTTATTTCATTCCACTAAAGGACCAAAAGTAACAACATAAACTTTTATTATTCGACATATGATGCTTTTTATAGTTACCTTCACTGTGACCTTAACAAACATGTACTTTATGGTGTGATGGACGAAACTCATGGGCTTGTGCCCCGTCAGAACAGATCCTAATCCCTTACCTGGCCAGAAGGCCAGTGTGATTAGAATTAGAATTAGAATTAGAACAATCTAGACGAGAACAGGCCATTCAGCCCAACAAAGCTCGCCAGTCCAATCCACTTGTTTCCTCCAAGAAAACATCAAGTCGAGTTTTGAAAGTCCCTAACGTCTTACTGTCTACCACACTACTTGGTAACTTATTCCAAGTGTCTATCGTTCTTTGTGTAAAGAAAAACTTCCTAATGTTTGTGCGAAATTTACCCTTAACAAGTTTCCAACTGTGTCCCCGTGTTCTTGATGAGCTCATTTTAAAATACAAGTCTCGATCCACTGTACTAATTCCCTTCAGAATTTTAAACACTTCAATCATGTCACCTCTTAATCTTCTTTTGCTTAAACTGTAAAGGCTCAGCTCTTTTAATCTTTCCTCATAATTCAACCCCTGTAGACCTGGAATCAGCCTAGTCGCTCTTCTCTGGACCTTTTCTAGTGCTGTTATGTCCATTTTGTAGCCTGGAGACCAAAACTGCACACAGTACTCAAGATGAGGCCTCACCAGTGCATTATAAAGGTTGAGCATAACCTCCTTGGACTTGTACTCCACAGATCAAGGCGCTATATAACCTGACATTCTGTTAGCCTTCTTAATGGCTTCTGAACACTGTTTGGAAGTTGATAGCTTGGAGTCCACTATGACTCCTAAATCCTTCTCATAAGGTGTACTCTCGATTTTCCGACCCCTCATTGTGTATTCAAACCTAATATTTTTACTTCCTATGTGTAATACTTTACATTTACTGACATTAAATTTCATCTGCCACAAATCTGCCCAAGCCTGTATGCTATCCAAGTCCTTCTGTAATGATATAACGGATTCCAAATTATCTGCTAATCCACCTATCTTGGTATCATCTGCAAACTTAACCAGCTTGTTACTTATATTCCTATCTAAATCATTTATATATATTAAAAATAGCAGCGGCCCTAGCACTGACCCCTGTGGAACACCACTCTTAACATCGGCCAGTTCTGATGAGGTTCCTCGCACCATCACCCTCTGCTTCCTGTGTCTGAGCCAATTCTGCACCCATCTAAAAACATCACCCTGAACTCCCACTTCTGTTAACTTGATGCCCAACCTCTCATGTGGCACCTTATCAAATGCTTTCTGAAAGTCCAGATAAATAATATCATAAGCTCCACTTTGATCGTATCCTTTTGTTGCCTCCTCATAGAATTCCAACATGTTAGTAAAACACGACCTCCCTCTTCTGAACCCATGCTGACTGTTCAGAATAACTCCTGTCCTTGTCATATGTTGCTCAATCTTATCCTTAATAATTCCTTCCATTAATTTTCCTGTAATGCATGTTAAGCTTACTGGCCTATAGTTGCTGAGATCTGCCCTGTCACCCTTTTTATATAATGGGATGATATTTGCCATTTTCCAGTCCTTTGGAATCTCTCCAGTGCACAGTGACTTCCTAAAAATATGTGTCAAGGGTTTATATCTGTACTCACTAGCCTCCTTAAGAACACGAGGATAAATATTATCTGGGCCTGGTGATTTGTTTGATTTCATCTTATTTAATCTGAGCAGCACTTCTCCCTCTACAATTTCCAAATCCCTCAGTACCTCCAAGGTGATGCAAGGACAGGGAGAGACAACCTGTGTAAGAGTTGAATTTGAACCCTGGACCAAAATGCACCTTGCATGTGTCTGACTCTCATATCCTTCTGAGCTTATGCTTAAAAGCTGATGCTGTTATTTTATTATTCACTATGATAAATGTATTTCTTGTTATTTGATGTAGCCACTTAAGAGCAAATGTTATATTTAGGGCATAACCATTCTTCTATAATACTAAGTTGCCTGTTTTTTGTAACCATCTGGATCATAAAAGAAATTTAGACCATTGTTCTTTTTAAACCATGAGAAACAGGACTAACATGGAAAAACTCACACATCTCCTAAAATAAGAATAAAAAATAATAATAATACATTTAAAAATGTCACATACATCCTAAGCAAACAGGACTATCGATCAAATTGTGGTCATTTAAGTTATCAACTTCTACCATGTCCAGGGTGTAGCCAATCATGTTAGCAGTTTTGTGATTATGTCATGAATCCTTTTTTTGAGTAGTGACCTGTTTTGTCTTGTTAGAGTAATATATTACTCTACTTTCCTCTTTTGTATTATTAATGTGTAGCCTTTGTCAGAAGGCCTGAAATCTCCATGACTCACCACTGTTTATCAAGTATTGTACCATATAACTTCTCCCCACCTTCCCTTCTACATGTATAACCTCAGGCAATTAGGTGTAGTAAAAGGCAAGCAGGAGTTAAGTTACAATTTAACTTAATCCGTGGCAGAGCGACGGGCGCTGAGCAGACTCCTGTCAATCATGAAGAATCCACTGCATCCACTGAACAGGATCATCTCCAGACAGAGGAGCAGCTTCAGAGACAGACTGCTGTCACCATCCTGCTCCACTGACAGACTGAGGAGACCCCACACTATGCGACTCTTCAGTTCCACCGGGGGTTAAAAGTTAACATTATAGAAAGTTACTATCTGTTATGCCTGCATTGTTATCACTCTTTAAATTAATATATTTTTTTTTGTTTGTTTTTTTTATCAGTATGCTGCTGCTAGAGTATGTGAATTTCCTCTTAGAATTAATAAAGTATCTATCTATCTATCTATCTATCTATCTATCATATAGAGTGCCTTTCATCTATCTATCTATCTATCTATCTATCTATCTATCTATCTATCTATCTATCTATCTATCTATCTATCTATCTATTTAAATAATGTATCATTGATAATATTCATAAATAATAACGATATGCAAAGTACATTTGAATATTAGCAACCATACAGTACAACCTGATGAATGTTGATGTGTAGTTTCAGGCGGCACACATACTCGTTAGTTACTTAAAATGTCTCTAGTTAAGTCCTTATTTGTGGTCAGCTTTCTTCAGAACAGGCTGCATGCCTGTCTCAATATGACGGCCGAGCTGTGCTCTCCATTGTGTTGTCCTTTTCAGTTCATGGTGTGAGAAGGTCTTTCATCAGTTTGGTAAGAGAGAGAGGGCGAGGTAAAGCAAGCAGATTTATAGGTTTTTCTGTCCAACCCCTACAGCCAATAGGGCATTGTGGCACTTAAAGGCTTCTCATACAAGCCAATTCCAAACAGCCATACTTCAGACTAATGGGGGGACAGAACACCTTCACACCTGCCCTCCAAACCATGTGTTAAGGTAAAGCTTGGTAGTTAGGCAGTCTGGCTTTCCTGTGGTGGTTGATTGAGAGGCTTTAGCAGAGAAATATTAGCCCAACTTGTTTGAGGCACTTCACCCCAACTCTGTCATAAAATTACAAAGAGACTCACTCTTAAAAGGGGTATAGCGGTTCTTAAACCATCAAACCATTGCTGTTATTATCAATAATGCAACACTAATATTACATTGCTTTGTCTAAGTTACAAATAAAGACATACAAAATATTTAACAACTTGTATGCAAAAATTTAACATCAAAACATGACCTAATCAATAAATAGCACAGAGGACACTTTCTTTTATTGCCTCTTGTGAGATTTAGATCAAGAATAATGATTGACGCTTTCTCCTGCCTGTGTTTTATTTCTTAAATCGGGATATTCCAGTGAGGGGGGTGTCTGTTTCAAATTCTTTTCTATCACACCTGACCCCCCAATGTACTAGGTAGCAGCATTCTAGGGCAACACTACCTCTGTGGATACCTGCAAGGCATGCTGGGAACTGTAGTCCCATAGGACAGCCTTGTCGGGTTCTGTGTGTACCACCTGGGGGTGCTGTTAGGATACGTGATCCCTACTTGACCCAGAAGGGCTTCCAAAAGGCTAAGATGGGTCCAAGATAGAAGAAGCCGCTCTACCTCCTCCAGGCGAGTTGGAGTCGGGTATGGAGGATGGATGAAGCTCGCCTGGGAGGAATGGAGGAGAAGAAAGTGAAAATTGTGTTGTGCAGATGTCACTTTTAAAGCCTCTTCGAAGAGGTATTTGTGTAAATAACCTTTATATTTATATCAGGACTTGCGTTGGTGAGGTTGTGATTGGTTGTGGTTCTGCAACGCCCCCTACTGAGCACAATGGTCACTTCATAAAGTGACTGCTTAAGAGGGATTTTGAGAAACACACAACAAATTAGCTTGAACTTGATGAAGATGATTTCAAATCAGTAGGTGGCGTTTTATGAAAATTTCAGGGATTACGCCTCTCGAAAGCAACGAATCTTAGTGATTAACAAGCAACTTCAACAACCAGCAAAGGGGTAAAAATTTCAGACAACCTTTGCAAATCGCCGCAGCTCCATGTCCATTTGCTCAACGTTTATTTCCTTCCATGGAGTTTTTGTCCAGTCGTCAATGCTAGTCTGGAAAGAAAAAAAAAACAAAACAAAACAAGTCACAGTTAACATTCTTTACTTTCCACCACTTTAATACAAATTACACACCCTAACCATCTCATATTTAGATTATTTCAAGAACTCATTAAATATGTTACCTTAAAACACTGAAAGCCAATCTTACTTTGGGCTTTGCAAGTCTACTTTTATTTTTCAGGCCTGTTTTTGTTTATTTTTCTTAGCTCTGCATCAGAACAATCAGTTAATTTTGGTTTTTAACACGACTACAGCCTGACTTTATGACTCTTCATTTGGTTAAACCCAACTTTGTGCCACCATCTCCTGCTCTAAAGCCCCTTGTGTTTGTGTGGAGACAACCAAACACCACCGTGTGTCATGAAGTAGGAGTCCAACACACTAAAGAGTTCCAAAGCACTCCCAATAACGCCCACTAGAGGGGGATATCCCTGTCAAACCCCGGCTAGGAATAATGGTAAGCATGAGATCTACAACCCCGCTGTGTAAAATGTAAATAAAAATAGAATATAATGAAATGCAAATGTCATAAATCTGTATTTTATTCACAATAGAACATAGCAAAAATATCAAATGTTTAAACTGAGAAAATATACCATTTTAAGAAAAAAAGGTAATTTTGAATTTAGTGGCAGCAACACTTCTCAGGGGCAGGCCCAAGGTCTGTGTACTTTTTTGGTATTTGAAATTTCGTTTCAGAAAATATCATTTAAAAAAGAAAAAGAGACACTTAGATAGATAGATAAGAATTTAGTGTAGCTGGCAGGATTACATAGATAGATAGATAGATAGACAGATAGATAGACGTGAAAGGCACTATATAATAGATAGATAGATAGATAGACAGATAGATAGATGTGAAAGGCACTATATAATAGATAGATAGATAGATAGACAGATAGATAGACGTGAAAGGCACTATATAATAGATAGATAGATAGATAGATGAGACAGACACTATATGATAGATAGATAAAATTGATAAAGAACAATATTAAATTAAAGAGTGATAACAATGCAGGTATAACAGACAATAACTTTGTATAATGTTAATGTTTACCCCCCCGGGTGGAATTGAAGAGTCGCATAGTGTGGGGTCTCCTCAGTCTGTCAGTAGAGCAGGATGGTGACAACAGTCAGTCACTGAAGCTGCTCCTTTGTCTGGAGATGATCCTGTTCAGTGGATGCAGTGGATTCTCCATGATTGACAGGAGTCTGCTCAGCACCCATCGCTCTGCCACGGATGTCAAACTGTTCAGCTCCGTGCCTACAATAGAGCCTGCCTTCCTCACCAGTTTGTCCAGGCGTGAGGTGTCCTTCTTCTTTATGCTGCCTCCCCAGCACACCACCGCGTAGAAGAGGGCGCTCGCCACAACCGTCTGGTAGAACATCTGCAGCATCTTATTGCAGATGTTAACGGATGCCAGATTTCACAGATTACAAATAAATCCAGAAAAGTATGTGTAATTTAAAGTTTATGACTGCTATTTGTTACCATAAAATTAAAAAATGGCTCATTTCCCCTCATTTTATTCTTTAATCAAAACTCAAAATCTGAAAATTCCTTTCATTTTCGTTTTTTCATTTTTGCTTCTTAAATGAAATTTCAAATACCAAAAAGTACACGGACTGCTCATGTTTACCACTGTGTAGCATTCCCTCTTCTTTTAACAACATCTGGGAACTGAGGAGACGTGTTGCAAGCAGAGCTTTAAATACAGAAGTGGCACAGATTAAAATGTTCCTAATGATCTTGGCATTCCGTAATTCATGTTGCACTGATTTTGCATTTTTATTTTTAGTACTGAATTACATTTTTCAATTACTAGACCTAAAATATAAGTGAAGGAATAAATGGTGGGCAGCACGGTGGTGCAGTGGGTAGCGCTGCTGCCTCGCAGTTAGGAGCCCCTGGTTCGCTTCCCGGGTCCTCCCTGCGTGGACTTTGCATGTTCTCCCCGGTTTCCTCCCACAGTCCAAAGACATGCAGGTTAGGTGCATTGGCGATCCTAAATTGTGCTTGGTGTGTGGGTGTGTGTATGCCCTGCAGTGGGCTGGCACTCTCCCCAGGGTTTGTTCCTGTGTTGGCTGGGACTGGTGCCAGTAGACTGCTGTGACCCTGTAGTTAGGATATAGCGGGTTGGAAAATGGATGGATGGATGGAATAAATGATGAGATGAATCGGATAGTCCAAGATGATCATATCATTCTTTACAAACCCAAAAACCAAAACAAATCCCCCTTTTGTTCTTATATAGGGTGGTCCAGATCTAATTATGCAATTTTCATTACACTATAACTTATTAAGTTTATTACATAGAAAATCACCTGAAAAATCCCTGACCATCGAGAAGTGTGCAAACTGACGACATGAAGAATCGTCTTTGGGCCGAACTGGAATCGTCCCCACATAAATCAAAGTCATCCAGACAATCTGGATCTGCATAATTAGATCTGGACCACCCTGCATTGGGTAACACAAATGAAATCCAGGCCCTGAAATGTATTTCACACCAAATACAGGCAACATGCCCAAAATTATACCCGCTGACCGATGTGTTCAGTCTCCTTCTGCATGAAAATAATAACCTCAGACCCCCCAGCGCTCACCATATACACACACCCACAGTTACAGCCAACCATAAATGTTCATCCTACAGTCCGTTACCTGCACAAAGATGGCCATGTCCCACACGGACTTGAGCAGGATGATGTCTGAGCGGCACTGCCGGAGCTGCTTGTAATCTGGCACGCTGACTTCAAATAGGTCTGCCGTGTCTTGGAGCTTCTGCATTTCCTTCTCCATTTTGGCAATATTCCTCTGAGTCTGAAAAGCAAAAGAAGCACAAGAAGAGCCGTAGAAACACAACCTTTGTCTGTCCATCCACTCATATTATAAAACCGTTTTATCCCAGCAGGCAGTGTGGCACAGTGGTTAAGGCTTTGGACTTCAAACCCTGAGGTTGTGGGTTCAAATCCCACCACTGACAATGAGCAAGTCACTTCACCCGCCTGGGCTCCAATAGGAGAAGAGAAATGTAACACATTGAATCATAAGTCACTTTGGATAAATAAATGAAAATGAAATGTAAATCCTAAGCAGGGAAACTGGGAACCCTAACCAGAAGTGACGTGGCCATAGAGCAGAGCCCATGGATGGGAGACCCTTGAAGCATTCCTGCTTCTTGAGGTTTAGTACTAAATAACAGAAGGCCTGCTATTAAGGTTGTTGGTGACACAAGTCCTAAGCACACCTGCTGTTATTTCTCCCCCAAATATTGCAGGCAGTCCCTTCTTCATTTTCTCTCTCTTTTTCGATTGCTCTCTCTTCTTCTGCCACCTACACTCTATTCTCCACAAGCTTTGTCCTCCTCCTCCCGACTCTGGCTCTTGAGTGGTGGTGACTGGCTCTCTTTATAGGGCACCTGGAAAGACTCAAGTTGTCCAATGAGCTTCCTCTGGCCAAATAAGGCAATGGAAATGCTCCCAAACAACAGGGTTGAGCTCCAATGCTTATGACCCGTGGCCCTGGTGGAAACCAAGGGAAAGCAACTGTCCTGAAAATCTTTCCATGATCAGGGCATCCCAGCTGGGCAAAGAGTCTGGCCATGTGCCACAAAGGAATAACATCTACAGTGGTGTGAAAAACTATTTGCCCCCTTCCTGATTTCTTATTCTTTTGCATGTTTGTCACACAAAATGTTTCTGATCATCAAACACATCTAACCATTAGTCAAATATAAACACGAGTAAACACAAAATGCAGTTTTAAATGATGGTTTTATTATTTAGGGAGAAAAAATCCAAACCTACATGGCCCTGTGTGAAAAAGTAATTGCCCCCTGAACCTAATAACTGGTTGGGCCACCCTTAGCAGCAATAACTGCAATCAAGCGTTTGCGATAACTTGCAATGAGTCTTTTACACGCTCTGGAGGAATTTTGGCCAACTCATCTTTGCAGAATTGTTGTAATTCAGCTTTATTTGAGGGTTTTCTAGCATGAACCGCCTTTTTAAGGTCACGCCATAGCATCTCAATTGGATTCAGGTCAGGACTTTGACTAGGCCACTCCAAAGTCTTCATTTTGTTTTTCTTCAGCCATTCAGAGGTGGATTTGCTGGTGTGTTTTGGGTCATTGTCCTGTTGCAGCACCCAAGATCGCTTCAGCTTGAGTTGACGAACAGATGGCCGGACATTCTCCTTCAGGATTTTTTGGTAGACAGTAAAATTCATGGTTCCATCTATCACAGCAAGCCTTCTAGGTCCTGAAGCAGCAAAACAACCCCAGACCATCACACTACCACCACCATATTTTACTGTTGGTATGATGTTCTTTTTGAAATGCTGTGTTCCTTTTACGCCAGATGTAACGGGACATTTGCCTTCCAAAAGTTCAAGTTTTGTCTCATCAGCCCACAAAGTATTTTCCTAAAAGTCTTGGCAATCATTGAGATGTTTCTTAGCAAAATTGAGACAAGCCCTAATGTTCTTTTTGCTTAACAGTGGTTTGCGTCTTGGAAATCTGCCATGCAGGGCGTTTTTGCCCAGTCTCTTTCTTATGGTGGAGTCGTGAACACTGACCTTAATTAAGGCAAGTGAGGCCTGCAGTTCTTTAGACGTTGTCCTGGGGTCTTTTGTGACCTCTCGGATGAGTCGTCTCTGCGCTCTTGGGGTAATTTTGGTCGGCCGGCCACTCCTGGGAAGGTTCACCACTGTTCCATGTTTTGCCATTTGTGGATAATGGCTCTCACTGTGGTTTGCTGGAGTCCCAAAGCTTTAGAAATGGCTTTATAACCTTTACCAGACTGATAGATCTCAATTACTTCTGTTCTCATTTGTTCTTGAATTTCTTTGGATCTTGGCATGATGTCTAGCTTTTGAGGTGCTTTTGGTCTACTTCTCTGTGTCAGGCAGCTCCTATTTAAGTGATTTCTTGATTGAAACAGGTGTGGCAGTAATCAGGCCTGGGGGTGGCTACGGAAATTGAACTCAGGTGTGATACACCACAGTTAGGTGATTTTTGAACAAGGGGCAATTACTTTTTCACACAGGGCCATGTAGGTTTGGATTTTTTTTTCTAGCTAAATAATAAAACCATCATTTAAAAAGTGCATTTTGTGTTTACTTGTGTTATATTTGACTAATGGTTACATGTGTTTGATGATCAGAAACATTTTGTGTGACAAACATGCAAAAGAATAAGAAATCAGGAAGGGGGCAAATAGTTTTTCACACCACTGTAAGACACAAACATCCCCGGCAGAGGCCTGTCCTGATTTACAGACAGGGTGGATGGTGAGAGGTAAACACAAGGGAGACTAACCTGTTGGTGGAGAGTGCAATGCACCGCCATACTGAAAAGAGTGGAGAAGTTTAAATAATCAAGGATCAGTGGGAGCCTGAGAAGAAGAATTAGACACAGAGCTAACACACGGAGTGCAGTGTGGATGGAACTATTGGAGGAAGGTATCAGGAGTTTTGTGTGATTAAAGAATCAAGGTGAAGGTTAAAGGTCACGTTTTCAAGACCAGCAATGATGTATGGAGTTGTGACACGGGCAGTAAAGGGAGTGCAGGAGAAGAAGTTGGAATGCGACAGAAATGAGAACATGGAGTTACAAAGAAGGACAGAATATGAAATGAGACCATCAGAGGGAGAGACATCTAAGAAAGGACAGGACTGACATGGCATGGACATGTGATGAGGAGAGACAATGAAGATGTGGGCAAAGGAATGATGGGAATGGAAGTCCAGGGAAAAGAAAGCAAGGGAGGCCAAAGTGGAGGTGGATGAATAAAGTAAAAGAAGATCTGAAAGAAAAGGGCCTGACTGGCGAGGAGGTGCAGGACCGAGCAGAATGGAGAAGGTGGATCAAGAATATCGACCCCACAAAGAAATGGGAAAAGATGAAGAGGAAGAAGAAGAAGTCAACTGAAGAAGGCACTCTAATGTCAAAGTGAACACAGATCTTTGTCCAAGAGGTCTAAATGAATGACAAACAGCAAACACAAAATCATTGATCGCATTTCCCTTCACCCCTTCAATATGACCCCCCCCCCAAATCCACACTGGTGCAGCCCACAGCAGCATTCACCCCTTCAAGTCAGCATTTAGCTGATGCCCCTTTGATGCAATCAAATAAAACCCTGCAACTCTAATGACAGTTTCCCAAAGTTTCAAGAGCTCAACCCATCTGCAACCCTCCATTAAACCCTGCTCTGGCACTCGGCTTGAAATCAATCCTCAAGTTACCCTGGAATACGATCATCTCGTGCAGTGCCTGCCACACACTCTCTTCTACCCCATTAGGGAGAAATGTGACGGTGAAAACTCAACTCCCTATTGGAACCAGAGGAGCCAATCCCAGGCCTTTCTCCGTGTACAATATCCTTCCTTATGGAGTGACATTTAACAAAAGCCATAGGGCCGCCCGCTCAGATGTCATCCCCTAGCAGCATGCAGGGAGCGGGTTGGAGTCGTCCCCGTCACTTTCACGTGGTAACAACAGCTCATTAATCCGTTGCCTTCCTTACCTTGTCGATTAGTTTGTAGGGATCATCCACGCCGGTCCTGAAGATGATTTCTGTTCTGAACTGTTCTCTGAACTCATGCTGCTTTATCTGAAAGAAGACATTTTATCAGCACTGTAAACAAACGTATAATCTCCCTAGTAAATGCTTTGGGTAACTAGCAGGCCGATGTAAACCTCCTCAAGCAGCAAATATTTTAAGACAACCTGTGGACATCCTGCAGTTGCACCTATTGATTTCAAGCAGGAGTTGGCCATCCTTTGTTATTATTTGCATCATTTTGGTGACAAACCCACCTGGTGTATCCATCCATCCATCTTCTAACCCGCTGAATCCGAATACAGGGTCACGGGGGTCTGCTTGAGCCAATCCCAGCCAACACAGGGCACAAGGCAGGAAGCCAACCCACCACATCAAATCTGAAAATTAAAAGGAATTCGTACAACCAGACCCTCTAAAGGGGTGTCCAGCTCCGGTCCTTGTGGGCCACAGTGGCTGCAGGTTTTCATTCTAACCATCTTCTTAAATAGGGAGCTGTTTTTGCTGCTGATTCACTCATTTTGCCACTGACTCAGGCCCTGTAATAAGTTTATATGTTTAATATGTCACTGTGCTCTTTACAAAAAAATATTTTATAAATCTGTGTCTTCTCACATGTGCAGGTAACAGAAGACCAGATTTAGCACACAGGGGCTCGTCATTTAGAACTGCTAGGCAAGCTTTACAAGACAAGAAAGGGACAACTTTAAAATGGGTAGCGTGCACTATTTCTGTGTGTTAGAGTCTGCATGCCTCTCTTTGCCATGTTTGGAATGGCATGATGAGGGCCTGCATGAAGAAAGAGTATAAAGCCTTGGAACATTGCCCGGCACACCTTTGAAGCAGACGGACGGATAGGAGATGTCATCCGATCCTGAAAATCCTTCCAGCGCAGTGACGAAAATCGCAGACTGTATACATCGAGCTCCCATTTCAGTGAAAAGTCTTTTCATGGCCTACTCATCTGTTATGCCACGTAAATCGTCATAAAAGAAAGCTAGGTTATTTCTCCTTACCGCCATATCACTAAGGGAGGGGTATCGCCTTTTAATATTATATCTATATAGTTTCAGGTTACTTAAGACGCCGCAATTACAAAACAAATGTATTTCCAGGGAGCTAGCGCCTCCTATAGGAAAACAGGCCGCCTAGTTGTTTCTTTTTCCTTAATGAGCAGCCAAACAATAATGAGACACAAAACAAAACCAGCTCACCAGAATATAAAGAAAGGTGAAGGTCTTGGTCATGTTGGTCGGCTCAGGTCACCAAAACATCTTAACGGCGGTCTTAGAAAAAACAGAAAATCAACAGTCTGCTGTGGTAGAACGAGAGCAGCAACAAGTCCTTAACGGCTTTAATTAACAGCAAGAATTGGCTTCTTATTAAGAAACTGGTTGGAGTGAAATTGGCAGGAGTTTGACGTGCCAACTTAGCTGGTCATCTCTTCATCTCATTTCTGTTTGGCTACCATTTAATGAAGAAACTAATCAATTCAGAGGACTGAATCCTTAAAAACCCATCCATCCATTACCTAACCCACTATATCCTAACTACAGGGTCACGGGGGTCTGCTGGAGCCAATCCCAGCCAACACAGAGCGTAAGGCAGGGTGCCAGCCCACCGCAGGGCCCACACACCAAGCACACACTAGGGACAATTTAGGATCGCCAATGTGCCTGACCTGCATGTCTTTGGACTGTGGGAGGAAACCCACACAGACACGGGGAGAACATGCAAACTCCACGCAGGGAGGACCCGGGAAGTAAACACGGGCCTCCTAACTGTGAGGGAGCAGTGCTAGCCACTGCGCCACCGTGCCACCTTCTTAAAAACAGGGCCATTAAAATGAATGGAAAAGCAGTTAATTAGCAGTGAAAACTGCTCACTGATTAGGAAAAGGGTTAGAAAGAAAACCTGCAGCCATTGCGGCCCTCCAGGACTGGAGTTGGACACACCTGCTCTAAGATGAGTTTGAGTTTCCAGGCCAGACCTCTATTTCACATGTTACACATTTATGCTTTCATGAACCTGCTTGTTGAAGGCAAAGAGAAGTCCACAGAAAAGAACTCTTTTTGCTTTAAACTTTTGAGAATAATACCAGTCTTCAGATAGCAATGCAAGGGCACATGCTATACATAAGACTGGAAAAGAAAATAACGGTATAGGCATCCCGACCTCAAAAAAGGGTGCTTCCTTACCCGGGGGGGCGGGAGTCCATAAATGAAACTTTTGGATGGACAGGAGTCCAGGCAGGGTTGGTTGCAGGTTCCTGGTCTTTTGGGGCCATGTAGTCCCCCAGTACACCGGATGGCAGTTGTGACGGATGGCCGGGGCCCATGCCCGGCCGGGATGCCCCTTTGACACTTGGTCTGGAGGAATTGCCATGGGCTACACAGGAATTCCACTGGGTTGCATCGGGGCCACAGGCATGGGACTTCGGAGCTCAGCCTTGTTGGACTCCGTGGCCACCGCCAGGGGGAGCTGACTGGCTTAACAAGCCTATGCGGGATGGAAAGCAGCCACACCTGGAAATGCAGTCTGAATTAGGTTAATTATCACCTGAAGCACTTCAGGGTGGGCTATAAAAGGAGCCAGCAGCCACCACTCTGGGAGCCAGAGTTTCGGAAGGAGGAGGACAACGCTTGCCGGGAGGAGTGGTGGTGAAGACCAGTGTGCTTTCTGTTTGCTTTTTGGATGCTTTTGTGCTTATGGGACTGTGCTGTGCCTGTGCGATTGCAATAAATTTGTGTTATTTTTACGCATGCCAATCGTGTGCCAGGTCGGGCGCTTATATAGCGCCTTTTCACACAGTATTCCTTGGGTGCAGCACCCATTCGAACGTCCACAGGGCACCTTGGGTATTGTAGTTCTGATGGACAGGCCTGTTGTAGTACATTAAGTGCCACTAGAGGGAGCTGAGGATTCACACGCTTTACAGGGTCTGACATAAAAGAAGCCCCTCAAACCCCATCCAGCTCAGTTAGAGTTGGGAAGCAGAGGACAAGGTTTGTCTGGAGGAGAGCAGAGGATCACTGATAGTGGGGAAAGAACCTGAAAAGGGTATTTTGTGTAATGCTGTTATCTGAGCCTTTGACTGTGGAAGTGCATTTGTGCCTGGAGTCTTGGGTGCCCCTGTTGGTCACAGGTGTTTAAACTATGAGTGGTCTTCAAAATAAGTTAAAAATACGTAGCTGAGATGTAACATTCAGGTGGGTTTGGGATCTTGGTTAACCGTTTTGAAAGACAGACCATTTTTATTTAATTATACTATTCCACCCAAAGATGATTTTTTTTATGTTACTTACCCCATGTAATTTGTAGAGTAGGGGGCCAAGAAAAATTTTCAGTCTCATGTTTTCATGGAATAATGACATATGAAAGATTCAAATTGAACAAGACCCAGCAGTGAGCAACTCCAGAAAATGGGAAACGATGTGAAAAACATCCATGGAGGAAAGGAAAACAATTTCCACGTAACTCGTGTTGCATAGTTTCTACATATTCGTTATCCATTTGAATGCTTTGAATGTGCAAAATAATGTGCACTTTTTTTTTGCTAAAATGCTATTAAGGCCTACTTCTGGAAAACTACGTGCAAACAATAAATGTCAAAGACATCCATCATCCAACCCATTATATCCTAACTACAGGGTCATGGGGGTCTGCTGGAGCCAATCCCAGCCAACACAGGGCGCCAGGCAGGAAACAAACCCTGGGTTGGGCGCCAGCTCACCGCAGGGCACACACACACTAGGGACAATTTAGAATCGCCAATTAACCTAACCTGCATGTCTTTGGACTGTGTGAGGAAACTGGAGTATCCAGAGGAAACACACGCAGACATGGGGAGAACATGCAAACTCCGCTCAGGGAGGACCCGGCGCCACCATGCCACCCCACATCAACGACATTTTTCACAAAATATTTTCATTTGAATCAAAGACCCACATCAATGTTTCAGAGGAAAACGTTTTAACGGTTTGCTAACAATCAGTGGAAACCTTGGGAGTAGTGACGAGCAAAATCGGTAAGCTTTGATTTGCCAACACTAAAATTTGTGTTGCGGTCAATTTTGAAACGACGACATACGCAACTCACTGAATTATTTATTTGAGGTTTGAAATGTTTTTTTTTTTTTGTTTGTTATTGGTGTGGAAAACATTGAATATTGCTGCCTAAAGCCATGTTTGCACTTTTGTGGTTACTTGTATTCTGGAAGGGATGGAGGGGGTTTTTCATGATGGAATCCCATTTTGCCATCATCCTCTTTTCTACAACAGCTTCAAGTGTTGTCCAGGGTTGGCCCTGTGATGGAGCTGGCTCTTCTGATAAGTTTTTTTTTTTTGTGCTCAGGTTGCTTCCCCAGGAGACCACAGTACAGAACACTACACTGGCTGCTATGGACTGGTAGAACATTTCCACAGTTTAACTCGTTTATCTCCTTAACGAGTCCACTCTGCTCTGGCCCTTCTTGTCCAGCGCCACTATGTTGTCAGACCAGTCTAGTTAGTTGTTTATGTGGACATCCTAGGCCACCACTTTCACGTCCACCCCAAGAATAGCGACTGGTTTCAGAGGCTTCTTGGAATGCCAGAAGTCCACCACACACTCTTGCTAATGTTGGTTGTTCCCCCCGTGCCACAAGATGAAGTCCTCTGCAGGCTACCTGCATTCTGACGAGTCTCCGTTGTTAATGCACCCTATGATGGACGAGTCATCTGAACATTTCTGTAGGTGGCCAGTGCTGGTATTGCACTGGAAGTCTGTTGTGTAGAGAAGAGAACAGGCAGGGAGACAGGACAGTTCCCAGGGGTGCTCCAGATTGGCACGCCACCATTTCTGACACATGGCCATGTCACTTTAGACAACCCTCCTAGTGATTTTCAGTCAATTTCATATCCTTAGTCGAGTCAGAGGGTCTCTTCCTGGAAGCAAGTCAGTCCAACTACTCCATGACGCACTCTGACACAAATCAAACAGGTTTGATTTTGCCTTTAGTTGTAGGGGTGTGTATGACAAAAAAACAATAAAAAAAAATTATAATAATAATAATACTGATTCTTTACATTTATATAGCACTTTTCTCACTACTCAAAGCTCTTTACGCAGTGAGTGAGAAGCCACTTCAAACACCACTGACGTGTAGCATCCATCTGGATGATGTGATGGCAGCCATTATTGCACCACTACGCTCAGCACACATTACTGTTAGGTGGTTGTAGCGGTGCTACTAGGGATTGAAGCTACAACTCCCAGCAGCCCCTGCAGTGGCTCTGATTGGTCACCTACTGAGGGTGCAGGGGCTGTTGGGCTACAAGGAGGCCGGTACGACATTTAAAAGATGGGCCAGTGATACCAGAAGGAAATAAATTCACTGCTAAACTGGCTCTGAAGTGGTTCGGCCCGGCAGCTGTTGTCCAACAGAAGGGTCCGGTGACCTACACAGTAGAGTGGGGATTGCCGGGGACCAAAAAGGTAGACACTGTTAACATCTCTAACCTCAAGCCTTGGTTCAGCCGTACACCACGGTCTGGAGGTGGGAATTGAAACTTCAAATCCCAGCAGTCCTTGCAGTGGCTCTGATAGGTCAGCTACCGAGGGTGCAGGGACTGTTGGGTACAAGGAGGCTGGTGCGACATTTAAAAGAGGGGCCAGAGATCTCAAAAGAAAAGTAAAAGTCTTTGAAGTTTCGAGTCTGGAGTTGCCCGTCTTCTTCCAAATAAAATGCCTCCAGTTCAGTCAGGTTTGATGGCGTCTGAGCATGGACAGCCTGCTTCTAATCAATCCTTACATTTTCAATGATGTTCAGGTCTGGGATGGCCATTCTAGAACATTGGACTTGTGCCTCTGCATGAACTCCTTGGTAGATTTTGAGTGGTGCTTTGGATCATCCAAGCCCAGCGTAACTTCAGCTTTGTGGCTGACTCTTGAACATTCTTGTCAAGAATTTGCTGATACGGGGAGGACTTCATGTGGTCCTCAACTTTAACAAGGTTTTCATTACCCGTGCTAGCCACACAGCCCCATAACATGACGGACCATCCACCAAATTTTACAGTAGGCAGTAAGTTCTTCTCCTGGATTGCTGTGTGTTTTTTTCGTCATGCATAGCACCTCTGGTTGTGACCAAAAAACTCCACCTTAGTCTTATCTGTCCACTGTATTTTTTTCAAAATGTTTCTGGTTTGTCTCATCTCATACCTCACGTGACTCTTATTGTGCTGAGTACTCAGAAAAGGCTTTTTGCGTGTCACCATTCCACGAACTATTCCCGGTGCAAAGTGCGCTGGACTGTGGCACGACGTACAAGGGCATCATCAGATGGTCTGTGGTTTGTCTGTGACCATTCTAACCAGCCATCAGCTGTACCTGTCAGATATTTTCCTTGGCATACCATATCTTTCTTTCACAAGGACTGTTCCTGTGGCCATCCATTTCCTAACTACAGTACATTTCTGACTGTGGAGACAGACAGTCCAAACCTTTGTGATCATTTCTTGTACCCTTCTCCTAATTCATAATGATGAATTAACTTAGATTGTATGTTAGTAGAGAGTTCGTTAGAGGTTCCCATGTTGCTACTCTCTAAGAGGGAGCCAAGGACAAGCACAACTATCAATTATCAATGTGAAATAACCTTTTTCATGATTGGTTGCATCTATCTTTGTAGTTTAACGGTCTAATGAGCTCATCAAACTATTTTTTGTAGCAATCTGTCAGCATTAAATGACTACAGGTCTTCAAATTAATGCACTTAAAAGGGTGCCCAAACTTTTGCACGTCCCATTTTATTTTATTTCATACAACTCAATAATGCTACATTGAGAATTTTGATCTGATAAACATCCCCTTGTCTACATTTCTCTAGTAAAACAATGACATATTGTTGTGATCTTCTCTTATGAAGACGGAGCAAATTATCATGCAGCTATAGAGGGGGGCCCAGACTTTTGCACATCCCATTTTTTTACATTTTATATTATATTATTTTATTTCATATAACTTAATAATGCTACATTGAGAATTTTTGACCTGATAAACATCCTCTTGTCTACATTTCTCTAGTAAAACAATGACATATGCTGTGATCTTCTCTTACGAAGACTTAGCAAATTATCATGCAACCTCAGAGGGGGGCCCAAACTTTTGCACTTCCCATTTTTTACATTTTATTTTATTTTGTTTTATTTCATACAACTCAGTAAAGCTACATTGAGAATTTTGGTCTGATAAACATCCCCTTGTCTACATTTCTCTAGTAAAACAATGGCATATTGCTGTGATTTCTCTTATGAAGACAGAGCAAATTATCATGCAACCTCAGACTTTTGCACATCCCATTTTTTACATTTTATTTTATTTCATATCACTCAATAATGCTACATTGAGAATTTTGGTCTGATAAACATCCTCTTGTCTACATTTCTCTAGTAAAACAATGACATATTGTTGTTGTGATGTTCTCTTATGAAGACGGAGCAAATTATCAGGCAGAGGTGGGCCCAAAAATTTGCACATCCCATTTTTTACATTTTATTTTATTTAATTTCATATAACTTAATAATGCTACATTGAGAATTTTGATCTGATAAACATCCCCTTGTCTACATTTCTCTAGTAAAACAATGACATATTGTTGTGATCTTCTCTTATGAAGACGGAGCAAATTATCATGCAGTCATAGAGGGGGGCCCAGACTTTTGCACATCCCATTTTTTTACATTTTATATTATATTATTTTATTTCATATAACTTAATAATGCTACACTGAGATTTTTGACCTGATAAACATCCTCTTGTCTACATTTCTCTAGTAAAACAATGACATATGCTGTGATTTTCTCTTATGAAGACAGAGCAAATTATCATACCGCCTCAGAGGGGGGCCCAGACTTTTACACAGCACTGTACCTGCTGATTTTCATTCATTAAAACAGTGGTCCATTGATGAGATCGGCCTTTGCGGTCAGCAAGTCTAACATGCCCCACAGCTAGAAGACGAGTAACATCGACTTTAGGCGCTCGTTCTCCCCTCACTCATTAATTTAACTAATTTGTAATCTGCAGGTAGAAGCGGAGTCAGCAAAACTTTGAGAAAAGTAAAATGTTTTTTTTTTTCTTTCTCGGACAGAAACTTCCTTTACTTTTGGGTTTCATTTCCAACTGCCATTGCTCCCTAAATGAATGGCACACACACACACACAGGCGTGTGGCGACAGTGTCGCGCTAATAAAAAGAGCGACTTCCACAAGCGGCTCGGGATTACACGACCGACCACTCTGGAGGGCTGTCAATCACACCGAGGTCGGCTTCATCACCTCATTACCACCAGCCTCGCGGCGCCAGGCGTGTGAAAGCTGCCCACGCCAAAGGCAATTCAATATCTTGCAGATAATGGATGGTGTCATGTTGCTTCATGAATAATACAAACAGACGCGTTTGAGCGGCGATGCATCTGTAATACATACAAACACACAAACATGCGCAAAAAAAAAGGAGAGTGTCGGAGAAGAAGGTTAAAAAAAAAAAAGAACAAGAACAGCGTAAATAAGGCTGCCTTGACTTAAAAAAAAATATTTAAAGAAAGTAAATGTGGAGTGGCAGTGACAGCAGTATTAACAAGTGAATATCATAAGTGACAAGATTAAGCGGAGCTCCCCATGCAAGGGGAGGCAACCATCACTCCCATTTTCAAGTAGGCTCGGCCTTATCAGATGCATCCCAAATGCATTAGCAACAAACACTGAATGGTTATCTCTCGACAGCCTTACTTTAGAGTTTACAATTTCTCGCTTCAGTGGAGCTTACCTCCAGCTTGTTACGAGGACAAAAAGGGAGAAATGGTTTTGGTCGAAAGCACAAAGCAGATCTCACCTCGAAATGTACACATTTCCTCCTGATAACGGCCACTTCATTGGACTGCAGAGGAGCAACTTCATGCTTCACAGTGAAGGCAATCTTCTTAAGGTTGGTCCATTTCTCTGGCAGCTCCTTTTTTTTTAGTGAAAAAGGAAGGAAGAAAAAAAAAATGAACCACAATTCCCACATTTAACCCCACCTGAAGCCGTCGACACACTCCTCGACTTCTTGCTGTGTCAAGTGTCCACGTCACGGCCTGCCAGCGTCATTAAAAGCACAAATGAATGCGGAATTAACAAATCACCGGGGCTGATGGTAACAGAGACCAAGTGAGACAGAATGGACAATGATGAGGATCCCAAAACTACTCAACAAGTGTCACATGTTACTGATTCATTCATGCCGTTACTCATTTTGTCAAATGCATTTGTTTCAAGTAGGGGAACAGAAGGAAGGAGTCCATGTCATCGTCAGTACTGGGTCAGCAATAGTCTATCAAAGGGTGCTTTTGTTCAAACCCACCTTCCTAAATCAGCCCACTAATCAGCCTGACGCCTTTGAATCTCAGGTGGGTTCAGTAGCCACCTGTGAGTCCCTTTGAAGACGTTGTCCCTCTGGCTCTAAAACGAGGTGGGTTTTGTCGAGATGGAGGCACTAAACTCTCTTCCTGCTTTCACAGCCTCAGAAGACAGTGAACCTATTAAAGATGAGTGACCGCATTTCCAGTGTGCTCCAAAACTCCCACCCCTTCTGACGTTGAGCGTATAAAAAAACAGAACCAGCTAGAAGTCGACGTTTATTATGGGAACCCAATATGTTGGGGCCATATTAGCCCACAGAAACATCTAACAGAAGCCTTAATCCTGAATAGCGATGAGCGAACCCTGCAGATTTCACGTTGTGGTGAGTTTGGCGAGATCAAAAAATGTTTGCAAACTTCGCCGAACTCTGTGAAATGCATTGAAGTCAATAGGGAAGAAGGAAATTAACTTGTTTTTGAGAGGCTTATAATGGTGCAAAGGTGTGTTAAGTGTCCCTGGAGGGCTAAGGAAGCGTCTGCCAACTAGGATGGACTGAATATCAAAGGAAAAATTAAGATCTCATCTGCTAACCACTGCCCCACCAGGCCTCAAACAGCAAAAGATGCAAACGGAACAATAACCACATACAAAATATAATAAATAGCCACAAACAAGCAATATATAAAATAAATAAATTTACAAGCACTCGGGGGCTTCACCCCGTGCTTGCTTTGCTCGCAAACCCCCTGGCCTGCACTACACGCCAGCCACTTTGCATCTTTGTCGCTCACGTATGTGGATTTCACTTTCACCAAACGACAAATCTTTTAATTCTCGCATACTGATGGCAACTCGAATTACACGATCTACAAGTCTCCGACTTAAAGTTTAAAGACGAACAATGTGTCATATAACCTATATCCATATATTCAATCTCTTTTTGCTGTTCTGTTATTTCACCGAGTAATAATTTCCGTTTGTTTGTGCTAAATCGATCTTTACTATCATTTTTTTGAGACTTTCAAATTTTAGTACTCATTATCTCTAACCTGCTCCTGTGTTTTTGAATTCTTTACAATGTTCTACTTTGTCATCTACTGTTTGTCTTTTATTTCTGGGTGAGGGCGTGGTTAAAACCCTTGGCACAAAGTCACGCCTGGCAGGATGTGAAAGTATCTCTCTGAGAAAGTCACGTCTCGTTCCAGGCTAAAAATGTCTCTTCTTGTCCCAGAATTTTTTTATATAGCATATAGCATATATAGATAGATAGATAGACAGATAGAAGGCACTATATGAGTGAAAGATAAGATAGATAGATAGATAGATAGATAGATAGATAGATAGATAGATAGATAGATAGATAGATAGATAGATAGATAGATATGAAATGCACTATATAATAGATAGATAGATAGTGTGGCATATTGCCGACTGTTCATCCTGGCCAATACCCCCACACGGCCAGATGGAGTCCTCCCGGCAACATCCAGCAAGGCATCATGGACATTGGAGTTTTCCTTCGCAGCCCTGCTGGATACCATGGGAGCCGCCAGGGGATGCTGCCGGGAGGCTCAGAGACTCTTTGCCTTATAACCCGGAAGTGCATCCTGGTCACAGGAATAAGGGAAATGATGTACAGTACTTTCCCGGGATGAAGAAAAGGAGTTTTTACCTGACATGGAAGTGTTAAGAATCACATGGACAGAGGGATCAGAAACACTTCCAGGTCAAGGACTATAAAAAGGACTGTGGGAGATCCCAGGATTGAGCTGAATCATGAGGAAGGGTGGCAACGCGTCTGGGAGAGGAGGATTGTTTATTGATTATTGTATTGTGTAGATTTATGAGTATAGTGGAGTGGAGGGTGCTTTGTACACTATTTTGTCATAATAAATATTATTATTGGACGTTTATCTGGTGTTTGGCGTCTGATCTGAGGGTTCAAGCGGACGACAGTGCCCCCTACCTGTCACAATAGATAGATAGATAGATAGATAGAATGAAAGGCACTATATAATAGATAGATAGATAGACATGAAAGGCACTATATAATAGATAGATAGATAGATATATAGATAGATAGATAGGAAAGGCACTCTATAATAGACAGATAGATAGATAGATAGATAGATAGATAGATAGATAGATAGATAGATAGATAGATAGATAGATAGATAGTCTTCTCTTATATGGCACCTTTCACAAAACATTTATCTGTAGTGGAATACCACAAAGCAAGTGATCCCAAATTTTGGCAACAAGACGCCAGAGACATGACATCTTTTACCAAGTGACTATTCTGATACGCTGCCAGCTTTTTTTTTGATCCTTATGTGAAACTCACCTGAAGCTGTGCATACACCTGATCGGGCAGCTGCTGATTGTAGGTTTTCAGCAGTTCCGCAGTTGACTTTAAGGGTCTGAAATGCTCATCGGTGGTCACTTGTCGGTCACGGATCGCCATCAGATGGCCCATAATTCCAATGAGACCTTTGTAGTCCCCTTCTGTGACTTTGTGAGCTAAGCCTTCTTCCGTTTCCTGAATAAATGTCTCCAGTTCATTGACGCTGCAAGGACATTAAGTTAAACAAATACATAAAAAACAGCAAGTTTAGAAATGTGAAAGAAAATGAGCTCTTCAGGTTAACACATTAAAACGGGACACCAGAAATACAGGCATCTGATTGTAAAACAGAGAAGGAAGGGATCAGCAGGGGAATTCAGACAAAAGAAAAAACTAATAATCTCAGTTCCTCAAAGTCCCCCTAATGTCCCAGTTAGAGTGGCGGGGCGTTTCACAATCCTGCTTTGTAGTTCCAGAGTGGGAGGTTCATATCTGGGTCTGGACACTGTCCATACGCTCTTATTGTGTCCATTTGGGCATTCATTCTGCATTCCCCATGAGGATTCTGGGAGTATTCAGACCCCTTCACTTTCTGCACACCTTATCATGTCGTACATTTCATTTTAACAGACAGATTTGCCATTTCTGCCCATCAGTCTACACTTTTCTTCTTCTTCTTTTGGCTGCTCCCATTAGGGTTCACCACAGTGGATCACCTTCTTCCATATCTTTCTGTCTTTGTCATCTTGTTCTGTTACCCCATCACCTGCACGTCCTCTCTCACCATATCCATAAACCTCCTCTTAGGCCTTCCTCTTTTTTTCTTGCCCAGTAGCTCTATCGGTAACATCCTTCTCCCAATATACCCAGTATCTTTCCTCTTCGCACATAGCCAAACCAATGCAATGTCGCACCTCTGACTTTGTCTCCTAACCATGCAACCTGAGCTGACCCCCTAATGTCCTCATTTCTAATCCTGTCCATCCTCGTCACACTCAATTTAAATTTTAGCATCTTTAACTCTGCCACCTCCAGCTCTGTCTCCTGCTTTCTGCTCAGTGCCACCGTCTCCAGCCCATATAACATAGCTGGTCTCACTACTGTCCTGTAGACCTTCCCCTTCACTCTTGCTGATACCCGTCTGTCACAAATCACTCCTGACACTCTTCTCCACCCATTCCACCCTGCCTGCACTCTCTTCTTCACTTCTCTTTCACAATCCCCATTACTCTGTACTGTTGATCCCAAGTATTTAAACTCATCCACCTTTACCAACTCTACTCCTGTCATCCTCACCATTCCTCTGACCTCCCTCTCATTTACACACATGTATTCTGTAATTTCTATTGACCTTCATTCCTCTCCTCTCCAGAGCAGATCTCCACCTCTTCAGGGTCTCCTCAACCTGCTCCCTACTATCGCTAAAGATCACAATGACAACAGCAAACATCAAAGTCCACGGGGACTCCTGTCTAATCTCGTCTGTCAGCCTGTCCATCACCATTACAAATAAGAAAGGGCTCAGAGCCTATCCCTGATGTAACCCCACCTCCATCACTCCTACCACAGACCTCACCACTGTCACACTTCCCTCGTTCATATCCTGTACAACTCTTACGTACTTCTCTGCCACTCCCGACTTCCTCATACAATACCACAGCTCCTCTCGAGGCACCCTGTCATATGTTTTCTTCAGGTCCACAAAGACGCAATGCAACTCCTTCTGGCCTTCTCTCTACTTCTCCATCAACATCTTCAGAGCAAACATTGCATCTGTGGTGTCTCCACTCAATAAGCCACAAAGACAAAGTGGAGACATGTTTGCAGAAAGGCCTGTGAATTTATTACAAAATCAAAAACTGAAATCTCTCCTTCCTTTAAGCATTCTGACCCTTTGCTGTGGCACACCAAATTGTGCTCAGGTCCATCTTGTTTGCTTTACTTCTCCTCATGGACTTGATTGAAGTCCATCAACTGAATTGACTGGACATCATTTAGTAAGGCCCGCGTGTGCCTGTGTATAGAATGTCCCACAATTCACACTACATGTCAGAACAAAAACCCAAGCCATGAAGTCTGCGGAGCTCTCTGTAGACCCCCAGTGATCAAATTGAGGTGGGGCACAGATCAGAGAAAGGGGATCAAACCATTTCTAAACCTTGGAGTGTTCCCAGAAACACAATGTCCAGATGTTTGAAACCTCCAGGACTCTTCCTAGAGTTGGCCGTCCAGCCAACCTGAGTAACCAGACAAGAAGGGCCGTTGAACTGGGAGGTGCCCAAGAACCCGATGCTCACTTTACCAGAGCTTCAGATGTCCCATGCTGGGAAGGGAGAACTCATCAGAAAGACGGTCATCTCATCAACACTCCTTGAATCAGCTGTTTATACTAGAGAGACTGGACAGTCTTGCCACTCTTGAGTCAAAGGCATATGACAGCCCACTGGGAGTTTACAAATGGCTCTTAAAGGACTCGGAGAGCACGATGGAGAAGATTCTCTGGTCTGATGAGACACAAATTCACACTCTTTGGGCAGAACTCCAAGTCCTATCTCTGGAGAAGACCTGGCACTGCTCATCAGCTGCCTAATGCCATTCCTACAATGAAGCATAGGGGTGGCAGCATCTTGTTATGGGGTTGCAGAGACTGCAGGTTTTCATTCTAACTCTTCTTAATTAGTGACCTGTTTTTGCTGCTAATTAACTTCTTTTGAATTCATTTTAATTGACTTGTTTTTTAAGATTTGTTCCCCTGAATTTCTTCCTCATTCCTCTGAATTGCTTCATTTCTTTCCTTAAATGAAACAGAAATGAAATGTGAAGTGAGGGAGCCAACAGAAGACCAGGGCCTCAAACTCTTAGCATTTGCTTCATAAGGCGTTGAGTCTCGTTTGTTAATTAAACTCGTTCTTTAATTCTGTGGCTTGTTGCTGTTCTCATTGTGCAATAAGCAGACATTTCAGAAATTGTCGATTTTCTCTTTTCTAAGAGCTCTGGCCAAATGTTTTGTGGACCCAAGCAGATCAGCATTCCTGAGACCGTCATCTTTCCTTATTTTCAAATATTGTGTGATGGTCACAGTTTGCTGGTCCTGTTTTGGCTCATTTTATATCTCATTATTGTTTGGCTGCTAATTAAGGAAAAAGAAACAATTCAGGGGTCTGAGTCTTCAAGAGCAAGTCAATTAAAATTAATTCAAAAGAAGTTAATTAGCAGCAAAAACGGGTCACTAATTAAGTAAAGGGTTAGAATGAAAACCTGCAGCCACGGTGGTCATTCAGGACCAGAGTTGGCGACCCCTGAACCAGCGGTACCCAAGGATTCTCTGAAGAGACACAGTACTGAAGGAGTCCAGTCTTCATCTCAGGTCACTGGATAGCGTCCATGTCTCACAACCTTATAGCGAAACAGGAAGCACCAGGACTCTAAACACTTGGACCTTAATGTTGTTGCAAATATCAGGACCAATGTTCCCTCTAAGGAGTAGCATATAGTGAGCAAAAAACATTGTTTATGAGCGACATTTTGTTTAAGCCAAAAATGTATGAGCACCAAGTTTCGCGATAAGTATGAGCGACGCTGTCGGAATGAGTGATCGTGCGGGAAGTATGTGCGACGCTCTGAATTCATGTGAGCGATTGCTCACGCGCTCAGCTTAGAGGGAACATTGATCGGGACCACCACACACTCCTTTCCAGCGACCTCATGAACCCCAATGCTCTCCCAAATCATCTACTGACTTCATATGAAGAGTCACCAGAGACATGAATGTCATTGCTGGGGTAAGTAAACCTCTCGATGAGGTCGACACTCTCCACAGACAGGCACACTGCTGATGGCCGTGCCTAGAGGTCATTACAGGCCTGGATGTTGGTTTTTATCAGGACAATCACAAGCCCAGACACTCAGACTCCTCACTCATTCTCTCGAGACCCTCAATGAGAGACTCCATTGACTCCATGAAGATCACAGCATCGTCGGCAAAGTCAAGATCAGCGAATCTTTCTTCACCAACAGATGCCCCACAGCCGCTGGACCCCCTGACCCTGCCCAACACCCAGACTATGCAAGCACTGAACAGAGTAAGAGAAGAACAGACCCCTGATGACCCCCAGAATCAACTGGTATAAATGCAGAAGTTCTGCCTTCACTCTGCCCAGCAATCATAGTACCAGCGTGCGGCCATGACACCCAGCAACTTTGAAAGGATCTCACAAAGCCTCAGGATCTGCCGAGGGGCAGCTTGATCAACTGAGTCAAACGCTTTACAAAAATCGACAAAGGCCGCAAAGAAACTCGGCAGATATTTGCATCTGCACTCCATGAGAACCCTCAGTGCCAGGATGGGTTCGATGGTAGACTTCTTAGGTGCTACAACCTTGAAGTAAACCTGCTCCAGATTGGCCAAGGCAGCAACTAGGGAGTATCTAGTGAGTATCCTTGAGTGACCAAACCGAAGCCCAGACTTAAACCCCACAGAACATCGGTGGAGAGACTTAAAGATGGCAGTTTACTGACACTTCCCATTCAGTCTAATGGAGCTTGAAAGGATCTGCCAGGAAGAATGGAATTACTTGCCCAAATCCAGGTGTGCTAAGCTTATAGACACTTACCCACAAAGACTCAAAGCTGAAAATGCTGCCAAAGGGGCTTCTACAAAGTACTGAAATTAAGGATCTGAACACTTATGTGAATGAGATCTCAGTTATTTATTTAAAAAAAATTTCAAATCTTTCGGTAAACTTGTTTTCACTTTGTCATCACAGGTTGCTGAATGTAGATTGATGAACAAAAATGTAAAAAAATTGAACAATTTAAAATTAAATCTGTAACAAGTGTGCAGAAAGTGAAGGCTTCTGAAAACCTTCTGTGTCCTCTGTATGTGTATAATGTAAAAAAACTGAGAAAGTAAAAAACCACAAGAGCCATCATCACCCTTTCCAGGGTGGGCTACGTGCAAACACCCCCTCAGACTCGTCAAACTGGCAGGTTACCTGGCATTTACATGATCCAAGAGATGCTTTTTGAACATCCAGCTCCATTTGCTAATTACAGTCAGCAACGAGAACTTGAAAGGTCGGACATCAATCTGGAACCAGCCGTTGAAAATCCTTTGGTCTTCCAGAGACTTTACTTTTGAAGACAGGACCTCAAAAATGCTGATCTGGAAATTTGAGACAGGAAAGGGAACAACATCAAGACCTGGTCAGCGTTTTCTTTAGGGGGCTTACCTTGAGATTGTGAAGCTCTTTATCCTTCCATTCTCTCTCCCTTTCAGATTGTGACTATCATCATAGATGTCATATATAATACTTCTGCTCTCCAAGGCTTCCTTTGTATAACCCAGGGGTCCCCAACTCCGGTCTTGGTGGGCCGCAGTGGCTGCAGGTTTTCATTCTAACTCTTTGCTTAATTAGTGACCTGTTTTTGCTGCTAATTAACTTCTTTTGCATTCATTTTAATTGATTTGCTCTTGAGGACTCGGACCCCTTAATTGTTTTTTTTTCCCTTAATTAGCCCCCAGACAATAATGAGATACAAATTGAGCCAAAACAAGACCAGCAAACTGTGTCTATCACATGTGGTGGATGGCCGGGGCCCTTGCCCAGCCGGGATGTCTCTGTTATGGAAGGACCTGGGGGAGTAGGACAAATTTAGGGCAATACCTCCCTGGGAACACAAGAGGGTAACCCCCCTGGCTTACACGGGGCCACGGGTTTGGAGCTTAGAGGCTCAACCCTGCTGGAGCTCGTGGCCACCACCAGTGGGTGCCTGGATTGTTCTGGAGCCCTGGACCACACTGCTTCCTCCACACTCGGAAGTGCTGCCAGAAGAGGATCAGAGAGTACCTGGAGAACTATAAAAGAGGCCACCTCACTCCATTCGAGAAGCCAGAGTCGGGAGGAGGGGGACGAACCTTGCCTGTTGGAGTGGAGGGAAGAAAAAAGAGAAAGAAGAAGAGAAATTTGGGTAGTGCTGTGGTTTGCTGAACTGTCTTGTGCTTGGGGGAAACGGGGAAGGCGTTTAAAAAAATAAGAAAATGTGCACTTGTACTTGTGCCTCTGCTTGTGTCTGTGTTTGAATTAGGCATCGGTGTGCCCGCCTGGTGGTCCACACATACCATATCTGGTATCAGGAATGCTGATCTGCTCAGGTCCCCAAAACAATTGACCAGAGCACTTAGAAAAGAGAAAATCAACAGTTACAGAAATGTCTGCCATTGCACAATGAGAGCAGCAGCAAACCATGGAATTAAAGAACGAGATGAATTAACAACGAGACTCAGCGCCTCATTAAGCAGCTGGTTGGAGTGAAACTGGTTGGATTTGGAGGCCCTGACTTAGCTGGTCTTCTGTTGGCTCACTCACTTCACGTTTCATTTCTGTTTGCGTGCCATTTAAGGAAAGAAATGAAGAAATTCAGAGGAACGATGAAGCTGAAGCTGACATTTTTACAGGATGTGCTACAGGATGGAATCAGATAGATAGATAGATAGATAGATAGATAGATAGATAGATAGATAGATAGATAGATAGATATGAAAGGCACTTTATAATAGATAGATAGATAGATAGATAGATAGATAGATAGATAGATAGATAGATAGATAGATAGATAGATAGATAGATAGATAGATAGATAGATAGATAGATAGATAGATAGATAGATACTTTATTAATCCCAAAGGGAAATTCACAATGAGTTCAAAAGAAATTAATTAGCAGGTGTGACAAACAGATCACTAATTAAGAAAAGGGTTAGAATGAAAACCTACAGCCACTGGGACCCTCCAGGACCGGAGTTTGAGACCCCTGGTATAACCTTTAAAAAAAAAAAAAGATTTGTGAAGGAAATGCCATCCAGGGTTGCTTTCTGCTTTGTGCCCAGTGCTGCCTGGACAGACA